>NC_041728.1:64343676-64646706 GCF_004115215.2 Ornithorhynchus anatinus
TCCCACGTGAGGCTCACAGTCTTCATCCCCATTTTCCAGATGAAGGAACTGAGGCAAAGAGAAGTGAAGTGACTTGCCCACAGTCACACAGCTGACAGGTGGCAGAGGCGGAATTCGAACCCATGACCTCTGGCTCCCAAGCCCGGGTTCTTTCCACAGAGCCACGCTGCTTCTCCAGTGCTCTGCACCCAGTAAGTGCTCGATAAATACGACCAAATGAATGAATAACAATATGAACATCACAGTTTTGAAAGTTTTATAAGGAGGTTATTTTATGGGTACTGTAGGTAAAGGCTTCATTTTCCAAGTGTTATCTTCTACCTCCTTTTCAACAAAAAAGCATATTTTCTGTTAATCAACTTTTAGATCTGCCGTTGCCTAATGCTAATTTAAAAGAAGTTCTAATCAGTCTATTTATGTCAGTCAAAATTCTTCCAAGGTTGAGGAGGAGATGAAGGGAGGTTTAAGGTAAAATAAACTGTGGGAATATCTTGAAGTGAGAAGGCCTAGTATTACTGACCTGGCTAATTTTCAATATGGGGCTATTCCGACGTGGTGATCAATAAATATTGTTAACTCTGAAGAAGGGAAACAGCGTGGCCTAGTGGAAAGAGCTTGGGCCTAGGAGTCGGGTGACCTGGGTTCTAATCCCGGCTCTAGCACATGTCCGTTGTGTGAATTTAGGCAAGTCGGTTAACCTCTCCAGACCTCAGTTTCCTCATCCGTAAAATGGGGATTAAATCATACTCCCTGTTACTTGGACTGTGAGCCCCATTTGGAGGGTAGGGACTCTGCCGTTGCGGGCAGGGAATGTGCCTATTTATTGTTGTATTGTACTCTCCCAAGCGCTTAGTACAGTGCTCTCAACACAGTAAGCACTCAATAAATATGATTGAATGAATGAACGAATATGCCCATTCTGCTTAAGAAGCAGCATGGTGAAGTGGATAGAGCACAGGCCTGGGAGCCAGAAGGTCATAGGTTCTAATCCCTGCTCTTCCACTTGTCTGCTGTGTGATCCCGAGCAAGTCACTTCGCTTCTCTGTGCCTCAGTTACCTCACCTGTAAAATGGAGATTAAGACTGTGAGACCCTTGTGGGACAGGGAATGTGTCCAACCTGATTTGCCTGTATCCACCCCAGCGCTTAGTACAGTGGCTGGCACATAGTAAGTGCTTTACAAATACCATAATTATTATTATGATCACTGCTTACACTGTATCAACCCCCGAACTTAAGGCAGTGCTTGGCACATAGTAAGCATTTAACAAATACCACAATTATAATAATTATTATTATGATGATGGACAAGATGGCAATGGTGGTGAATGATGTTTTTCTTGGACCACAGCTCAGTCCCAGTTCAAGTTATCCTCTGACCCAAGACTTCTCTAACCCTTTCAAAAGGACCGGCCTTGCTTGGTAATCTAAGCACTGAGTACAGTGCTCTGCACAGAGGAAGGATTCGATAAATACTATTGATTGACAGGTGCTAGGCTGGCAACTATCTCCCAAGTGGTCACTGTTCATTCTCTGTAGATCTCCAATTAAGGCCCAACCACTGTTCTATCTCTAGCCATATTTCTAGCCTTCTGTTGCATTTGATGGTGATACTAGTGAGATTTTTTTTTATCAGTGTTTACATGAGCAGCTGATTCGTTTGAGCTTTTAATAGATAAATAGCTTGGCTAGTGGAAGGAGTTTCAGCTTGGGGGGTCAGGGTCCTGGGCTCCAATCTCACCTTTCATACCCGCTGGCTGTGTCACCTTGGGCCGGTCACCGAGAAGCAGCGTGGCTTAGTGGAAAGAGCCCGGGCTGGGGAGTCAGAGTTCATGGGTTCAAATCCCGGCTCTGCCACTTGTCAGCTGTGTGACTGTGGGCAAGTCACTTCACTTCTCTGTGCCTCAGTTCCCTCATCTATAAAATGGGGATTAAGACCGTGAGCCTCATGTGGGACAACTTGAATACCCTGTATCTACCCCAGCGCTCAGAACAGTGCTCTGCACATAGTAAGCCCTTAACAAAACAAAAATACTTAACTTCCTTGGGTCTCATTTTCCTCATCTGTTAACTGGAGATTAATTCCTTGTTGTCCTTTCCCCTTAGTCTGTGAGCCCCATGAGGGACAGAGATTGTGTCTGACCTGATTATCTTATATCTACCCCAGCACTTAGTACAGTTCTTGATACATACCAGGTTCCTCATGAATACCACAATCCCTTCCCAATCTTTACAAGTAAATAATTGTGGCATTTGTTAAAATGTTTACTAAGTGCCAAGCACTGTACTAAGATAATCAGGTCCCACCTGGGACACACATTCTAAGTAGGAGGGAGAAAAGGTGTTGAATCCCCATTTTGCAGATGAGGGAACTGAGGCATAGGGAAGTTAAGTGACTTACCCAAGGTCACACAGCAGGCACGTGTCAGAGCTGGGATTAGAACTCGAGTCCTCTGATTCCTAGATCCCTGCTCTTTCCACTTGACCAACATCTCCCCTTGCTGCCCTGTGGCATCTGTGACCTACTATGCCTGGCTCACCGCTTGTGCTATCTCTTGGGGTCTCAACCTTCTATAGTTTCTGCCGTTAGAGTGTCATCCCACTGCTAGCTGCTGAATGCCAGCCATCCATACATGCACACGTACATACAATAATAATATTGATTTTATTTGTTGAGCACTTACTATGTGCCAAGCACTTTCTGAGAGCTGGGTTTAATACAGGGTTATCAGATTGGACACAGCGCCTGTGCCATGTGGGGCTCGTCGTCTTAATCCCATTTTGCAGATGAGGTAACTGAGTCATAGAGAAGTAAAGGGACTTTTAGCGTGGCTCGGTGGAAAGAGCCCGGGCTTTGGAGTCGGGGGTCATGTGTTCGAATCCCGCCTCTGCCACTTGTCAGCTGTGTGACTGTGGGCGAGTCACTTCACTTCTCTGTGCCTCAGTTACCTCATCTGTAAAATGGGGATTAAGACCGTGAGCCCCACGTGGGACAACCTGATGCGCCTGTGTCTACCCCAGCGCTTAGAACAGTGCTCTGCACATAGGAAGCACTTAACACATACCAACATTATTATTATTATCACAGAGCAGACAAGTGGTGGAGCAGAGATTAGAACTCAGGTCCTTCTGGCTCCCAGGCCCACGATCTATCCACTTCGCCTTGCTGCTTCTCATACATATCCGCTTCTCCCCCTCTACTGAAGGTGGGCGGCATCTCCTGCCCTCCTGGAACCCTTCCCAAATGGGAGATCTGGGGATCCATACCATTTCTCATTAGCGATCCCTTCCTTTGGAAATGCGATGAAATGATGGCATGGTCCAGCCCTCTGGGATCCCCCTGACTTTTTCGATTCTTCCCGCGGTTTTCCCTCCGGGGCCGACGACCGTCAGACCGGTGAATCAGACTTGCTGCCTGCCGTCCTCATTCATCACAGCCCGGGGACATTCGATCGATGGAGAAATGACAGATCTGAAGAGCCGCATGCTGATCAAGCCCCGCCGTAATGAATGTCTTCCCCTCTGGCCCATCCCAGTCCAGTCCCCGGAGATGGAGCCACCACTGTCCTCATGAGATTTCACTGGGTTAACGGAATAATGACCAGGGAGCCGAGAGAGAGCCCGGGAGCATCCCTCAGGTCTACTTTAGGGTTGGAATTGGGAGCTTAAGGAAGGATGAGTAGAGAATTCCTGTGGTTGTGCTGAGAGGGAGAAAACACACACAACACACACACACACACCTCTCACGCCGAAGTAAAGGACTACAGAGAAGCAGTGTTGCTTAGTGGATAGTGTACTCCTGGGACTCCAAAGGACTTGGTTCTAATCCCGGCTCTGCCACTAGTCTGCTGTGTGACTTGGGTAAGTCAGTTCGCTTCTCTTTGCCTCAGTTACCTCATCTGTAAAATGGGGATTAAGACTGTGAGCCCCATCTGGGACAGGGATCGTGTCCAACTGGATTAACTTGTATCTATTTCAGCACTAAGAACAGAACGTGGCACAAAGTAAGCATTTGACCGGTACCTGGTAATAATAATTATTATTACATTGATGGAATCAAGGCTGCCTATACTTTATGACTAGATCAGGCTTAGAACACTCTCACCATTATCTGGTGCCAGGCCCAGCAGGAATCTTGAAAAAGAGTTGGTTAATGTGGGTGGCAAAAATGGCTACCAAGGTAACCTTCAGTCAGGTCATAGCACAGCAGATAGACGAGATGGAGGAACGGCGAGAAGGTCAGCATTAAAGGAGTGAAGTGTGCCCGGTGGGTTGTGATAGGAGAGTAGCGAGGTGAGGTGGGAGGGGGCAAGGTGATTGAATGCTATCTCATTCATCTTCGTTCTGATCCTGACAGCTAATAGACTGGTCTGGGTACAGTGGGCATCCAGTGCCTCGCTCTGAACTCAGTTAGCGCCCAGTACTCTTCCCAGTAAGTGCAGCTGACAGTAACAGGGCTGACCAGAAACTGGTGTCACCAAGGGAGCTGGTGAATGATCCTCTGGAAGCCTGGCACTTTCCTGAGCTCAGAGGTGGCAGGGGAATGAACTGCAGAATCCGGTTCTCCACCAGAGAGGACCCGGAACATTTCCTCGCTCCCAAACCGCTATCCGGGCTGGAAGCATCAAGGGATCTTGGAACTTGCTGGGGAATTGTCCCCACTGGTTTGTATGGGATATGGAAATACGGGAGCCTTTAGTCGTAGTAAAATTGTAATATTGGTGGCAATAGGAGCATTTATTGAAATACCCATTGGTGCCCGCGTGCCACTCTACTAGACATTTGGAACCGTCCAGAGACGCAGCATGGTCTAGTGGGAACGAGCATGGGCCTGGGGCAGGGACCGTCTCTATCTGTTACCCATTTGGTACATTCCCAAGCGCTTAGTACAGTGCCTGCACATAGTAAGCGCTCAATAAATTACCTCATGAAATAGAATGAGTCAAAGGACCTGGATTCTAATCCTGGCTCCGCCACTCATCTGCTGTGTGATCTAGAGCAAGTCAATTTACTTCTCAGTTCCCTCATCTATAAAATGGGAATTAAATCCTTCTCCCTCTGATTTAGTCCTTGAGCTCCACGTGGGACAGGGACCTTGTCTAACTGATTATCTTGAATCCACCCCAGTGGTTAGAACAGTGTTCGACAAATAGTAAGCGCTGTACAGATATCATAAAACAAAAAGTGGGTCACTTGGTCCCTGCCCACAGAGAGATTACACTTTATTGGGGGAGAGGGTTTGGAAGCTTTCACTGTCTGCTGTTTTGGGCTCCTGAATGAAAACTCTGTCACAAAACCCCATCTTTCAGCCAACTGAATAGAGGATGTTTGGTGTCACGAGGTTTAGCGTGGCCTAGTGAAAAGGGCGTGGGACTAAGAGTGAAGGGATCTGGGTTCTAAACCTGGTTCCACCACATGCCTGCTGTGTGCTCTTGGGCAAGTCTCTTAAAGCATGACCTTCAAGTCACTTGAAGCAGCATGACCCAGTGGAAAGAGCACAGGCCTGGGAGTCAGAGGACTTGATTTCTAAACCTGGCCCCCCTGCTTGCCTGCTGTGCGACCTCTGGAAAATCTCTTAATTTCTCTGTGCCTTGGTTCCTTCATCTGCAGAATGGGTATTCTATACCTGTTGTCCCTCCTACTTAGAATGTGAGCCCCATGTGGGACCCATTATATTGGATCTATCCCAGTGCTTAGTGCAGTGCTTGGCACATAGTACGCGCTTAATACCACAATTATTATTATTATTACTATTATTCACTTCTCTGGGCCTCAGCTCCCTAGTCTATAAAATAGGTGTGAAATATCTTCCTTCCATCTTAGACTGTGAGCCCCGCGCCGGACAGGGACTGTGTCCCATCTGATTAGCAATTACCAGTTTAACGATTACCCCAGTTTTTTTTATTCTAATTGCAAGGCTCGTCTCCCAGCCATTTCCTTTTCTCTCTCGCGTCCTGCCTAGGTGTTGCCCCAGGGCGAGCCAAGCTTCGTCCGGAAAGAACCGGTTGTGGGCGTAAACTGGACAGGGCGTCCTGGGAGTTGAACTCAAGAGTCACTTGAGGGCCCGTTTCTTATGTCCACGTTTATTTTACTAGCAAAAGCAAGGCATCAATGAACGAGATGAATCCTCTCGGGGACGAAAGCAGTGCCTGGATTTATAATGAGGTCTTTCCTCCCTCCCCCCACAGTTCCTCGAACTCCTCTTTGATCGCCCATCTGCTTTGAGTCAGTGAGGCAGAAGGTTCCTTAGGCAAAGCCACCAAGCCTCGGTTTCCACCCCCAAAGGCTAAGCCGGCCTTTCTTTCCTCACGAGCCAAGGCTGAAGGGGCCACTGGGACCCCACCAATCGGGTGACTCAGCTGTCCAGCTGGTTTGCCGAATCCAAAGTCCCCGGGCTGAAACAATGGGAAATATCATGCTCAAATCCAGTAACAATAGGCTGAAAAACGAATGATGTGATAGGCCAGAAAGTCAGGGGGTCAGAGTCACTTCAGAAGAAAAAATATCATCGGACAGTGAGGCTATGAGTGACCCCTTCTGGATTGGTCCAAGGAATGACCGGCCCAGGACTGAGTCCCCGGCAGAGGCATCGGGATGCACAGAAGATGAGAGTGTGGGAGCCCCTCTTGGACTCCCACCTTAATGGTTAGGGATTGACAACGAACACCCCTAAGTCTGCCCTCCTCCATCCCTGGCTGTCCCTCCGGTGACCCCAGAATGGACCATCTAACACCTCAAACTTTCCCCTCTCCATCCCTGATTCTCCATCCAGTAGTAATAATAATAATGATGATGGTACATCTTAAGCGCCTGCTGTGTGCCAAGCACTGGGGCTAGATACAAGTTAATCAGGGTTGGACACAGTTCCCAGTCCCACATGGGGTTCACACTCTTAGTCCCCATTTTACAGATCAGGGAACTGAGGCGCAGAGAGCTGAAATGTCTTGCCCAAAGTCACACAGCAACCTGTGGTAGAGCCGGGATTAGAACCAAGGTCCTTCCGATTCCCGGGCCCCTTCTGTATCCATTAGGCACGTTGCTTCCTCCGATGACCCCGCGCAGACCATCCGACAGCCCTAAGTCTCCCCTTTCCATCCCTGACCCCACTTTCAGTGATCCAGAATGGACCACTTGTCCACGAGTCCATCCTGACCCTCTGTTTCGCTGCACGAGCTTACCCGTGGGAACGAATTCCCTGGCTCACCCTCCCGCGGAGGAAGAGTTAATTTTGAGCCTGCCCTCTCCTGCTCCAGCGGATGCCCTTCACCTCCGTGGGTGGGATTTGGGGTATAGCATTCTCTGCATTCATACCTGTTGCAATCCTTCACCGTTCCTGTATATCCCCGTTCAGTCTGACTGCGCAGACCTTCAAGGCTGAAGAACTCAATCGCGTCTTCGCTGACCGGAGCAGTTTTAATGAGGAGAGCATGTGGTCCTCCAGACCTCCGTGTTTCTAGACCTTCTCCGCGTTTACGGTCCTCGGCGGCCCGGGAGTTAGCAGCTCGCTTCTCCTCCCACACCCCCCGACCAATCCGACCCCAGCTCCCCAGCCCGACTAACGGCCCGGGTGCCGATCGCCCACATACTGGCGTTTGGGGAGAGTCCGAGTAAACTCCTGACTGCTGTTTATTCCATCTCTCGGGCTACGGAAAGGTCAAAGATAGAACCAGCCATAACCTGGTGGCGATTAAAACCGTGGCCCCAGGGTGGGGAATTGCCTCGATCCGGTGTCACCTAATAACAAATGGCTCATGGGAGAAGCCGCCTGCAGTCTGCCTGAGGTTGAGGGAGAGGCCCCCCTACCGCCATTCCCTGCAGGAACAGGGACAGAAGTCAGTTAGCCCTCCGCTCTCCCCCTGAGGGGGCCAACTCTACCCTCGAGGGTCTTTCTTACTTTCTCATCCACCCATTCCTGGGATTTTAGTGGCAGAGCAAGATAACCCGAGGCTGGTTGGCAAGCAGTATTGAGAGTCTGGCCGCAATTCCTCCTGTCTTCTGACCCTTGCAGACTGTTCCCTTTGTTTGGCCAGAACGGACGCAAGAAGGAAGATAATCCCTAAGAAATCATTATATTTTCCTCCTTTCTAGTTTCCTCTTCTCCCTTGCCTGAAGCAGCGTGGCTCAGTGGAAAGAGCCGGGCTTCGGAGTCAGAGGTCAGGGGTTCGACTCCCGGCTCTGCCACTTCGTCAGCTGGGTGACTGTGGGCGAGTCACTTCACTTCTCTGAGCCTCAGTTCCCTCATTGTAAATGGGGATAACTGTGACCCTCACGTGGGACAACCTGATTACCTGTATCTACCCCCAGCGCTTAGAAACAGTGCTCTGCCAATAGTAAGCGCTTAACAAATACCAACATTATTATTATTATCTCCTGTCTTCCTTCCTTCTCTCCTCTCTAGACTCCAACATCTCTAAGCTTGCTGTGGGAAGGGAATGTGTCTGTTATACTTTTATGTCGTACTCTCCCAAGACTTCGTACAGTGCTCGGCACACAATAAGCCTTCAGTAAATACGATTGATTGATTCAGTTCTCTCCATCTGTGTCTTCCCCATTACCAGCTTCCTCTGCCTCCTGTTTCCTGCCTTCTCCATCTTGCTCCCCCCTCTCTTCCATCGTCCCCATTTCTGTGTGGTTCTTCCTCCTCTCCTCCTCTCCCCCACCCACTGTGCCCCTCCCTGGTTTTCTTCCTGTCTTCTCCTGGGGTCTCGCCCAGCCATTGGAAAATGCAAAATTCTCAACCCCAAAGAAGAAAGCGGCTTCCACGGGTCCCCAGACTCCTCTCTCAGCCTGCCCCTCTGCCAGAACGGGTTACCGGTACCGCCGCTGACGAGAGGAAAGCACAGGCCGCTGTTGACACTGCATCTTAAGTACTCTCGTGGTGCTCCATCAGCAGATTCTGTCCAGGCTGGCTGGGTCCAAGCTTTCCCTAGAGGCCAGCTGCTCATGTGGCCGCTAGCAAATGACTTCCTCCTGAAAGGGGGCTTCCGTCTGTTCCCCTTTTCTCTTTCAAGTCAGCCCCACTTGCCAAAGTACCCAGTGAGAGAGTCCGTGCCAAATCATCAAAGAGAGAGGGAGAATCCCCTGAGCCAGTGGTGGAAGATGGTGGGGGGTGCAGTGTGACTGTGTGGATTTCCTGGGCAGTTTATTTGTGTGCGTGCACCTGAGCAAGGCCTTTCTTGTCCCCTCCTGCCCCTTGTTAGATCGCTATCTTTCTAAGGGGCAGAGATCTTGACTTTTTCCTCTTCCCTAAGTATCTAGTAAAGAACTTAGCACAGAGGAAGGGAGGGGGACGAAGAGAAAAAGAAGAAGGAGGACGAGAAAAAGGATGAAGATTTATGATGACTGTGATGATGTAGGCAGCAATCGTGGTCTAGACCGTAAGCTTGCTGCGGGCAGGGAACGTGCCTGTTAATTCTGTTGTATTGTGCTCTCCAAGTGTTTAGTATATTGTCTGGGCCACACAGTAAGTGATCAGTAAATATGATCGATTGATTCAAATGATACTAACTCTATTCTGCTCTCCCAAGCAGAACATTGTACTAAGCGCTTAGGACGAGCACAATAGAACAAATTAACGGGCATCTTTCCTGTACACAAAGAGTGTACAGTCTAGAGGGGGAGGCAGACATTAATATAACTAATACATTGCTGTGGGGTAAATAAAGAGTGCAAATCGAATTGCAAGGGAGATACAGAAGGGCTTAGTTACGGAAGGCTTCTTGGAGGAAATGTGCTTTTAATAAGGATTTGAAGGTGATGAGAGTGACGGTCCTGTTCATATTTGAAACAAGATGGAGTTCCAGGCTGGAGGCAGGATGTGGATGAGGTGTCAGCGGGGAAATGGATGAGAAGCGAGGTACAGTGAGAAGGTTGGCATTAGAGGAGTGAAATGTGCGGACTGGATTTTAGTAGGAAAGCAGTGAGGTGAGTGCTTTAAAGCCGATGATGAGGAGTTTCCTGTTTGATGTGGAGGTGGATGGGCAGCCACTGGAGGTTCTACACTCCATCTCCCCGATGGGCTCAGCGGCCCCTCCGGGCTTTCCCCAGTATGGTCCCCCCTGCCGATCGACTTGAGTGTCCCGGTTTCCCAGAGGAGCGGTGGCATGGGCCAGTGCGGAGAAGGCCTGGAGGACAGTCAGTCTTTCTTGTATTGGACCCTCCCAAGCACTCAGTCAGTGTCTACACCAGGAAGTACTCATGAATAGCACTGACGGATGGATTGAGGCCTCCATTCTCCACCCCAACCAGGCTAGGGAAGTTGAGGGCAGCGGGTCCGGGCTTGGAGATGTTTGATTGGCATCATCACTGCTCCATTTGTCCAGAGCAGAGGCCCACCGAGGCAGGGGGTTAGGGAGTCGGCCGCCAGCATTTAGGGAGCGGTGGCATGGACAAATGGTCAAACCCAGAAGTCTTGGCCCCGCTACAGTATCTGACTCTGAACAATCTTCCACTCCCGGGGAAAATATGGCTGGGTAGGGGAGGAAGGGAGGCAGGGCTGGGACTTTTTATCCTAGCTGCTCTTCCTGGGAGGGCGGGGGTCATGAAAGGGTCCAAGAGAGAGAAGAGGGGGCCCCATAAAGAGTCCCGGGAAAAGCTGGGACCAGAATGCACAACTCTGTCTCCTCACCTGCAGCAACACAGGGGTCTGATGAGACCCCAGTGCGGTGGACCCCTGGCTAGGAGGGCAGTGGTCAGACCAGCTTGCTCCCCATGAGCAGTGCTTTAGGAGCAGTGTGGCTTAGTAGCTAGAGCGAGGACCTGGGAGGCAGAAGGATCTGGGTTCTAATTCAGCTCCTACCCACATGTCTGCTCTGTGACCTTGGACAAGTCACTTCACCTCTCTGGGCTCAGTTCCTCATCTAGAAAATGGGGATAAAAGTGTGAGCCCATGTGGGACAGGGACTGTGTCCAACCCAATTACCTTATAATATCCTCTAGGCTGTAAGCTCGCTGTGGGCAGGGATTGTGTCTATTGTGGTATTATACTCTCCCAAATGCTTAGGACAGTGCTCTGCCCTCAATAAGTGCTCAGAACAAACGATTGAATGAAGTGAACGAATATGGGACAGGGACTATATCCAACCCGATTAACTTGTGTCTATCCCATTGCTTAGAACAGTGCTTGGCACACAGTAAGCACTTAACAAGTACTATCATAATTATTATTATCATTATTTACAAGGACTGGGAGCTTGAAAGCAGAGTTAGGAGCTGGGTGTAATGAACGCATCTTATGGATAACAGGACACAAGAGAAAAATTGGTTGCTCCTATATCTCACCGTTGATAGCGTCGCATCGAATTGGAAGGGCGTAGCACTTCTCAGTTCCGCCCTGATGTGTGTCCGCAGCCCTGCATTTAGGCTAAAATCGATGGTGGAAATTGGGGAACGTTCTCCTGGCAATCTGTCCGGTTACAGTGTGATGAGGGGTCAGAGGAAGCATTAGCGTGCGTGAACATGGAAAAGAACAAGAGGTGAGTTTCTACAGCGTAGTTTTTCCTTAATGTGGGTTTCCACAAAGAGTGATCCCCACAGTCTAGGAGCAGCACGTCCTAGTGGAAAAGACCACGGGCCTGGGAGTCCAGAGGACCTGGGTTCTAATCCCGGTTACTCTGCTCATCCCCTGGGTGATCTTGGGACAAGTCACGTAACTTCTCTTTGCCTCGGTTTCCTCATCTGTGAGATGTATTGAGCGCTTGGGAGAGAATAATACGAATATGATGCTAAACATGATTTCTGCCTCCAGGAGCTTACATCCTATCTATCTAATGGATTAAAATCCTCCTCCCTCCGTCTTAGTCTGGGAGCCTTATGTGGGACAGCGATCGTGTCCAACTGATCATCTTGTATCTACACCAGTGCTTAAAACAGTGCTTGACACATAGTAAGCGCTCAACGGATATCATTAAAAAAAATGTGCCGGGCAGCTGAGGAAGGGGTGTAGGTAGGGGCTGTCTTGCTCCTACGGCATTCCCAGGTTCAACTCAATGGCTTTCCTGGCGTGATGGCTTGAGAAGCAGTCCCGGAAGCATGCTGTGGGCCTCTTTGCAATAAGAGAGGGGAGCAGAAGGGGAGGGGGAGCGAGGAAAGACTTCTGGTGAATTATTTAGAGTTGCCAAAGGTGTTACGTTAGGAGCTAATTAAAGGAAAAGCTCTCTGAAATGCGACGCCATAAAGGAATCATAAAACCCAAACCTCATTTGTTCCACTTCAGGGCTTCCCCGGATGCATGAAGCTCGATAAAAAGAGGCATCCTGTGTTCAATTGTCTGCCGGAATGTCACCGCCGGCACGCATTCAATGGGCATTATTAACCGGCGGCGGTGCCCTGTGGTCTCCGGGCCTGTGCCCGCGTTCCTCAGACGGTGGAGGGTCAGAAGGAGAGGGCTGTTGGGTTCCGGATTAGATCTGTCAGAGAGAATATCAGGGTGGGAGCCGATGCCCTGATGTGTCTGTTTGACTTCTGTATTCTACTCTGTGCGGAGCATTTGAGGCACTTATTGAGTGCAGAGCTTCGAACCGTATATGTCTGATGTTCGGAGCATTGGACTGAGAACCTAATGTGTGCAGAGCACTGCATTCAATACCAACAGCGTATAGAACATTCATTCCGTAGTATTTATTGAGCGCTTACTATGTGCAGAGCACTGTACTAAGCGCTTGCAATGTACAATTCGGCAACAGATAGAGACAAACCCTGCCTATCGATGGGCTTACAGTCTTAGGCGCTATTGTGTGCAGAGCCAGTTTAGGCACTTACTACGTTCAGGTGGATCGAACTAGGTGTTTAGGATGCGCAGAGCACTGTACCCGGACCCGTTGAGTCCAGAGCTCTTTTACTTAGCACTTACTGTGTCAGAGCTCTGTACTTCATACCTACTGGGTGCAGAGCTCTGAACTGGACGCCCTTCAATGTGGAGAGCACTGTAGGTGAAAATTCACTGTGTGAAGAGCACTGTCCCAGTTTTATTGCTCTTGATTCTATTTATTGCTACTGTTCTCGTCTGTCCGTCTCCCCCGATTAGACCGTGAGCCCGTCAGAGGGCAGGGACTGTCTCCATCTGTTACCGACTTGTACATTCCAGCGCTTGGTACAGTGTTCTGCACATAGCAAGTGCTCAATAATACTATTGAATGAATGAATACAAAGCCGCAGAGGATGCGTGCTGCCTAGTGGATAGAGCGGGGGCCCTGGTCGGTCAGAAAGACCTGGGTTGTAATCCCGGCTCTGCCACTTGTCTGCTGTACGACCTCGGGCAAGTCACTTAACTCTCTGTGCCCTCGGTTACCTCATCTGTAAAATGGAGATGAAGCTGCGAGCCCATGTGGGTCAGGGACCGCATCCAACCTAATTGCCTTGTAACCACCCCAATGCTTGTAACAGTGCCTGGCACATAGTAAGTGTTTAACAAATGCCATAAAATATCTCAACTTCTCCGTGCCTCAGTTACCTCACTGTAAAATGGATATTAAGACTGTGAGTCCCATATGGAGCAGGGACTGTGTCCAACCTAATTTCTTTTGACTCCACCCAGTGCTTAGTACGGTGCCCGGTACATAGTAAGTGCTTAAAAAAATGCCATCGTTGTTATTATTTCTCATTATTATTATTATGAACTGATGGAGGGGGCAGAACAAACAAATTATCGGGATTTAACAATCTCACGGGTCTCTCCTCACAGTTCCAAAGCGTTTCCTTCACCTTCTAAGAGTTCAAAGCACGTCAGGGGCCACAGGATGCAATCTGCCAGAGAACAAGGACAAGGGAAGTACTGATTTGCCTAGTTTGGATCAGATTGTTGTGCCGGAAAGAAGGGGAGTCATCATCAGCCAAGGCAAGGATACGGTCCTTTGTCTTCCGGCTGATGGAAGGTTTGATTGACTTAATATTCCTCATTTGATCAAATTGTTCCACACACAATGTGTGCCAAAATTGCAGGGAAAGGCCGCCTACACCCAGTACACTTATTCATATCAGGCACACACGTGCACTGGCGTCCTTTGATGTGGAAATCTTCAGTTAAATACTTCTTCTCAGATGGGAGAGCCGTTCCCGACTGCCTCTATCGAAGATGGCGACGGGACCAAGACGGTTTAGTGGCGGTCTTCCCTGAGGGGGTGGACCGGTGACAGTGAGGTAAAGAAACTAGATCGATGCCTCTAGCTTCAAAAGTTTCCGAAATCGTGAGGCCAGTCGGTCTTATTTATTGAGTCTTATTGTGTGAACAGCACTGTATTGAGCGCTTGGGAGAGATCTAAACGTGATTTCTGCCCTCCAGGAGCTTACATTCTAGAGGAGAAAGGTACCATCTATCTACCGTTTTCAGGACACTGTACTGAGCACCACAATTTGTCTCCTCTTCTCCTCTACTCCCTCTGCCACCCTCCCTTTACCTCTCTGCAGCTAAACCCCTTTTTCCCCGCTTTTCCCTCTGCTCCTCCACCTCTCCCTTCCCATCCCCACAGCACTGTACTCGCCCACTCAACTGTATATATTTTCATTACCCTATTTATTTTGTTAATGAATTGTACATCGCCTCGATTCTATTTAGTCGCCATTGTCTTGACGAGATGTTCTTCCCTCGACTCTATTTATCGCCATCGGTTCTCCCCCGATCAGACCGTGAGCCCGTCAGACGGCAGGGACCGTCTCTATCTGTTGCCGACTTGTTCATCCCATGCGCTTAGTACAGTGCTCTGCACATAGTAAGCGCTCAATAAATACTATTGAATGAATGAATGAATGAATGATTTGTGGAGCACTGTACTGACCAGCAAGCCTTTCTCTGAGCCATTTCATCCCTTCATCGACTTTATCCCCTCCATAGTCCTCATATCTACTATTATGTCATATGTAATATATATGTATTGTAGACTATATATGCATCAATCAATCCATGGTATTTATCAAGCGCTAACTATGTGTAGAACACTGTACTGAGTGCTTGGGAGAGTACAATACAATAGAATTAACAGTCACATTCCCTGCCCATAATGAGCTTACAGTCTAGAACTATGTACAGATTGTATAAGTGTCCCTCTAGACTGTAAGATCCTTGTGGGTAGGGAACATGTCCACCAACTCTGTTACATCGTACTCTCCCAAATGCTTAATGCAGTGCTCTGGACAGAGTTAGTTAGTGCCACCAGTCAGCTGTGTGACTGTGGACGAGTCACTTAACTTCTCTGTGCCTCAGTTACCTCATCTGTAAAATGGGGATTGAAACTGTGACCTCACATGGGACCAACCTGATTACCCTGTATCTACCCCAGCGCTTAGAACAGTATGCAGAGCACATAGTAAGCGCTTAACAAATACCAACATTATTATTATTATTGATAAATACCATTGATTGATTGATGAATAGGAAGAGTGCAGGGCTGGGAGTCAGGATATCCTTCTTCTAGTCCCAGCTCTGCCCCCTGTCTGTTCTGTGACCTTAGGCAAGTCATTTCATCGTTCGGTGCCTCAGTTTCTTCACCTGTAAAACAAGCACAGATGCTTGGTCTCCCTCTCACTTAGTCTGGGAGCCTCACGTTGGGCAGGAACTGGGCCGAATTAGATTATATGCTATCAACCCTAGCGCTTAGCCCTTGGTAAGCTTGTATTCATTCAATTCATTAAATAGTATTTATTGAGCACTTACTATGTGCAGAGCACTGTACTAAGCGCTTGGGGAGTACAATTCGGCAACAATGTTGTAATGAATACCACGATTATTACCATCTGGTAATGGCCTAGCTGAGGGTTTCGGCTGTGCGTAGAACATTCCCACAGCTTCTAACCTCACTCAGGGAGTCATCAGTTGTATTTAATGAGCACTTACTGTGTGCAAAATACTTTACTAAGCTCTTGGGAAAGTACAGAACAACAGAGTGGGTAGACCTGTTGCCTGCCCACAGTAAGCTTACAGCCTAAAGGGGGAAGCAGACACTAATAGAAATATAGAGAATATATAATTCATAGATATGTAATAAATAGAACATATAATTCATAGATATGTACATAAAGGCCACAGGCACAGTGTGAAAGGCACGGGGACAGGTTAGTTGGTTTCCATCCATCAGTTGAATGGTATTACTGAGCGCTTACTGTGTGCGGAACACTGTACTAACCAGCTTGGGAGAGGATGATACGACAGAGCGGGTAGAGAAGCAGCGTGGCTCAGCGGAAAGAGCCCGGGCTTGGGAGTCAGAGATCACGGGTTCGAAATCCCGGCTCTGCACTTGTCAGCTGCGTGACCGTGGGCAAGTCACTTCACTTCTCTGGGCCTCAGTGACCTCATCTGTAAAATGGGGATTAACCGTGAGCCTCACGTGGGACAACCCGATTACCCTGTATCTACCCCAGCGCTGAGAATAGTGCTCTGCACGTAGTAAGCGCTTAACAAATACCAACATTATTGTTAACATCATTAGGCCCCAATTTACTGGCCCTCAAGGAGCTGACAGTATAGTTTCTGCAAAGACGATTGTTCCTGGGAATTGAGTTGGAGAGAGCTCTGGCTAGACAAACACTGACCGAGGAAGCCTGTCCATTTATGGGTGGCATGCTGATCTCCTCATCCACCCCTCCCTCTTCACCCAAAGAGCTTCCTCCCTGATCCAACCTCTGGTCGCAGTGTGGCTGGACTAGCGTATCAGCCTCTTCGCTGGCCTCCCTGCCTCCGGCCTCCCGACTCACCAGTCCGTATTGCTCACTGCTGCCCAGATCATGATGGTGATGGTATTTGTTAAGCGCTTACTATGTGCCAAGCAGTGTTCTAACTGCTGGGGTAGTTACAAGGTAATCAGGTTGTTCCACGTGGGGCTCACAGTCTTAATCCCCATTTTACAGCTGAGGTAACTGAGGCACGGAGAAGTGAAGTGACTTGCCCAAACTGACACAGCTGACAAGTGGTGGAGTCGGAATTAGAACCCGTGACCTCTGACTCCCAAGCCCATGCTCTTCCCACTGAGCCAAGCTGCTTCTCATTTTCCTGCAGCCACCCCTGCAGACTGTGAGCTCGCTGAGGACAGGGATCATCTCTCTTTATTGCTGTACTGTACTTTCCCAAGCACTTAGTACGATGCTCTGCACCCAGTAAGCACTCAATAAATACGAATGGAATGAACAAATGAATGAATGAAAGCATCACTCGGGCCCTCACCCCTACCATTCCTCAAAACCCTCCATCGGCTTCCCACGTCCCTCGCATCAATCCCTCGATGAATGGTATTTATCGAGTACTTACTAACCACTTGGGAGAGTACACTGCGACCAGAATTAGCAAACACAGTCACTCCCCATAAACAAGCTTACAATCTAGAGGGGGGCAAGCCCTGGGACTGCTGGGTTTGGACTAGACTTCAAGACACTCTATCAAATGACCCCACTTTACTCACCTGCTCTCTTCACCCGCTCTCTCTGCTCCTCCTATAGTGACCTCTTAGCCGTAACTCGCTCTCGATTCTCCCCGCCTCCGTCCTCTCACTCTCACCATTCCCCCAACCCCGCTACTCCCTCCCTCCTCCCTCCCCAGGTCTGACAGAGCACCACTCTTCACATTCAAGCCCCCCTAAAATCCCACTCCTCTTAGCAGGACTTTCTTTGATTAATTTCCCCTCCTCCATGGTATAAACTCATCGGCCATTCTTGGCATCGATGAACTTTAATCGTGCACTCAGGGATTTATCTTATCTACTTTATTTATCAATACTTTTTATGGCTGACTCTCACGCTCGAGTGGTAAGCTCCTTGGGGCAGGGAACGCGTCACTTCTTTTCTTTGTTCTTCCCTAGTGCTTAGCGCGGCCCATTAATAATGATAATAATGATGGTAAGAGCTTACTAAGGTCCAGGCATAGTATTAAGCACTGAGGTGGATACGAGTGAATCAAGTTGGACACAGTCCCTGTCCCTTGTGGGGCATCTCCCACTTGGCTCAGTGGCTTCCACTTGGCTCAGTGGAAAGAGCCCGGGCTTCGGAGTCAGAGGTCATGGGTTCGACTCCCGGCTCTGCCACTTGTCAGCTGTGTGACTGTGGGCAAGTCACTTCACTTCTCTCTGCCTCAGTTACCTTATCTGGAAAATGGGGATTAACCGTGAGCCTCACGTGGGACAACCTGAGGACCCTGTATCTACCCCAGCGCTTAGAACAGCGCTTTGCACATAGTAAGCGCTTAACAAATACCAACATTATTATCTGCAATGGGGCCAGCACTCAGGGCTTGGTCACTGAGGAGCTCTACCCAGCCCTAGGCTAGCGACCTCTCCCCAACCAGACTCTCAGGGAAGAGCCGGGCATCGGGTCGAGAGCTCCAGGACTGTCGCCGGAGACAAGGTTGGTTTAGTTGTCCACGGCTCCCTCGTTAAAGATAGCTGCCGCTCGAAGCTACTGAGAAGACGGAGACCCATCCCCCAGGCTTTAAAAACAGCATCACCCCCAGCTATTGGCAAATTCAGCGTTCACGGGCAGGACCACCTCAGGGTCTCTCATTGAGGATTGGGCCAGGCGGCCTAGGCTTATTGCTTCATCCTCTTTGCCCTCCAGAGTGTTTTCACAGAGGACCAGGAAGAACCGTCTTCCCCAGAAGAGCCCTGGGTAATCTGGATCCCAAGGCGGCATCAGCGGTGACGCTCCGGGGACAGCGCGGAGGAGAATGCCAGAGGGATGGAGAGTTGTTGGAGCTGTGATTTTGAAAGAGGCTGAGGTCTCATCACTGACTGGATAACAGCTGTCCCTGTAGTCGGTCGCTGGCAGTGGCATTAGTGTTGGCCACACCATGCGCTGCCCTGTGCCCCTTGAGCGTCGGTCTCGGAAGCAGCCCCGAAGGGATCCTCAGCTCTGGCTCATCGAAAGAGAACCCCAAGTCGAACCATACTGTGCTTGAGTAACATTTTACCTCTCCATGTTTGGGCAACTGGCCTGTCTGACAGCAGAAATCCACTCCCAGTCCCTGGGAAAATCTGGGATCCTTTCTCTTTCATTTCTTTTCCATGGTTTCTTGGTCTGTCCCTGCACTGTGGTCTTTAGGGAAGCAGGAACTATAGTTTGATGAGACAGATTGCTTATGGAGAGAAACATCTCTCGGGTGGTTAACTGGCTCTTGAAGGTGTTTTTGTTGTTATTCTCCCATTTGTGGAGCGCTTTTTCCCAAAGCTCTTTCCTATTAATGATCTCATTTAGTCTTCACAATATCCCTGCGAGGGAGGGAGGGGCCTAATCAAAATTTCACAGAGATGAGCCCAGAGAGGCCGGGTGACTTCAAGGCCACACAGCAGGCCGGTGTCGGGGCTACCGGGTATCTTGATGTCAAGGTCACGTTGCTGAGAAATCTCAGGACTGTGGGGTGGTGCGGCGGTCCTGGAGCCAGAGATGTTCTGTCCTTTGAGCAGAGATGTTCCGAGAGACTACACATGAGCGTAGTGGGGAGAGCACAGGCTTAGGAGTCAGAAGGTTATAGGTTCTAATCCCAGCTTGGCCATTTGTCTGCTGTGAAACAGCAGTGGCAAGCCATTTCAATTCTCGGGGCCTCGGTTACCTCATCTGTAAAATGGAGATTGAGACTGCGAGCCCTACGTGGGACAGGGACTGTGCCCAGCCTCATTTGCTCGTATCCACCCCGACGCTTAACACAGTGCCTGGCACATAAGAAGCACTTAACAAATGCCACCGTATTAAAGGAGAGCGCGTACGTTAGCGAAACTCTGAGTACGAACACTGCCTAATTCTTTCTTCTCTCACTCTAAGGGGACATACGGGATTTATAGACATTTTGGTCGGAGGAAGGCATCCTCCGCCTTCCGCAAAGTGGAGAATTATCTTGGCGACGCATCACTCCGCCAGCATCCATTTTGACCCATCGCCGGAAACGTGACAAACATCTGGCAGGCCTCTGCGGCTGGAAAATTAGGTGGGGAAATGCTCAATATTCTCAGGAGTACGCAGATTTCACCTCATTTGAAATGCGCTGCCTCGCAGGAAGCGATATCTCCCCCCTCTCTCGGCACACACGCCTGAGCCGTGGATGTCACACTGCACAATTACACCCGGAGACAGAAAGTTATTTGATGTTTAATTTTGCCTTGACAAACATTAGTTCTCGCCTAAGTAGCGTCGGAGTCCTTGGCGTATCTTTCTAATGGCTCTGTTTTTTTAATTACTGATAATTAGTATTTACACAGAGCCTTTAGACAACTACTCCTGGAGCTCTTGTAATTATAGATGCAAAAATTGAGATAGAAGAACGCAGGGAGCTGAATGAAGTCCACGCCAGTGAAGGAATGGGTGCCAGTGGGTCAGATCTTAATGTTTTAGACCCCTTTTCAGGGGTCACAATCTTTCCATCCCATCTCCCTCCTCACCGCTGCGGCTGTTGGGTTCTCTGGGTGGGGCAGACGGTCTGGCGGGACTCAGGGTAGAGGAGGAGTGACACGGATTTCCCCCCACAAGCGAGCCCACGGCTGGTTCCGGCCACTTGTTATAGAAGCTGTCAGCCCACTGATGCAGACCGGGACCACTGCGGTGAGGGCCTCGAACGACGTGGGGTTTGGATCTGGGACATCACCAAGGTTTGGACACAGCTGGTGGTGTTTTTGCATTCTGTGGTTTGGAATCCTGAGGGGGCTGAAAGCACTTGTAGGTCTAAAGTCAAAGAAAACCCACAGGGCACGCAGGTGGTGCTCGAAGCCCACCCAGTGGGGAGTTATCTGTTTCTTTTTTCCCTCCTCCCGTTTTCTCCTCCTCCTTCCTCTCCTCTTCCTCCTTCTTCCTCCTGTTTCTTCCCCCCTTAGTTCCTCCCCCAGGGGGATGAGAAGAAGAAGCAGGGAGGGTAAGGAAAATGTAAATAGAATAATGACTGCTAACCCTGGAAGGTGTCATTCACCCAGGCACATGTGGCCTTGCGTGTGTTAAGCCATGGCGTAATGGATAGAGTACAGACTTGGGAGGCGGAAAGTCATGGTTCTAATCCTGGCTCCGCCACTTGTCTGCTGTGTGTCCTTGGGCAAATCACTTGATTTCTCTGGGCCCCTGTTGCCTCATCTGTAAAATGGGGATTGAGTTGGTGAGCCCAACATGGGACAGGAATGGAATCCAACTGGATTTGCTTGTAACTACCTCAGTGCTTAGTGCCGTGTCTGGCACTTAATAAAGTCGTTAACAAATACCGTCATCTTCCACTTCTTCTTCTTCTTCTTCTTCTTCTTCTTCTTCTTCTAATTATTATTATTATTATGTGATATGATGACATCATAGGCAGTATTTTGCAAGGGTCTGTCTGAAGCGTCCGGAACCCAAATCGTTTCTCCACTAGCATACGTGTCTTTGGTCTAAGGACTTTTGCCCTTCCATTCAGGCTCCTGATAAACAGTGAACTCAACATCAGAGGCTGGGGCAGAAGAAGCTGGGGTCTCCAAATGAAAATGCTAGCCACCAGGTTGTCCAGTGGTATATCCATACCAGCCAGGGGATAAGCAGACTATTCAATATCAAACCAGATGAATGACCACTTGTAATGCTTTGCAACAACTCAGCAAACTCTTTCCCAGAAAACCACCTCGGTGGGGTTCCCTGTCCACTCTTCTGCCCCAAACCATCATCCTTTTCTCTTCCTGGAACTCACTCCCACTCAGTCCATAAGACCCTGCACTATGCTTGCGTCAGCCTCGAGGTCCATCCACTCTAAGACTCTTACTCTGATAGGGCACTGGGACTCTTGGAGGAATGTGGACTGGTGACCCTCCTGGAAGCACATCTCACCATTAGGGATGGACCCTTAACTCCCCCTTCTCCATCACTGACTCTCCCTTCAGTGACCCACCACAGATCAACCAACACCCCTAACTTTCCCCTCTCCAGCCCTGATTCCCCCTCTCTGATGATCCACAGTGGGCCATCCAACTCCCCTAACTCTCCCCTCTCTATCCCTGACTCTTTCTCCAGTGACCCAGCACGGACCATCCAACACCCTAATTCTCCCCTCCCCATCCCTGACTGCCTCCAGAAATCCATCTGCGAATATATCGAGATTATTCTCTAACCAATCGCCGCTTTCCACCGGCACCTTTTTCCTCGGCACCTTAGAGCCCCACAGTGACCCAGCCCCATTTGTGTTGCTATGGAGACCATCAGGCTCCCTTTCTCTTTCGGAAGTAGCCAACTTTCCCACACCCGCTCAGTCTTCCTTTCTGATCCGACACCCCGAAGAGATGAAATCCTTCAGCTTCCCAAGCTATGCTGCGCTTCCTGCCTCTACTGACTCAGAGTGAGAGTGACCCCCTTCCAACTCCCACCTGGCAAGAAGCACCCATTACCCTCCAAAATCCCCATTCAACAGTCATCACTGTATTCTCCTTATCAACAGGGAACACATCTACCAACTGTGTTGCACTCTCCCAAGTGCTTAGTAGAGTGCTCTGCCTAGAGTAAATGCTTAAAAGGTATGATTAGCTGACTGACTGCTCTGCACAATAAATACCACTGATCGATTGATTGATTGATTGAAGTCCAGAGGGATCTTGGACTGGGATTCAGGGATGAGTAAGTGCTGATTGGGCTGATTGAGTGCTTTAAAACTAACGGTAAGGAGTTTCTGTTTGATGTGGAGGTGGATGGGCAACCACTGAAGGCTCCTGATGAGTGGTGAGACATGGATTGAATGTTTTTATAGAAAAAAGATCCATGCAGCATAGTGAAGTATGGACTGGAGTGAGGTGAGACAGGAAGCAGGGAGGCCAGCGAGGAGGCAGATGCAGTAGTCAAGACTGGATAGGATAAAAGCTTGGATCAACATAGTAGCAGTTTGGAGGGAGAGGTGAGGGCAGATGATAGCAATGTAGTGAAAGGAGAATCCACAGGATTTGGTGACAGATTGAATATGTGGGTTGTAAGAGGGAGGTGAGTTGAGGGTAAGGCCAGACTTACCAGCTTATAAGACAGAGGATGGTGGTGTTGTCTAGTAAACAGAACCAGACTTTTGCCTTTAGTCACTGGCCCTGTCTCCTAGTGACCAGCAAGGCCCTTCCATGTACAGGTGTCCTTCAGGCTGGATTGAGATGTGCCTAATGATGAAGTTGGCCTGTCAGGGCTGGGGTGGCCAAAGAGGATGAAGCCAGACCCACAGTCCCAGTTGCTCCGTGCATGGGCACAAAGATGAGTTTTTAGGGTAGAAACCATCTCTTTACAGGCTGCGGAATTAGATCTCGGGACAGCAGCCTTCCAACCTAGGAAAAGTTCTCTTTACCCACCCATGGAGGGTTATGAAGCCAGGAAGTTTGTTTATTAATAACAATAATGATAGCATTTGTTAAGCACTTGCTATGTGCCAGGCCCTGTTCTAAATGCTGGGGTTGAAACAAGATAATCAAGTTCACAAAGTCCTTGTTCCACATTGGGCTCACAATCTTAATCCCCATTTTACAGATGAGGGAACTGAGACATAGAGAAGTTAAGTGACTTGCCCAAGATCACACAGCAGACAAGTGGTAGAGCTGGGATTAGAACTCAGGTCCTTCTGATTCCCAGTTGTGTTCACCCACAGCTGAGCATTCGAGTAAAAGGAAAGAAAAGACACTCCACGCATGATGCAGAATAAGGCCTCCAGTCCCCGCATCCTAAATAACCCTCATCCCCGTGCTCACCGACTGAGGAGGGAGCCGGAGACCGGCACCGTGTTGCTCACCCAGGGATCGACGGGTTCCGATGGGTAGATCTGGTGTTGTTGAGGATGTCCACGCACTTAAAATAATGTTGGTATTTGTTAAGCGCTTACTATGTGCCGAGCACTGTTCCAAGCGCTGGGGTAGACGCAGGGGAATCAGGATGTCCCACGTGGGGCTCACAGTCTTCATCCCCATTTTCCAGATGAGGTAACTGAGGCCCAGAGAAGTGAAGTGACTTGCCCACAGTCACCCAGCTGACAAGTGGCAGAGCTGGGATTCGAACTCATGACCTCTGACTCCAAAGCCTGTGCTCTTTCCACCGAGCCAGGCTGCTTCTCTAACGAATCTGATGCTCACTCACAGAAGCAGAGAATCAGTGTCCTAGCGAGATCTCTCTCAGTTCCCTCCCCAAGCTCCACGAGGGCCCGCGAGCACTGCCAACATCCCCTGGATGCAATGGTACGTGGGAGGTCCTGCAGGGAGGAGGGGAGTTCCACTCGGGCCATTTGCACAGGATATGTTTTCTGTCTGAATCACTGCGGGAAGACACATGGGTGAGGAGAACCTCATGCCAGATCCATTCATTCATTCAATCATATTCATTAAGCGCTTACTATGTGCAGAGCACTGTACTAAACGCTCGCAAGATGACGATAAGCAATCACGTTCCCTTCCCGCAATGAGCTTACGGTCTAGAGGGGAAGACGAATAGTAACATGAATAAATTGCGGTTATGGACATGAGTGCTGTGGAGCTGGGAGGGGAGCTGAATAAAAGGGGCAAGTCAGGGTGATGCAGAAGGGAGTGGGAGAAGAGGAAAGAAGGGCTTAGTCAGGGAAGGACTCTTGAAGGAGATGTGCCTTCAGTGAGGCTCTGAAGGAGAGAGAGTCAGAATCGAGGAGGGAGCCAGACTGGGATGTAATAATAATAATAATAATGGTGGTATTTGTTAAGCGCTTACTATGTGCCGAGCACTGTTCTAAGCGCTGGGGTAGACATAGGGGAATCAGGTTGTCCCACGTGGGGCTCACAGTCTTAATCCCCATTTTTTGACAGATGAGGGAACTGAGGCACAGAGAAGTTAAGTGACTTGCCCACAGTCACACAGCCGACAAGTGGCGGAGCTGGGATTCGAACTCATGAGCCCTGACTCCAAAGCCCGTGCTCTTTCCACTGAGCCACGCCGCTTCTCTAGGATGTAGGTGGGGCTGAGCTTTTTCTGAGTCAGGGGAGCTGGACGTTCGCACCTCGGTGGTGTCCCATTGCCGGTCTCAGGCCCTGGGCTCCTAGGCTAACCCTGGCCACCAAAGGGATCTCTCTCAGTCCAGTGAGTATGAAAGCGGTCGCCCCGCCGCTGAGACTGCTGCCAGTGTAATCTGTGAAGCCCCACCTGATTGGGAGTTCTTGACCCTGACCGCTCAGGGCAGAACAGTGAGCCGGTCTTCTCCGGAGTCTCAACTGATGGGGATCTGACCTGTCTGTTCTCACCGGCTTTTCTTCCCAAACGGATGCTAGTCCGGAAGACACTTTTTCCATGCACCGAGTCCAGCATGGTGATCGAGACGCCATAAAAGGTGTGGGCCAATAATAATAATGACTATGGTATTTGTTAAGGGCTTCCTATACGCCAAGCACTGTACTAAGCAATGGGGTGGATACAAGCAAAAAAGTTGGATACAGTCCCTGTCCCATGTGGTGCTCACAGTCTCAATCCCCATTTTGCAGATGAGGTAACTGAGGCCCAGAGAATAATAATAATAATGTTGGTATTTGTTAAGTGCTTACTATGTGCAGAGAAGTGAAATGACTTGCCCAAGATCACACAATAGACAAGCGGCGGGGCTGGGATTAGAACCCACGACCTTCTGACTCTCAAACCCGTGCTCTATCAACCGTACCGCGCCGCAGGCTGGCACAAGCAGGTGCGGGCTCGAGTCCGGGGCATCTCTCTCTCTTTTTCCCTTTCTCAATGGTATTTGTTAAGTGCTTACTATGTGCCAAGCACTGTTCTGAACACTGAGATAGACACAGGGTAAATAGGTTGGACTCAGTCCATGTCCCACACGGGGCTCACAGTCTTAATACCCTTTATTTAAAGATGAGGGAACTCAGAGAAGTTAAGTGCCTTGCCCAAGGTCACACAACAGACAAGTCACGTAGTCGGAATTAGAACCCAGGTCCTTCTGAGTCCCAGGCACACGCTCTATCCACTAGGTAAAGCCGCTTCTTCCTTTCAAAGGTTCTGGAGACCTGGATGATGCTTGGTTCCTCACCGGAACTCAGGGCCTTTCCACCAGCCCTTCTATTCTAGGAAGCAGTGCGGTCTAGTGTGAGAGGAGAACATGGGAGATCCTGGTGAGATCTTATTTTCCACCTCAGCTCCTCCTCTGGGCTGCCGAGTGGCCTTGCTCAAGTCACTTAAATGATCTGGGCCTTAGTTTTCTCCTCTTTAAAATGGGAAGAATGATCCTTGACATTCAGGGTTGAGCAGCGTGGCTCAGTGGAAAGAGCATGGGCTTTGGAGTCAGAGATCTTGGGTTCGGATCCCAGCTCTGCCACTTGTCAGCTGGGCGACTTTGGGCAAGTCACTTAACTTCTCGGGGCCTCAGTTCCCTCATCTGTAAAATGGGGATGAAGACTGTGAGCCCCACGTGGGACAACCTGATTCCCTTGTGTCTACCCCAGCGCTTAGAACAGTGCTCTGCACCTAGTAAGCGCTTAACAAATACCAACCTTTTTTTCTTTTTTGCGAGGACAGAATGTGGTCAGTGATAGCGAAGTGGGTTGCTACCCATACCCAGTCAAATCTGCCCTAAAGGTCCCTTCTCCCATCCCCTACACCGCGAGCCCCATGTTGACAGGGACTGTATCTGACCTGATTATCTTGCATCTACCCCCATTGCTTAGTACAGAGCTTGGCACACAGTAAGCGCATCTTATTATGAAGGGGTGAATGAATGAATCTGAGGATAATACAGAAAAAAAAAATTTGGTATTCGTTAAGTGTTTACTATGTGCAGAGCACTGTTCCAAGCGCTGGGGTAGATACAGGGTAAACAGGTCGTCCCACGTAGGGCTCGCAGTCTTCATCCCCCATTTTACAGATGAGGCAGCTGAGGCACCGAGAAGTGAAGTGACTTGCCCGCAGTCACACAGCTGACCAGTGGCAGAGCTGGGATTCGAACCCATGATCTCTGACTCCCAAGCCTGGGCTCTTTCCACTGAGCCAAGCTGCACAGAGTGGTCAGGGAACATGTCTGTCCACTCATTCATTCCTTCATCCAATCATATTTATTGAGAGCTTACTGTGTGCAGAACTCTGTACTAAGCACTTGGAAGAGTACAATACAGCAATAAACTGACACGTTCCCTGCCCACAGTGAGCTTACATTCTGCTGCATTGTATTTTCTCACGCACTCAGTACAGAGCTCTGCACGTAATAATAATAACTGTGGTACTTGATAAGCACTTACAGTGTACCAGGCACTGCTCTAAACTCTGGAGTGGCTACAAGCGAATCGGGTTGTACACCGTCCCTGTCCCAAGCAGGGCTCACAGTCTCAATCCCCATTTTACAGATGAGGTAACTGAGGCCCAGAGAAGTGAAGTGATTTGCCCAAGGACACACAGCAGACAAGAGACAGAGCCGGGATCAGAACCCATGACCTTCTGACTCCCAGGCCCGTGCTCTATCCGCTACGCCACGTCTCTTCTCGAGACGTTTAGGTCCCACGGAGATCCGGACTCGGATCGCTGGATTCCGAACCTAGAGTGCTCACCGTTATACAGTGGTGCCCCACCAATGTAAGTGCTCAGTAAAGACCATTACTGATCATGATAGAGCAGCAGCGTGGCTCAGTGGAAAGAGCCCGGGCTTGGGAGTCAGAGGTCACGAGTTCGAATCCCGGCTCTGCCACTTGTCAGCTGTGTGACTGTGGGCAAGTCACTTCACTTCTCTGTGCCTCAGTTCCCTCATCTATAAAATGGGGATTAACTGTGCTTGGCATATAGTAAGCGCTTAACAGATGCCGTCGTTATCGAGAACACCCGTCATAAAGGCACCCGGTGCCGGATCATTACAAGATAAGGCACGGACGACGGGAAACGGGGTGACTTGCCACATTAAGGAGGGAGCCGGTGTGGGCCTTCAAGCGTGTCCCTGCCTTTTCGACGGCCCGAACAGGAGTAGAGGGGAGGCAGGAGTAGAGGGGAGCGTCGCCTCTCCCGGGGAACTCTTCCTCGTGGAGTGGGATGATATTAGAGCGGTGATTAGATCAGATGATCTCTCCGTAATAAGCCGTGTTACCTCGTTCGTCTCCCGTGTCCTGGCACATGCTCGCTGCGTCAGTTATGGATGGCGAGCCAATTAAGTAATGCAGCGCCTCTTCCCCACGCTTATAAATCTCGCCATTTGCGGTTATTGATGTAAATGAAACTGGTCTATTGATCATTTGCGCCTCCGTCCTGAGCGGGATATTTACTGCCGTCAGACGGCTGGAAGGAAAAAAGGCGAGTGATGAATGGGGAGATTCTGGGGTGACTCTATTCGGCAAAGTGATTCTTTCGGTGAAAATTAGAAATAACGATCAGAGCCCGAACGGATGATTACGAAAGACTTGGAATTACTTTGGAAATCATTTAGGCTCTCCCAATAATAAAAACCTCCTAAAGAGACATTATATTCTGGCCGCGTGATTCTATCCCTGATCAGACAAGCTTGCCTGGGTAATATTTATAAAGACGTTTTTCATTCTTCTTTTATTTCTGAGAGTGATGTAGGATCCCATTAGTCTGCTGAGCCTAACAAAGATGTACCCACTCCTATTAAAGAAGGCTGCAGAAATCCGTTAGGACTCGGTGCCTTGGCAATTTGGGTAAACATTTACTAAGGAAGAATTGCGTCTAGCTAGATCCAAGTGCCTGTTTATGGAGTGAAAGGCGTCCGCCTTGGGATCCTGGCAGATAGGGAGAACGTCTGCTAGAAGGGGCAGAGAGGGAGCATCGTCATCCTCATTAGAGAAGCAGCGTGGCTCAGTGGAAAGAGCACGGGCTTCGGAGTCAGAGGTCATGGGTTCGACTCCCGGCTCTGCCACTTGGCAGCTGTGTGACTGTGGGCGAGTCACTTCACTTCTCTGGGCCTCAGTTACCTCATCTGTAAAATGGGGATTAACTGTGAGCCTCACGTGGGACAACCTGATTACCCTGTATCTACCCCAGCGCTTAGAACAGTGCTCTGCACATAGTAAGTGCTTAACAAATACAAATACCAACATTATTATTAATCCCGGTTCTGCTGCTTGTCTGCCGTGTGAACCTTGGGCAAGTTACTGAACTTCTCTGTGTCTCAGTTACCTCACCTGTAAAATGGGGATTAAAGATTGTGAGCCCTTTGTGGGTCATGGACAAGGTCCAACGTGATTATCCTGTATCTACCCCAGCACTTAGTACGGTCCCTGGCACAGAGTAAGCACTTGACAAATACCGTTCTAAAAAATTACAGTTAATTGAGCTCCTCCAGCACTCAGAACACCGTACTGGTCACCTACACTCCACAGTCTCGGTACAATCCCAGTACTGAGATCCTACTGAGGGCAGAGCACTGTATTGGTCACCTACTGCATACAGGGCACCTGCGGAGTGCAGAACACTGTACTGTGCACCTACTGTATATTGAGCATTGTGCTGAGGTCCTGCTAAGTGCAGAACATGTACTGGCCACCTATTGTGTACAGGGCACTGTACTAAAATCCTACTAAGTTCAGAATACTGAACTGGTCACCTATTTTACACAGGGCACTGTACTGATTATCCTGTGTCTCCTCCGGTGCTTAGAACAGTGCTCTGCACATAGAAAGCGCTTAACAAATACCAACATTATTATTATTACTGACATCCTACTGGTTGCAGAACATTATACTGGCTATCTAATGTACACAGCACATTTTACTGAGGACCAGCTGAGTGCAGAACACTGTACTGGCCACCTATGTAAACTGAACATGGTACTGAATGATGAATACTTTACTGGCCACCCAGTCAATCATACTTATTGGGCTCTCACTGTGTGCAGAGCACGGTACTAAGTGCTTGGAAGAGTCCAGTACAACAATAAACAGACACATTCCCTGCCCACGACGAGCTTACAGTCTAGAGGTCGGGGAGATAGACATCAATAAAAACAAATAAAATTACAGATATGTACCTGAGTGCTGCGGGCCTGGGGTGGAGAAGAGCCAAGGGAACAAGTCAGGGTGACGCAGAAGGGAGTGTGAGATGAAGAAAGGTGGGCCTTAGTCTAGGAAGGCCTCTTGGAGGAGGTGTGGCTTCAATAAGGCTTTAAAGGGGGGGAGAGTCATTATTATGTCACATATGAGGAGGGAGGGGACCAGTAGGGCAGAGGCAAGATGTGAGCTAGGGACTGGCAATGAGACAGGTGAGATGGAGGCACAGTGAGAAGGTTAGCGGAATTAGAGGAGTGAAATGGGCAGATTGGGTTGTAGAAGGAGAGATGCAAGGTGAGGTAGGAGGGGGCAAGGTGATGGAGTGCTTTAAAGCCAACGACGAAGAGTTTTTGATTGATCTGGAGGCAACCGCTGAAGGTTTTCGAGGAGCGGGCTGACATGTCCTGAATGTTTTTGTACAGAAATGTTTCAGGCAGCTGAGTGAAATGTGGGGTGAGACAGGAGGCTGGGAGATCAGCACCAAGGCTGATGCTGTAATCCAGGCGGGATAGGATGAGTGATTGTATTAATGTGATAATGCGTACTGTGTACAGAGCACTGTACTGAGATCTCAGTATACAGGGCACTCTACTGAGCTTTCACTAAGTACAGAACATCGTATTGGGAGACCACTGTGTAGATAAGTGAACTTAAAGCTTAATGGATACAGAGTACTGTTCTGGAAATCTACTGTTCGCAGAACACCGGCCTGACTGCCCAAATTAGGTGGTTGAGAAGCTACGGTACAAAAGCTGACAATCAGCAGAGGTAAAGAGATCTGATCCAGAAAATCTTGTGGGTCGAGAGGCGGAAGGGTCAGAAAGACCCAAACGTGGATCTTTGGCCTCTCTGCTTCTTCCATCCCAGCCTCCGCTCAGGGTTCCTGCCTGCTTCCCACCCCTTTATCCCCCTGCTACTCTCCCCAACAGCTCTCCCGGTGCGGCTCTCTCCCGGCTGGTGCCCGATGGCTGTGGGATGGATGCTGATCGGCCAGAAGCTCCCGGTACATCTGATGACAGGTAAACATCCCGGCCGTGTTCATGGAGTGGACAGGTATGATCGAATTATTCCTGATAGAGAAGCGCCTTTGGCTCGATCGCTCCCTCCTTACCTGGCGTTGGCCTCACAAGGCCAGAACGCTCCTGCCAGTTGAGCACACAGGAAAGAGACCATCACGAAGATGGCAGCTTTGGCTCTTGGCCTTTCGGGCTGGGGGAGGGTCACAACCGCATTTATCAATCATGTGATTATCCGTATCATTATTGAGTAAAAATGAAATAATAATAATGATGATGATGGTATTGGTTAACCACTTACTTTCTGCCAAGCACCGTATTAAGCATGGGAGAAGATTATTATTATTCTCATTATCATTATATTTGTTTAGAGCTTGCTATGTAATTAAGGTATTTGTTAAGGGCTTACTCTGTGCCAGGCACTGAACTAAACACTGGGGTGGATACAGGCAAATCTGGTCAGACACAGTCCCTGTCCCACATGGGGCTCACAGTCTTAATCCCCATTTTACAGATGAGGTAACTGAGGCACAGAGAAGGGAAGTGGCTTGTCCAGGATCACACAGCAGTCAAGTGGCGGAGCTGGGATTAGAGCCCATGAACTCCTGACTCCCACCCTGTGCTCTATCCACTACGCCATGCTGCTCCTCTATGTGTCGGACACTGTTCTAATGGCCGGGATAGATATCTGTTAATTGGGTCGGACATAGTCCCTATCCCATATGCCGCTCCTAATCTGGTTTCCGGATATCAGCTATCATCCTGGCTGGCTGGTATCAGCACTGGAGGGCCACCAGAAAGACCCTCTCCTGGTGAGGAGGAAGAGTCATAATGCGGTTGTCGACGGGCGATGACACAGAGGAAGAGGGACAGGGGCAGGGAAGGCAGATGATGAAGACGGAGCTTTTCATTAGTGCTCGGCGAGGGCTAAGGAAACTCTATTCAGCAGCTTTCCATCATTTTAATTCCATTTCCGGGGAGTGTAATTGAATTGGTCCAATGACTAATTTTTGGCCTTGAACGGATTAGCGTGGGACCCACCTCTTTCTCTTTCCCATAGGGGAATGTGGCCCGGAGGGTGAGGGGCGTGGAATCCCATTAAGTCTGGCGGCGCATAAAGTCTTTCCGTAGAAAGCTTGTTCTGGAGGCCATTTCTCCTCTGTGGTGGGACTCCGCAGCAACCAGGAGAAACAGAGTCCTGGTGTCTGCCCTTCTCAAGGGCGGGGCAGGATTGGAATTTACAGAACCAGAAACATGTGGACGGGATGATCCTGGAATTCTTGTTCCCCAGATCCTACTTCACAAGAGCAAGGCGGACCATTGGAGGGAGAGGGGGATCAGGCTCAGAGCTTCTACGCTTCTTTTTCCCGTATGCGATGAGCACCTAAATGCATCTCCTTAGGAAGCCAGGCAGCCAGAACCGTTTAAGACCTCTAACTCGTCTCCACATCCAGTGAGACCCTTCTGGACCCTTCTCATAGCTGCAAAGGTAGAAGAGGATTTGCCCAGGAGCCAAAGGCACTTGCCTAATTTAAGGTTGAAGGATGGAGAGGAAGCTAAAAGGAGGATCAATCCCACTCTCTTCACTCCTTCTCCCCCTACACAGAGCCGTGTGGACTCATCCCCCTCCCTTTCGGAAGGTAGGTTTGAAAAGGGTTCTAGTCCTGGGCCTGAACCACCCAAGCACCTCCCATCACGGTTCCTTCTTTAACAACAGTAATAATAATAATAATATGAATTTAGCTTTTACTAGGTGCCAAGCCAACTAACTCGAGGGGTAGACAAAACGCAATCACAACAAACACAGTCCCTGTGCCACACGGGGCAGGAGAATAGGTATTGAATCCCCATTTTGCAGATGAGGAAACTGAGGGACGGAGAGGCTAAGGGATTTACCTGCTCGAGGTCGCACAGTGGGTGAGTTGAGGAGCCGGGATTAGAACTGTAGATTGTAAATTTGTAAGACCGTAAACACTGTGAGCTCTCTAGACTGTAAGCTAGCTGTGGGAAGGAATGGGTCTGTTTTATTGTTATACTGTGCACTCCTGAATGCCTAGTAGTGTGCTCCGCACACAGTAAGCCCTCAATAAATATGATTGAATGAACTCAAGATTCTTTCCCACCAGGCCTACGCTCTTTTCTCCCACTTCCTTTCATTTAGAAACTCTCGACCACATCTGCCAGGGAATCTGCCCTGAACCCCCAAGAGGATTTTCTAGATCACGGCTGCAGGGGGGGGTCTAGCAAATTCCTGTCCAAGGTGTGTTAGAGACCCTGGCCCACCACAACCCAGGACAGGGAATTGGTGTGTCTTCACGTTGGACTGTAAGCTCCTCTAGGGCAGCGATCATCAGCCTCGTCAGTCTCTCTGTGGTATATCCCAAGTGGTTAGGACAGTGTTCAGAGCACTGTAGGCACTCAGTGAATACCTGTGATTGGTTGATAAGCATGTGCGTTTCAAAAGAGAATCACTATTGAAAGAAACAAATACGAATCGACCCATCGTTGCCCTAGGGACTTGAGTGGGAGGGGAGAGGAGTGCATTCTGGACTGTCTTATCTTATGCTGTCCAGTTGTCTCCAACCCATAGCGACTGCGCGAACAAATCTCTCCCAGAACGCCCCGCCCTCCATCCGCTATCGTTCTAGTAGTGTATCCGTAGAGTTTTCTTGGTAAAAATCCAGAAGTGGTTTACCACTGCCTTCTTCCACTCGGTAAAACTGAGTCTCCTCTCTCGACTCTCTCCCGTGCCATTGCTGCACAGCACAGGTGAGTTTTGACTTGGAGAAGATCGCCTTTCACTTGCTAGCCGCTCCCAAGCTAGGAATGGAATGGGTATACCTTCGCTTGACTCTCCCTCCGGTAGCCGAGACTGGTGGAGTACTGGAAACTCTCCAGGTGCCATCCCGAGAGGGGAATTCTGGACTGGGAGGCAAGGGAAAAGCTGGGGAAACCTGGTCCCTGGTCAGATCCTGGAGCAGGAGAGCTTGCTTCTCTCTGGTCATTGGCCATCAACTTCGTGTTCCCCATCCTCCCCTCGCTCATCCCTCCCTCCTCCAGTCTGCATCTCTTATCGATCAGTAGTCGAGCCCGGCCCGGCCTGACCCATCCATCACCCACGTCCAGTGGGACAGCGGGGACGAGAGAGGGAACCGTGTCTCTTTTGTCAGCCACATTTCTCTCTGTCTGTTCTCTGCTCCTACCGGGGCATCGATCACCCCTTGTTCTGGAGCCTCTGCGGGCTTGGGGAAAGACCGTTCAGGAGACTGATGGGATGGATGGTTCTTGTTGAAAACTGGATACTGAGATACCCGGTGACGCTTGGGCCCCTTCCCCTTTCCGCTCAACTGCCGTGAGAGCTGGGCAGGCAGAAAGGGAAGGAGGGATTTGGGAAGTAAAGGCTCCTAGCATTCTGGGACTACAAGTCTGAACTATGAGTGTCGCATGATAATAACAATAATAACGATAATAATTATATTTATGTGTCAAGCACAGTTCTAATAGCTGGAGCAGGTACAAGCCGATCAGGTTGGACACAGTCCCGGGATTCACAGTCTTAACCTCCATTTTACAGATGAGGTAACTGAGGCCCAGAGAACTGAAGTGACTTGACCAAGGTCACACAGTAGACATGAGGCAGAGCCAGAATTAGAATTCAAGTTCTTCTGATGCCCAGCCCTGTGCCTCCCCCCTCACCTCCGCCAAACTAATTCTCTTCCCCTCTTCAAAGCCCTACTTAGAGCTCACCTCCTCCAAGAGGCCTTCCCACACTGAGCTTTCCCCTTTTCCCTCTGCTCTCTCTGCTCCCCCTCAAACCCCCCTTCGTGTCCCCTCAGCTAAGCCCCCTTCTCCTCCTCCTTTCCCTCAGCTCCTCCCCCTCTCCCTTCCCCTTCCCTCAGCACTGTGCTCGTCTGCTCATTTGTATATATTTTTATTACTCTATTTATTTTGTTGATGAGTTGTACATCCCTTTGATTCTATTTATTGCTATTGTTTTTGTCTGTTTGTCTCCCCACATTAGACTCTGAGCCCGACAGTGGGCAGGGATTGCCTCTATCTGTTGCCGATTTGTACATTCCAGGTGCTTAGTACAGTGCTCTGCACATAGTAAGCGCTCAATAAATACTCTTGAATGAATGAATGAAAGAATGAAAGAATGAATGAATGAATGAGGCATGCTGTTTCCCTGAAGAGGGCACAGACTGGGCCAGCTCCAGTCGAGAGAGAGAGAGAGAAGCAGCTTGGCCTGGTAAGAAGCAGTATAGCTTAGTGGATAGAGCATGGGTCTGGGAGTCAGAAGGACCTGGGTTCTAATGCCAGCTCCACCACTTGTCTGCCGTGTGACCTTGGGCGAGTGACTTCACTTCTCTGAGACTCAGTTACCTCAACTGTAAAATGGGGATTTAGAGTGTAAGCCCCAAGTGGGACAGGGACAGTGTCCAGCTCGATTGCTTGTATCCACTCCAGTGCTTAAGCAGCGTGGCTTTGTGGAAAGAGCCCGGGCTTGGGAGTCAGAGGTCGTGGGTTCTCATCCCAGCTCCACCACTTGTCAGCTGTGTGACTTTGGGAAAGTCACTTCACTTCTCTGTGCCTCAGTTACCTCATCTGTAAAATGGGGATGAAGAATGAGCTCCACGTGGGACATGGACTTTGTCCAACTTGACTAGCTAGTACCTGCCCTAGTGCTCATTTCAGTGCGTGAAGCATAGTAAGCGCTTAACAAATGCCTTAAAAAAAATCCAAAAGTCAGAGGAATGGCCCAGCATTCTCAGTGTGACAGAGCAGCTGGGGGTCAGGCCAGTTTACTCGGGATAATCCCATTTATGAGACGTTTGTCTGTTTCTTTAAATTCACCTGGGGTGGGCTTTAGGAATTGGTGACTGTTCCACCTTCCTTGGGTTGTATAGTCATCCTCCTTATTATCCATTGTTTTAGAGAGCCAGGATGACGGCTCAGAAAACAAACTCCACTAAATGAACAGCATGATTTTAGGGAAATTACATGCTGGGTATGGCCTGCATATGGGGGCAGATGGATGGGGTGGAGTGGAGTAGCCCCTGCTGCCGGGACCCACACAGAGCCCGGTCCAGAGCTCTTGCAAATCCTCTCCTGAACAACATCGGGACCGTGCGACAAGCTAGGGTCATTTGGGCCAAGACCAGCCTTGCGGCAAGGAGTCTTACGACTGTTCTGACGCTTATTCGTTCATTCGATAGTATTTATTGAGCGCTTACTATGTGCAGAGCACTGTACTAAGCGCTTGGAATGTACAGATCGGTAACAGATAGAGAGACAGTCCCTGCCCTTTGACTGGCTTACGGTCTAACTGGGGGAGACGGACAGACAAGCGCAATAGCAATAAACAGAATCTAGGGGAAGGACATCTCGTTAAAACAATAGCAAATAAATAGAATCGAGGCGATGTACATCTCATTAGCAAAATTAATAGGGTAATGAAAATATATACAGTCGAGCGGACGAGTACAGTGCCGAGGGGATGGGACGGGAGGGGGGGGGAGGGGAGGGAAAGGGGGGAGAAGAGGGTTTAGCTGCGGAGAGGTGAAGCGGGGGGTAGAGGGAGCAGAGGGAAAAGGGGGAGCTCAGTCTGGGAAGGCCTCTCGGAGGAGGTGAGCTTTAAGTAGGGCATTGACGAGGGAAAGAGAATCAGTTTGGCGGAGGCGAGGAGGGAGGGCGTTCCGGGACCGCGGGAGGACGCGGCCCGGGGTCGACGGCGGGCTGGGCGGGGACGGGTGACGGCGAGGAGGCGGGCGGCGGAGGAGCGGAGCGTGGGGGGTGGGCGGTGGAAAGAGAGAAGGGAGGAGAGGTAGGAGGGGGCGAGGGGATGGAGAGCCTTGAAGCCTTATCTTCCAGATGTCATGAGCTGGGGTTGTAGTGGCTGAATTTTTCCTGTTATTCCATCCCCTTGCACCTGTCCTCCTCCCCGTGGGCTGGGGATCCAGAATGACTGACAGGGAAGCTCTTCCCATCTCACAGCCCATTGCCCCCCACCGACGTCTTCCACGGCAAGCCCCCGAAGGCCTACCCCTGCACCTGCGTCACCTTGCCGGTGGCCCCTAAGGCAGGCCGGGGTGGGAGGCGCCCCCGACTCCACAGAGATGCATTCTGGAAGGGGGCCAACACCCATTCCCAGAGCCTGTGGCTATCCAGCGGTCTGGAGAGAGGGGTACATCTTACAACCTAAGCTGGGGAAATCAGAGCCTGGGGTGGAGGGGCGGTGGGAAGGGTCGCCCCAGGAGCCGAGTGCTTCTTCCCGCCCCCGCCCCGAGCCTCTTTCAGTGCCAGCTGTGGCGCCGCTGACATCGTCCCCAGCTCTCTTCACTGAGGTCTGTGCCATTTATAACCCTCTACCCATCGGGCCGGCATGGGGGACGGGACGGGGGCCCGGCGGGGGGCAGGGCAGGTGACAGAGACTGCTGCTGCTGCTGCTGCTTAGATTGGCCCAGGAATGTTAACACTGTGACAGGTGGCCCATCTGGCCAGCAGCGATGCTTTTTGCAAATTCTCCCCTTCCCCCTCCTCCATCTTCCAGCCCCCTGCTTTCTTCCAGCTCCCGAGACCGAGTACTGCCTCAGAGAAGGCTCAGAGGACTGAAAGGAGCCCTGGCCCCCAGTTTCCTGGCTGAGAGATGACTTGTCTCCTTTCCTCAGTCAATCGATCGATGGTATTTATGGAGGGCTTAATAATGATAATAATAATAATGGCATCTGTTAAACGCTTACTCTGTGCAAAGTACCGTTCTGAGTGAGCACTTAGTACAGTGCTGTGCGCATAGTAAGCGCTCAATAAATACTATTGAATGAATGAATGAATGAATGAACACTGGGGGATACAAGGTGATCAGGTCGTCCCACATGGGGCTCCCAGTCTTGAGCCCCATTTTACAGATGAGGTAACTGAGGTTTAGAGAAGTTAGTGACTTGAACAAAGTCACACAGCTGACGAGTGGTGGAGCTGGGATTAGAACCCAAGACGTCTGACTCCCAAGCCCGGGCTCCTTCCACTGAACCACGCTGCTTCTCTACTGTACAGAGCACTGTACTAAGCCCTTGGGAGAATGCGATGGAGTTGCAGAACAACAATATCTGGCCCCGACTTGTCAAGGGATATTCACACGCAGGAAAAGAGCAGGTAGGTTGTCTCTGTTTCCTCATGCAGGTATATTTATTTATACCAATGTCTATCTCCCCCTTTAGACTGTAAGCTCACTGTGGGCGGGGAAGGCATCTCTTTATTGTTACAGCGTGCTCTCCCAAGTTCTTAGCGTAGTGCTTTGCATATAGTGAGTGCTCAGTTAAGTATGATTGAAAGAATGAATGGATATTGACTCCCGTCTTTTGGTCTTTAAACTAACCCCCCCTACCCAGGCAGGCATCCTCAGTACTTACCTACCTGCCCTCATACTCAGCAGTAAGGTTCATATCAACATTGAGGTCGGTTTCACCTGCCGGAGGGACGGCTCCGCTGCCCCTCCTTCCCTCCCTCTTTTCCTACACCAGCATCAGCCTGCTCCTTTTCCTTGGCATTCTTTCTCTCCAGAACCACCCCCTATAAGGGCGGATTGAGCCCTACACTTCGAAAGCCATCCCTGGACGAAGGCAGCAACCCCAGTCGATCACCCGCGGCCAGCCAGGACCGGTCTTGGAGTTTAAGCCCCAAGGCCTGGGGATTACAGTGCAGAGGGTGTAATCAGCATCTCAGCGCCTGTCCGACAAATCCCCAAATTCCCACCCGTATCCTGGAGAGTCCCTGTGTCCCAAGAGGCTCTCCCCTGCCAGCCGGGTGACTTTATCAGACTCCCCACTGGCCACCTTGCCTCCATCCTCTGCCCTCCCCCTTCCCTGCTGCGCTCCACTGCCTGGACCATCTTCTCAAAACACTGTTCAGAGCGTGTCCGCTCCACCGCCCCCCTCCACCAACTCTGGTGGGGTTCTTTAAGAAACAGTCTTGTGCTGACCAAGGATGGTGACTTTGGGAGAGGAGGAGAGAAAAGAGTCAGTCAGTCAGTGAAGCATGTTTACTAATACAATAGATAGGCACATTCCGGGCCTACGGAAAGTTTGCAGTTTCGAGGGGGAATCGGACATTAAAAACGTGGTTCAGTGGAAAGAACCCGGGCTTGGGAGGTATGGGTTTGAATTCCAGCTCTGCCACTTGTCAGCTGTGTGACTTTGGGCAAGTCACTTAACTTCTCTGTGCCTCAGTTACCTCATCCGGAAAATGAGGATTAACTGCGAGCCTCACGTGGGACAACCTGATGACCCTGTATCTCCCCCAGCGCTTAGAACGGTGCTCTGCACATAGTCAGTGCTTAACAAATACCAACATTATTATTATTATTCTTAAATGAATTGTAGACATATGTAAGTGCTGTGGGGCGGGGAGGGGGAATGAATAAAGGGAGCAAGTAAGAGAGACTCATAAGGGAGTGGGGGAAGAGAAAGGCGGGCTTCATCAGGGAAGGCCTCTTGGAGGAGACGTGCCTTCAATAAGGCTTTGAAGTGGGAGAGAGTAATTGTCTGGAGGAGGAGAAGAAGGGGCGAGAGAGCCATCACCTCCTGCGGATAACCGTACTTAGAGTCCTCCAAGGGGAGTTGGGTCACCCCGAGGGCATTTGAAATCCTGATGAAAATGGAGTGAAAATGAGCAGAAAGAGAAAGGGTGAGTAAGTGTTGATGGAAGAGGGCCCCCCCCCACCCCGGAGCAGAGATTGGCTAGTAAACAGCTGATGTGCTAGCTGGTCCAGGAGCTGAACGCCTGGCCCATTATGGCCAGCTCTCTGTTGGAAGGGACTGATCTTACCCAGACATTAGGGAGCCACAATCAGAATCTATTAGGTTACACAGGTTAATCACCGGAGCAGCTGTTGGGAGGTGGGCTGAGTGGGGGGGAAACGGCGAGGGGGGAGGAGAAGGAGGACAGAAGAAACGCTCCCCAACCTGGTAAAACGCAACCTGAGGCGATGTTGTGGACAGCAGAGACGCAGCTGTGGGTCCCCCGGAACAGGAGCTTCTGGGAACATTGCAGCACAATGAGGTAACATGGTGCCCCGGCACCGTGGGTAGGCAAAACGATGGTGCTGCGAGGGGCGGTCTGTACCTGCAAAACGGTGTGGCTTAGTGGATAAAACACACACGGGCCTGGGAGTCCTAAGGACGTGGGTTCTAATTCCGGCTCTGCCACGTGTCTGCCGTGTGACCTTGGACAGATCACTTCTCTGGGGCTCGTTACTGCATTTGTAAAATGGGAATACGCTTGTGAATCCCATAGTAAGCACTCAATAAATACCATTGAATGAGTCCCTACCATTACTGAATATCCATCGATCACTTGTATTTGTTGAACACTAACGGTGTGCAGAGCCCTGTTCTAAGAGTTGGGGAGAGTACAACAGAGTCCTTTCAGGCCGTCTGAGCCGGGCTGGCACTCCACCCATGGGCTAACAGATAGTGACCCTCCCCTTGACACGAAGGCTGGGCCACGAAAAATCAGGACCTGGGTCCTGATGAGCCTCTTTAAGGGTCCCGTGTGACAAAATTAACAGGAAGGCAAAGAACAACCGGAAAATGGCCTCAGCGAGTCTGTCATGCCCCGCCAACCTCTTCAGTGACAACTGTTGCAGGCGCATAAAATCTAAGTAAAGACAAGATCATCTCCCACAACAATAAACGTGATGTTTAAGTGCTCAGGATGTGTCAGGTACTGTATACTAAGCTCTGGGGTAGATTTATTGAGCAGCGGCATGGCTCAGTGGAAAGAGCACGGTGTTGGGAGTCAGAGGTTGTGGGTTCTAATCCCTGCTACGTCACTTGTCAGCTGTGTGACTTTGGGCAAGTCACTTCACTTCTCTGTGCCTCAGTTACCTCATCTGTAAAATGGGGATTAAGACTGTGAGCCCCATGTGGGACAACCTGATTACTCCAGTGCTTGGCATATAGTAAGCGCTTAACAAATACCATCATCATCATCATATGTTTTGAGCAGATTGGCCAGAGCCTCCGTCCCATATGGGGCTCTCAGTCTAAACGGGAGGGAGAACAGGTATTTATTATTATTGTTATTATTATTATCAATGTTATAATTAGTAGAGTACCTGCAGCATAGTAAATGCTTAAAAATACCATTATTATTATTATTACAGAATTTATTAAGCACTTACTATAATAATAATAATGGTATTGGTTAAAAGCTTACTATGTGCCAAGCACTGTTCTAAGTGCTGGGGTAGATACAAGGTAATCAGGTTGTCCCACACGGGGTTCAGTCTTTATCCTCATTTTACAGATGAAATAACTGAGGCACAGAGAAATTAGCTGGCTTGCCCCAAGTCACACAGATGAGAAGTGGCAGAGCAGGGATTAGAACCCACGACCTCTGACTCCCAAGCCCCGGCTCTTGCCACTAAGCCATGCTGCTATGTCCCACGTACTGTTCTAAGTACTGGAGTTGGTACAAATAAATAAGGTTGGGCATATTCCTGTCCCATATGGAGTTCCCAATTTAAGTAGGAGGGCGAATAGAGGGTGAATTCCCATTTTAGAGATGAAGAAATTGAGGCACGGGGAAATTAAGTGATCTGCCCTAGCAGTTCTTCTGACTCCCAGTCCCTTGCTCTTTCCCCTAGGTCCTGCTGCTTCCTAAAAGGGCATTTATTTGTGGACAGGTAGGTGCCCTCCTATGCCACCATATCAATCAATCATTGGTATTTATTGAGCGCTTACTGTGTGTAGAACACTGTACCAAGCGCTTGCAAGAATATAGTATAACAGAGTTGGTAGGGACACTCCCCGTCTGTACAACAACCTTACACGTTTTCCTCTGCCAGCAACTCTGCCTTATAGGTCATCAGCAACTAAAGAGACAGGCACTATGGTTCACTGGACTGAACGTCTAGCAGTAAGTATACCACCGTGTACCCCCTTTAGACCCTATTTCCTCTAGACTCTCAGTTCCTTTTGGACAGAGAACGTGTCTACCAACTACATTTTACCATACTCTACCAGGAGTTTTGTACAGTGTTCTGCACGTAGTAAGTGCTCAGTAAATTCGACTGACTGATGGACTGACTAATTAGAGAAGCAGCGCGGCTCAGTGGAAGGAGCTTGGGCTTCGGAGTCAGAGGTCATGGGTTCGACTCCCGGCTCTGCCACTTGTCAGCTGTGTGACTGTGGGCAAGTCACTTCACTTCTCTGTGCCTCAGTTACCTCATCTGGAAAATGGGGATTAACTGTGAGCGTCACGTGGGACAACCCGATTACCCCGTATCTACCCCGGCGCTTAGAACAGTGCTCTGCACATAGTAAGCGCTTAACAAATACCAACATTATTATTGATTGCACACCCAGGACACTCACTAACCTCCTCTCTCCCTGAGTCACGGTCCCTAACTGGGTTCTAAATCAACCCCGATGGGTTGTTATGGGATAGATCTTTTCTAGGACTCTCCGTAGCTCAGCATAAAGAAAAACTCTATTAATGAAGGGGCCTCTCCAATTGTGAATTATAAATGTTATTTGATTATCTCATTTGCAAACAATAAATGTCAACAACATCTTAGACCCTTGTCAGGGGCTCCTTAGAGAATGCAAATGTAGCCTTTATCTCCCACTGCCCTTTATTAAAACAACCATAGAGACACGGTTGATAAACAAGACAATTAAACGTAAATGATGTCACATCTCTTGGCATCCATGCGCATTAATGAGGCCCAGCCAGCCTCCCGAAGTGGACGCGGAGCAGGAGCGGGCAGAATACTATTAAGAAACAGCCTAGTGTTAATGGTGACCTTTGCTTCCGATTAAAGATCCGGTGCAGAGGGTGATTGGGAGTGCAGCCCGTCATTTTTACACTGATTGAATTTAAACAGGGAAGGCCCGTTGTCTCGCCCAGGGGCAGCTGACCTTTAAGGACACCTGCAGTGGGAGCCTGGGGGCAGATTCATGCAGTCGACCTTTGGTAGGTGGGGGAAGAGACCCTCCCCACAACCCTCACCCCCCTCTTGCTCACAGGCTCTCTCCTCGACTCTAAGCTCCCCGGCTAGACTATAAACTCTTCGAAGGTAGGGATCAAAGCGTCTCGCTTAGTACAGTGCCTGGCACAACGTAATAATAATGTTGGTATTTGTTAAGCGCTTACTATGTGCAGAGCACTGTTCTAAGCGCTGGGGTAGAGACGGGGTCATCAAGTTGTCCCAATGAGGCTCACAGTTAATCCCCATTTTAATAATGTACTGTTGGTATTTGTTAAGCGCTTACTATGTGCAGAGCACTGTTCTTAGCGCTGGGATAGATACAGGGTAATCAGGTTGTCCCAATGAGGCTCACAGTTAATCCCCATTTTAATAATGTAATGTTGGTATTTGTTAAGCGCTTACTATGTGCAGAGTACCGTTCTAAGCGCCGGGGTAGATACGGGGTAATCGGGTTGTCCCACGTGAGGCTCACAGTTAATCCCCATTTTCCAGATGAGGTCACTGAGGCACAGAGAAGTGAAGTGACTTGCCCTCAGTCACACAGCTGACAAGTGGCAGAGCTGGGAGTCGAACCCATGACCTCTGACTCCCAAGCCCAGGCTCTTTCCACTGAGCCACGCTCATTTAACAAATTCCATCCTTATTATCATCATCCTACTCTCCCAAGTGCCTTATACGGTACTCTGCATGCAGTGAATGCTCAGAGTTCTACTGATTGATTTAGATAACTGATTAGGCTCCATCAGTCATCTGGGAAAATGTTATCCCTGCCCCCCTGCCCCCCCCAGTGCCCCATTCATTCATTCACTCGTATTTATAAGCGTTTACTGTGTGCAGATCACCGTACTGAGCGCTTGGAAAATTCAGTTCAGCAACAAGTAGAGGCAATCCCTGTCCACAACCCTCTCCTCCTCTCTGGCATCTTCTCATGGAAGTTTCTGGACCATTTTCTACATGGCAATCAGTGGCTTCCATCTCTTTCCCCCCGGAGCGGACCGGATCCAGAGAGAGAAAGACTTCACATTGCTAAGCATTCCCTTCCCAGAACCCAACCCAGAGACCTGCACAGAGATTATATATAATACAGTGGATTAGCAGCACGAAATAGAGCGGTAGAGTAGAGAATAAGTCTGGGTGTAAGTAGGTTGTGGGTTCTAATCTTCTCTTGTCTGCTGCATGACCTTGGGCAAATAATTTTTCTTCTCTGTGATCGTTACCTTATCTGTAAAACCAAAGTTATCAACACAAAAGAGAGCGATACCATAGTCTTTACCCAGTAGAGGCCCAGTAGAGCTCTCTGCCCATTGTAGTACTCAGTACAGTGCTCTGTATACAATAGATGTTTAGTATTAGTGCCCTGCACAGAGGAGGTGCTCAGCACTGTGCTCTGCCCAGAGTAGGTATCCAGTATGATGCTCTGCATGCGGTAGATACGGATGTGATACTCTGAACACAATAGATGCTCAGTACAGTGCTCTGCACACAGAGGAAGAGCTGGGTACTGTGTTCTGCCCAGTGTAGTCAGGCAATCTTAGAACAGTGCTGTGCACACAGTAAGCGCTCAATAAATGCGATTGAATGAATGAATGAGCGCTTATTGTGTTCAGGGCACTCTACAGATCGCTTGGGAAAGTACAATATAACAATATAAAAGACACATCCCCCACCCACAGTGAGTTTACAGTCCAGAGGGGCTGACAGACATCGGAGAGGCAGCGTGACTCAGTGGAAAGAGCCCAGGCTTGGGAGTCGGAGGTTATGGGTTCGAATCCCGGCTCGGCCACTTGTCAGCTGTGTGACTGTGGGCAAGTCACTTCACTTCTCTGTGCCTCAGTGACCTCATCTGGAAAATGGGGATTAACTGTGAGCCTCACGTGGGACAAACCGATTACCCTGTATCCACCCCAGCGCTTAGAACAGTGCTCTGCACATAGTAAGTGCTTAACAGATACCAACATTATTATTAATAATAATAAATCACAGATATGTATTTAAGTGCTGTGGGGCTGGGAGAGGGGATGAATATATAGCAAGTCAGAGAGACGCAGATGGGAGAGGGAGAAGAGGAAAGGAGGGCTGAATCAAGGAAGGCCTCTTGGAGGAGATGTGCCTTGAAAAAGGTTTTGAAGGTCTGAATATCTGACAAAGGTCTGTCAGATATGAGGAGGGAGGGCATCCAGACCCAAAGCGGGGTGTGGGCGAGAGGTCGGTGGCCCAGTACAGTGTTCTCTGCGCAGTAAGATCCTCCAGTCTGGGTGTTGCTGATTCTGATCCTCACCCTGAGGTGTGTTGAGTTTAGTGCCTGCTCTTCTGATCTGACTTGAGGACTGACCTTGAGTTTTTCAGCATTTACCCCCCCCCCCCCCACGAGGAGGCTTCTCCCTATCCCCTGTGCAGAGGCTGGCAGGTTTCTGAGGGATATGGGAGGGCAGGAATGGGGGGAGCAGGAGGTGGGCTGGGGGGCGGCTGAAGGAGGGGTTGCTTCTTAGACTCCTCCACTACACCCAGGTGGCCATGAGGCAGTCCCCTCTGCCCCCGGCAGGAAGGACTGGCCTTTGCTGGGGAGTGCTCCTTTAAGGCAAGAAAAGGAGCCGTCGGGCAGGTTTGCAATATTTTTCTCTTAACTGCCGAATGGCTCTGGCGTTTTACGGCAAGTAAATTTTCTTCTCGGTGGGAGAGAATGCGTGACGAACCCTAGGCCGACGTCTGAAAAACGGCACACACTTACTCTTTTACTGCAAATGTAACCATAACAATTCCAAGTGCTAATTTTCTAGCTCATATAATATGTGCAAGTGTGCTTTGGCCACCCTCCCGGGGATGGCGTCGAGCGGTGCCGTCTCCTCCTGGCGCCGGGGAGTGAGGGGGGAGGTCCCGGGAGGCCTGCCATCGAGGGCTGCTGTGGTGGGGGTCTGCTCTGTCTTTAGGGTGGTGGTCCCGGTCCTCCATCCTTCCACGTCTGCACAGCAAAGGCCCCTCTGTTCCTCCGGGAAAGGGGGCCAAGGCGAGAGATCCTGGTGCATGGGGAGAGGAGAGGCCGCAGGGGAAAATTCAGAATTGCATTTTGGCTGGGGTGCAAGCGTGTATCATCTGCAACATCTCCTCCCAGTCCCACAGCACTTATGAACCGTAATATCTGTAATTTTCTTTATTTGTATTGATGTCTGCTTCCCTGATTCTAGACCGTTAGCCCCTTGTGGGTAGGGAATGTGACTGTTTATTGCTGAGGTGTGCTCTCCTAAGCTCCTAGTACGGTGCTCTGCACACGGTAAGTGCTCAATAAATACGATTGAATGAATCAATGATTTTGTGAAGCTGAATCATGTCACTGAAAACTCCTCATGGGTAGGGATAGAGTCTCGGTGTTCTTCTGCCTGGCCCCCAAACCTATAGCGTGGTGGATGTCCGGCAATAGCGGAAGTAACGTGTATTTACCGCACACTGGGTATGCTGCAGTGTGCTGGGCATTTGGGAAGAGATGAGTAAAGAAGTAACATGATTCTTACCCACAAGAAGCTTGAACTCTATTGGGGGAAATGAAAAAGAAACCAAAGTTCTGCACACAGTATGCACCCAATTTCATGTTCTAGACTGTAGGCTCATTGTGGGCGGGGAATGTATCTATTTATTGTTATATTGTCCTGCTTAGAGCTCACGGTCTTAATCTCCATTTTACAGATGAGCTAAATGAGGCACAGAGAAGAGGAGCAACTTGCCCAAAGCCACACAGCAGACAAGTGGTAGAGCCAGGATTAGAACCCATGTTTTAAATGGCATTTGTTAATAATAATAATAATGATGGTATTTGTTAAGCGCTTACTACGTACTGAGCACTGTTCTAGTACGGCGGTACAGTGCTGGGGTAGATACAGGGTAATCAGATTGTCCCACAAGGGGCTCACATTTTTTAATCCCCACTTTTACAGATGAGACAACTGAGGCACAGAGAAGTTAAGTGACTTGCCCAAGGTCACACCGCAGACAAGTGGCACAGCCAGGATTAGAACCCACGACCTCTGACTCTCAGGTCCGTGCTCTTTGGCGCCTCTTATGTGTCAGGCACCCTACTCAGTCCTGGGGTAAATACAAAATAATCAGGTTGCACCCAGTTCATGTTCCACATGGGGCTCACAGTCTTAATCCCCATTTTAGAGATGAGGAAACAGGCACAGAGAAGTGAAGTGAACTCTGCACAGGTTGGACACATTCCCTGTTCCACATGGGGCTCACAGTCTTAATCCCCATTTTACAGATGAGGGAACAGAGGCACAGAGAAGTGAAGTGACTTGCTCAAGGTCAATCCGCACATGCGGCAGAGTTTTCTGCATGCATTTGGCACCCGGAACAGAATTCTGAACGCGATGTGTGCCCGGGGCCTCGTGTGGCACATAGAAGACACCCACTGCGTACCTCTGCACACGACAATTGCCAGGTACGGATTCTGAAGGCAGCCCTTCAGAGTTAGGGCTTGTTTTGGAAACCGATCCGCAGAGCCCATCAGGGAGATCTTGGCGTCGGCAGCTGGAAAAATAGCATTAGCCGACATGTTTCCTTGCCGAACATTCGTGCTGAAAGGTTAAAAGTAATTTTACTCCAGACCAGATAGCCATCTCACTAAAACAACACCATGTAGGGAAGGAAACTGAAGGTTGGAGGATGAAAGGGGTAAACTCGAACCAGGAAACTGGTGATCGGAAATTGTCTCACTCCAATGAGGCTGAAAAACCCGGGCTTGTCTGCTCCTAGTTGGAACCTTTTTAAACATCGCTCTTGTTGATCAGAAATTTTTATCATCTCAACGTGGGTACTGGCACGGATGCCTACGGCCCCCATCTTTCCAGCTCGTCTATCTCTATGACTCTAGGTAAAGACCCAACATGTAAACAGATGCGTATTTCTTGCCAGTATGTTCTGCATCCACTTTCACGTGCTTGGCACCGAATTTAGCGTCCAACCTCCAAATGCCACTCGCCACAACGGAAGGGACTCAAGACGGGCAATAAACCATACCCCAGGGCCAGCCATAAAACAGTTTTATTACAGCTGTCCCTCCGGGCTGGTGGAGTCATTGAGCATGTGGAGAATTTGGGAAGAATGTCTGAAGTTCATTTTAAGATGGTGTAATTAAAACGAGTGCCGGGTTTCAGATAACGCTCAGTAATGGGATCCGAAAAGGCTCAGATAGTCGTCCTTCAGAAATCAGCCCACTAAGCTTTTAAGGTTGAGGATTATGAATCGTTAAGGATAACTCAGGGGGTGGTATTGGTTGGTTATAATTAGACTGAGCATATGTCCCTGGTGAGGTTAGACCGTCGTGGGTCCCTGGGGGTCATTCCAGCCAGTTGTAGAAAAGAGAATAGACAGATATGAGAAGCAACATGGCCCCGGGAGTCAGAAGGGCCTGGATTCTTTTCCCAGCCCTGCCACTTGTCTGTGGATTGACCTTGGGCAAGTCACTTCACTTCTCCATGCCTCTCTTCCCTCATCTGTACAATGGAGATTAAGACTGTGAGCCCCATGTGGAACGGGGAATGCGTCCAACCTGATTTGCTGGTATCCACCCCAGTGGTGAGTAGAGTGCCTGGCATAGAGCAATCTCTTATCAAATACAACAATTATTATTATTATATATCTGGGATCAGAACTGCCCCAAGCTAGCTGGTCAGCCTGCCGGTCACCTCAACCACTCCCTGGATTTCTTCCTTCAAGACTTATCTCCATTCCTAAATTCTTCTTAGGCTTACATTGTGAGGCCCCTGTGGGACAGGGACTGTTTCTGACCCGATTAACCTGTATCCATCCCAGTGCTTAACACATAGTAGGCGCTTAACAAATATCATTCAAAAAACACAATCCTCATTACCAGGAATCAGAAGCTAAATGCTCTGGGGTCCTGGCTAGGTACTGTCTGGGCTTCTTGAAGAACTCGATATTTCTCCCAAATCTTCTTCTCAACCCCCAACTTTTAAACATGGAGGCCGCTTTTGGAACCACTCTCTCAGCTAACCTTCTCACTGACCCCTCCTCTGGATAACTCCACCTTCAACCCCTTGCTCACACCCCCTTAGCTGGGATTAAATCTCGGGTCGTCTGACTCCCAGGCCCACGTTCTTTCCGCTAAGCCATGCTGCTTCAATATTTCCTCATTTACTTCTATCAATTTCCCGTTTTCTTGGTATAAATCCATTTGTCTTCTTGATTCTAATTATAATGACTCTTGTCTTCCCGTCTCCCCGATGATAAACTCTTTGAGGGCAGAAATCATGTCTTTCCCTCCCATGCAGTCTCCCATGCTTAGCACACAGTAGGTGCTCAATCAAGCACTTATGTACACATCTACAGATTATATATATTTACATATATTATATTGTAGTATGCTATATATTATATATAAAAATTATGTATCATGAATTATTTCTTTATAGAAAAGTCTGTTTCCCTCTCTAGATTGTGAATAGGGAATGTATCTACCAACTCTGTTGTACTGTATTCAAGTGCTGACTAGAATGCTCTGCACATAGTAAGCGCTCAATAAATGCCATCAATAATGCTGAATACCACTGACCGATGGATGGATTGGAATCAGCCTCCCGAGCCTGGCCTGAGGATTTTCACGTCTCCCTAAATGTCCTAAATATAGAAGGAGGGCCTGAGGTCCCAGGCCTAGAGATGGTTATAAGCTCCGCCGCTTCGATGGCCGGCTGCCTTTACCTTTAAACAACCCTCTGAAAACCTTCACTGTCGAAGGCGCGAATGCGTAAAACCTGCTGACATCCTGATTATTTTCCAGGCGGCGGGAACCCACGCTGATCGAAAAAAGACTTTTCTCCCTCTGTGGTCATGAGCAATGATGATGGGCTTGGTGATGGCTGTCTTTGAAAACTGCTGCAAAGCAAGGGGAAGGGGAGCAATAAATCTCTCATTCTTCAGGCCCTGTATACATCTGTCCCCAATCCTGATCGATAACAGACTTTCCTCCGGCCCTGATGATCGATGTAGGAGGGACAGCCACTCTCAATTCGAGGAATGCCTGGCATCTCCGATCTGCCGGACGCCATGTCCACATTGCCGCCTTTGTGGGGAGAGGGGCCCCCACTATTTTCCAGGGCCTCAGCAGATGGAGACATCTGAACCCTACTGGATCTGTGTGCCCGGAATGACGTAAGGAGGTTAATAAGATGCCTGGGCCCTGAGCAGTGGCAACTTGGAGCCAGTGACTGGGGAACACTTCATGGCTACTATTGGCCTGGCTGTGTGGGCGAGGGCTCACTGTGGGAATAATAATAAAGTTGGTATTTGTTAAGCGCTTACTATGTGCCAAGCACCGTTCTAAGCGCTGGGGTAGATACAGGGTAAGCGGGTTGTCCCACACAGGGCTCCCAGTCTTCATCCCCATTTTACAGATGAGGTAACCGAGGCACAGAGAAGTTAAGTGACTTGCCCAAGGTCACACAACCGACAAGCAGGAGAGCTGGGAATAGAACCCATGATCTCTGAGCCCCAAGCCCGTGCTCTTTCCACTAAGCCACGGGAGCGTGTCTACCAACTCTCATGTATCATTCTTCCCCAAGCGTTTAGTACAGTGCTCTGCACCCAGTAAGTGCTCGGTAAAAACCACTGTTGATGATGATGATGAAGCAGCATGACTTAGTAGATAGCACACAGGAGTGGAGGTCAGAAGGACCTGGTTTTTAATCCCACCCCCTCCACATGTCGGCTGTGTAAGCTTGAGCAAGTCACTTAACTTCTCTGGGCCTCAATTACCTCATCTGTAAAATGGGGATTAAGATTGTGAGCCCCATGTGTGTCCAACCTGATTAACTTCTAGCATAATTAATATTATTCTTATGATCGGAGTCCAGGCAGCTGAGGTGCCCGCCGCCTGGCTGACCATCTCTCAGTGATGTGAGCCCACTCACAGAAGGATTTGGAATGGTTAGAGCATAGCCAGGGTTTGATTTTGTGACCTCGGCAGCGCAGAGTGGTCCAAGGAAGAACGACTCTATTGACCTTACAGATGGGCCGAGATCACGGATTTACAGTGAAGCCCAAGGGGCCTGGGAAAGGGGCCTAGCCTCCTCCCTCCTGGTCCCCTCTCCCACTTCCCCCCACCCTTTAGACTGGGACCCCCCTGTGTCTGAGCCATGTCCGAACGTCCTTTCCAGCACTTAGCACCAGGTTTCAACGTTTTCGTTATAAAGACACCTCACGGCAGGCAACCGGACTACAGTCATTCAGCGGCCGAGCATTTGTGGATTTTCTGCTCTGATTCCCTTTCTCTCCTTCCTCTTCCCCCAAGTCGGTCTGATTTGTGACAGATGTATGCCCCGCCTGACAGGGCTGAAAGGAGAGGACCCACAGGCTTTTGGGGGATCACAGTGGGGTCTCTAGGTGAAGGTAAAAGCCCCCATTGTGAGGCCCTGCTGTTCCTTGCCCTGTACCTGCTGGGCGACTGCAATGGATGACCACCAGGATCCTTTTCCAGTACGAGACCATCTTAGATAAAGCATCGGGCTGGAGGTCAGAAGGACCTGGTTTTTAATCCCGCCTCCTCCACATGTATTTGTGTGGCCACTGACCCAGCGCTGGGTCTGGTCTCAGGTGGTCACTCCCCTGTTATCCTGCACTGGGCCACTCTGGCGGAAGATAGTAAGGGCTGGGGCCGCTCAGGGGAAACAAAGAGGGAGATCAGAGCAGTAATGATGAGGTGTGGGGGGGGGATCAAGCGGCAATTTCTCGGGACCTGGGTTTCAATCCTGAATCTGTCACTTATCTACTGTGTGGCCTTGGGAAAGTCACTTGATTCCTCTGTACCTCAGTTCCCTCGTCTGCAAAATGGGGACTCAATACCTGTTCTCCCTCTTACTTATAATGTACACCCCATGTAGGACTTGATTGTTGTACTCTCCCAGGTGCTGTACCTACCCAGGTTCTTCCCCTCTCAGGGTCGCACCTGGAGAGTTTCCAGTGCTCTACCAGTCACTACTACAGGAGGGTGAGTCAAGCAGAGATGTACCCATTCCATTCCTAGCTGGAACAGTGGCTAGTGAATGGAAGGCAATCTGCTAAATGTCAAAACTCACCTGTGCCGGGCAGCAGCGGCACGGGAGAGAGTCGATGGTAAACCACTTCCGTATTTTTACCAAGAAAACTCTATGGATCCGCTACCAGAACGATTGCAGATGGAAGTGTGGTGTTCTGGGAGAGATGAGTCTAGGGTGTCGCTATGGGTCGGACACGACTTGACAGCATAAGACAACAACAATAATCCCAGTTCATAGTAGTACAGGGCTTGGCATACAGTAAGCACTTGACAATTGCTATGATTATTATTGAATTATTTACTCATATTTATGTCTATCTCCTCCCTAGATTATAAGCCCATTACGGGCAGGGAACGTGTCTGCTAATTCTGTCGTACTCTCCCAAGTGCTTAGTATAGTGGTCTGCACATAGTACGTGTTCAATAAATTTCACTGATTGATTGATTGTTGATGATGACAGTGATGGTGATTATAATTATTATTGTTATTATTATTAGGTCCAGTTGATGAATCCCACATTCTCTCTCTAGAGCTGGCAATGGATCTAATTCCTTTAGATGATTGTCTGTTCAGCAGGCGTCTATCCAGGGGGTTTATGCATCCTTAGAGTGAAGGCCTTATGGAAACACAAAAATCTGACACATGTGACAACCTACCACAGTGCACATAAAGCCTTTTTCTGACAACACATCCCGGCACCGTCTGTTTTGGGGTTTGAATCTAGCAGTGATCCGGCGGAAGAGGAGGTGGGCAAACGTAGCTGGAGACCAGCTGGACGCAGGCTCCTTCTCTAGACCATAACCTGCGGGTAGGTTGAGAACGTGTCCATCTCCTCTATTGTACTGTACTTTCCCAGGAGCTTAAGTGCACTTGTAAGTGCTCAGTAAATACCATTGATTGATTGACTGATGGGGAACTATTTCAAGTCCTCTCTCAAGCCTTGAAATTTCCTAGCCTAGTGGGGTGCCCTTCTGTTGGGACTGGGCCATAAAATTTTGGGAAGAGGGTGTCCAAATGGTATCTCTGTAGGCAGATGGGTGCATTCCCAGAGTCTGGAATTAATCTATCGATGGTATTCTGTGAGTACTTAATGTGTGCAGGGCACTGTACTAGGGGTTGGGAAATAACACTACAACTGAGAAGGTAGGAACGTTCCCTGCCCACGGTGAGCTTACTGTCTAAAACTTACAGTCCGGAAAGATGGGTGCAGGAAGAGGAGGTGGCCGTGTGTAGGAGGGCCGGAGATAGCCATGGGTTCAGTGTCCTTAGCCTGTGACATCTTCTGTATACCTTTGGCTGTGGAGCCACGAGGAGTTAACCCAAGAAGACTTCCTGGAGGAGGAAGGGGGAAGAAGAACGGGTCTATCACTCTGTTAGGTGGTTACATCGCGCTCTTCCAAGAGTTTAGTACAGTGCTCTGTACACAGTAAACTCTCAATACACACGATTGATTGAAAATGATTGAGGAGGAGAATTTTAGCAGCATTTGTAAGGAATGGGAAGACCTGGTTTCATTCATTCAACCGTATTTATTGAGCGCTTACTATGTGCAGAGCAGTGTACTAAGTGCTTGCACTGTACAATTCGGCAACAGATAGAGACAAACCCTGCCCGTTGACAGTCTAACAGTCTTGTGGGAGGAGCAGAAGTGGGTCCTATCCCCCTCTGCCCCTCCTTGCCTGTTTCCTTGGCTCTGGGCATGACCCTGATTTGGGCCAGGTGGTGTCCTGGCTCAGGCTGCCGTTGGCAACCCTGAGAAAGCACCTTTCTCCGCCAGCAACCCGAGCCTTCCCTGATGGGAAAGACCAACGGTGAAATTCCTGGCTGAGGCCAGGGTAGGAATGGAGAGGGGGACACCCAGAATGTCTTGAGTTCCCTACGCCATGAATCTGGGGAGGGCCTGGGCTGATATTTTATATTCTTGCCATCCTTCCTTGCACACCACATTTCTGAAAATTGATCCATCCATCGACTGGAGAAAGTGAAACAGCATATCTTGGTCTGCTTCTAATACTAATGATAATTATAACAATAATCCAAACAGCACTCATATCAGCTGATCTCAGTTTATCCTCACAACATCCCTGTGAGCCAGAGACTAGCCTGGCATTTTAATAGAGAAGGAAACTGAGGCTCAAAGCTCCTTGTGCAAAGATAATGTGCCTACCAATTCTGTTGTTTTGTACTCTCCCAAGCGCTTAGCACAGTTCTGCCTCTTACCACATCTGTAAAATGGGAATTAAGATTATGTGCACCATGCAGGACAGGGACAGTATCCAACTCAATTTCCTTATATCTACCCCAGCTCTTAGCGCTGTACCTGGCTGTACATATAGTAAGCTGTTAACAAATATCAGAATTGCTGTTATTACTATTACCGTTAAGTGCTCAAGTAACATTGATTGATTGATTAAGTGATTTGCCCAAGATCCTGCAGCCAGGCAAGAGGAGTGGGACCAAGCTTAGAACCCAGGTCTCCCAACTCCAGACCCATGTTCCTTCCACTAGATCATGCTGCTCCTAGGCCACTGCAAAGACAATAGGACCCAGACTTGAGTGACCCCCGCCCCCCGACCCCCACCTTAATCATAATACTTGTTAAGCACTTACTGGGTGCCAAGCTCTGTTCTAAGCACTAGGGTAGATACAAGTCAATCAGTTGGACACAATCCCACATAGGGCTCAAACTCTTAATCCCCATTTTACAGAGGAGGGAACTGAGGCCCAGAGAAGTGAAGTGAGTTGCCCAAGGTCAGTGGACACGTGGCAGAGCCAGAATTAAAACCCAGGTGCTTCTGACCCCCAGGCCCGTCCTTCATCCACTGGGTACTCTGCTTCTCCCGAGTCTCGGGGTCCCCCCGCCTGCGGGAAGGCACACTGGCCCTGCCCAGACGACAGAGACACAGATTGGAACCGCTCTGACCCTCCCAGTGCTGTTTCCGTTTCCTTCTTGCTTCCTGGCCAGGGCTTTCCACCCTGGCCCACCCCGGCCCGCCCTTCCCAATCTGCGCCCTAAACTCGGTCTGTCTATTTGTTCAGCCGGGACAGGGTGAACTCCCCTTCGGGTGCTGAAATACTCATTGCCTGCCAACCCGCCGACTGACAGGGGAAAAATTCCACCATCGAACTTCAGGAAATTATGGCTGGAAAAGGGCCCGCCCGTGGAGCCAGGGGTAGATCACCTCAGCGGCTCCGTGCTTAGAATTGCCTTTTTTCATCGGCGTGCTTTTGCTGGGGAGAGGGTGTTAGCTGGAACCCAAGCAAACAGGCATCCCACTTCTTTCAGGGTGCTGCTCCACTCTGATGATAATAATAATACTAGCATTTGTTAAGCACTTAGTATGTGCCAGACACCGTCCTATTTTAGTGAGGGGAGGTAACTATTTTACTTAGGTAACAGAGAGGCCCCCTAAGAGGGGCCAGAGAAATGAAGTGACTTGCCGAGAGTCACACAGCAGACATGAGGCAGAGCTGTGATTAGAACCCACATCCTCTGACTCCCAGGTCCACACTCTTTCCACTAGACCATGCTGCTTCGCTCAACTTCCTGTGCTGAAGCAGGGGCAGTCTTGTGAGACATCCCGGAAGCAAGATGGCCAAACATCCTGAGAGTGGTTGGACAGACCCAGAATTTCCCAGTCTGTGCTGCCTCCTAGTTTAGGTCCTCTGGGACATACATCTCCCGTATTTTTGAAATCCCACCCTCCGTGTTTATGTTTTCTCCCTCTTCAGCCTGTCGGAGGTTCTGCCTCCCCCGTCGCCCTTGTCAGTCACTCCTCAGCCCCTTCTGAGGCCCCAAAAACTTTATTAAATCATCAACCATATTTACTGAGTGCTATGTGCAGAACGCTGTACTAGGTGCTTGGGGGAGGGCAATGCAACAGAAATAGCAGACAAGTTCCCTGTCCATAACGAGTTAGCTGAGGTTTCAGGATTGGAGCCAGAGAGGGCCAGAACAGGACACTCGAGAATAGGGCCCATTCTCCGGAGACTAGAAGGAACCTGTCTTGTTGCGGACCCCTGGCCCACGTCCTACATCTGTCCCGGAACGCTCTCCCTCCTAAAATTCTCCAATCACACTTCCCCCCTTCAAAGCCCTACTGAAGATACACCTCCTCCAAGAAGCCTCCCAGACTAAGCCCCTTCTTCCTCAGCTCCCCCTCACTTCTGTGTCACCTCGACTCCCTCCCTTTGCTCTTGCCCCCCATCCTAAATGTATCTATATTTCTATTTATTTAGGCTGATGCCTTTTTACTTGTTTTGGTGTCTGTCTCCCCTCAGCTACTCTGTTGGGGAGAACTAAAGGGAGTTTTCTTGGGTCACATCCCCCAGCAGTGGCATGCAGAGCCAAAAAGCTGTAGTACCGGTCAGCTGGTCTGTCAGTCAATAGTATTTATTGAGCACCTACTATGTGCTAAGCAGTAGGGAGAGGGTAAAAGAGTTGGAAGTCACAATCCCTTACTGATAGCTCACCTCCAGGAAGCTTTTCCAGACTGGGACCCCCTTTTCTTCTGCTCCTTCTCCCCTCCCCATCATCCCGACTCCATCCCTCTGCTCTACCCCCCTCCCTGCCCCATAGCTCTTGTGTGTATATGTACATATTTATTATTCTATTTATTTTATTAATGATGTGTATATATCTATAATTCTATTTATATTGATGCTACTGATGCCTGTCTACTTGTTTTGTTTTGATGTCTGTCTCCCTGCTTCTAGACTGTGAGCCCATTGTTGGGTAGGAATTGTCTCTATTTGTGGCTGAATTATACTTTCCAAGTGCTTAGTACAGTGCTCACTGCACACAGTAAATGCTCAATAAATATGATTTAATAATAATAATCCCGGCCTTCAAGGAGAGAAGTTAAGCGACTTGCCCACAGTCACACAGCTGACAAGTGGCAGAGCAGGAATTCGAACCCGTGACCTCTGACTCCCAAGCCCGGGCTCCTTCCACTGAGCCACGCTGCTGCTGAGGTTATGGGCTTCTGCTATGGGAAGGGTGATGGTGTAATTAACGCTGGTGGAGAGTGAGGTTGGAAGTTGAAGAAGCAGTGTGGCCTGGAGAAGCAGCGTTTGGAGAGAGCACGGGCCTGGAAGTCAGAAGGACCTGGGTTCTAATCCCTCTCTGCCAAGCGTTTACTGTGTGACCTAGGGCTAGTCACTTAATTTCTCTGTACCTCAGTTTCCTCAACAGTAAAATGGGGATTCCTGTTCTCACTCCTACTTCCACTGTGAGCCTCAGGTGAGACAGAGACTACCCCTGTGCTTAGTACAGTATTTGACACATAGTAAGCTCTTAAAAATGCCATTTAAAAAAAAAAGATTCAGTGGGAAAGATGATGACTTGAGCTTTAAACATATTGAGCTTGAAGTGCCAGTAGGACATCAATGTAGAGATGTCCTGAATGCAGGAGGAAATGAAAGATTGCGGACAACGAGAGAGGTCAGGGCTAGCAAGTTAGATTTGGAAGATTTGGAAGTGGTTTGTGTAGAGGCGGTGGTTGAAGCCGTGGGAGCAGATGAGCTCTCCAAGAGAGTGGGTGTAGCTACAGAAGAGAAGGGGACCCAGAGCAGAGCCTTGGGGGATCCCTTGCAGTTAGGGGGTGGAAGGAGCCAGTGAAAGAGACTGAGAAGGAGCAAACGGAGAGATAGGAGGAGAACCAGGAGAGAACGGTGTCAGAAAAACCAAGGTTAGATAGCGTTTCCAGTAGAAGGGGTCCTCCACAAAGTCGAAGGCAGCCGAGTGGCCGGGAAGTATCTGGGTAGTCAGTCAGTCAATTGTGTTTATTGAGTGTTTAGGTTATGCAGAACACTGTACTAAGTGCTTGGGAGAGTACAATATAAACACTTCCTAACCACAACAAGCTTACAGTCTAGAGGGGAGGACAGACATGAATACAAATAAATAAATTACAGATATTTACGTAAGTGCTGGGGGACTGCAAGGGGGGCCACTGAATAAAGGGAACAAGTCAGGTCAACACAGAAGGGAGTGGGAGAAGAGGAAAGCAGGGCTTAGTCAGAGAAGGCCCCTTGGAGGAGATGGGCCTTCAGTGAAGCTTTGAAGTGGAAGAGAATAATTATCTGTCATATAGGAGGAGGGAGAGCATTTTCATTCAGTAGTATTTACTGAGCGCTTACTATGTGCAGAGCACTGTACTAAGCGCTTGGAATGAACAAGTCGGCAACAGATAGAGACAGTCCCTGCCGTTTGACGGGCTCACGGTCTAATCGGGGGAGGCGGACAGACGAGAACAATGGCGATAAATAGAGTCAAGGGGAAGAACATCTCGTATAAACAATGGCATTTCAGGGCAGAGGCAGGAAGTGGGCAAGAGGTCAGCGGTGAGATAGATGAGATTGAGGCACAGTGAGAAGGTTAGCATTAGAGGAGCAACATGTGCGGGCTAGGTTGTAGTAGGAGAGTAGCAAGGCGAGGTAGGGGGGGCAAGGTGATTGAGTGTTTCAAAGATAGGACAGAGCAGAGACTTGTAGATTTGGCCACAAATTCAATGCCCCCCCTTGCAGTCCCCCAGCACTTATGTAAATATCCCTAATTTATTTATTTTTATTAATGTCTGTCTTCCCCTCTAGACTGTAAGGTCATTGTGGTAAGGAAGTGTGTAGATTTGGCCAAAAGGAGGTGGAGTGGGGTGGCGACCTCATTTGGCAACACTAGGTCAGAGAGGGAATCTAAGAGGGGTAAGATCCTGAAGAATGAGTGGGTCAAGAGTGAAAGGATCCTGTTTAGAAGACATTGCCCAGGTGAGGCCAAATCATAATAATAATAACTGTGGTGTTTGTTAAGGACTACGTGCCAAGCATTATACTGTACTATTCCCCCTCAGAGACCTCCGATCTTTTAAATCCATCCAATTTTCTCAACTCATCATGCTCCACGTACTCTCCATACCATCCCTTGATGACCAAATAAACGTTCTCAACACCACCTCTCTACTGAACTCAACTCACTCACCCCCCATCCCTTCATTGATCTTCTACCACTAACCCACAGCCCTGGATCACCTGTACAGGCCGCCTCCTTCGCTCTTATGCTCGGCCCACGTAGCGCTGGTGGTGGAAATGTCAATATCAGACTGACTTTGTCCACTTCAAATTTGCCCTTGCATGCTTTAACTCTGCTCTCTCTTCTGCACCCAAAACTATTTCTCCACCCTTATCGATACCCATGCTCATCGCCCTCTCCAGTTGTTCCAGACTTTTAACTCCCTCCTCAGGCCCCCTTTCCTCCTACCTCCTCCGTCCCGTGCCTCCAATGACCTGACCACTTACTTAAGAAAACTGATACTATTAGGTGTGAGCTCCCTAAAATTGCCCCTGCCCCTCCTCAGTCCCTCCCCCTTCTGGCCCCCTCTTCAACTCTCCCATCCTTTTCAGCAGTATCTCCAGAGACCTCCTGCCTCCTCTCAAAAGCTACCCCCTCCACCTGTGCATCTGACCCCATTCCTTTGCACCGTATCAAAACCCTCTTCCCCTCTCTTCTTCCCTCCCTCACAGCCATCTTCAACTGTTCATTCTCCAGTGGATTCTTCCCCACTGCTTTCAAACATGATCAGGTCTCCCCATCCTAAAAAACCCCTCCCTTGACCCCACAGTTCATTCAGTTATCACCTATCTCCCTTCTACCATTCCTCTCCAAACTCCTTGAGCGAGTTGTCTACAGTCACTGTCTCAAACTCCTCTCCTCCAATTCTCTCCTTAACCTACTCCAATCCGGCTTCCATCCCCTTCACTTCACAGAAACTGCCCTCTAAAAGCTCACCAATGATCTCCTTCTTGCCATCTTCAATGGCCCCTATTCTATCCTGATCCTCCTCAACCTCTCAGCTGCCTTCCACATCGTCTACCGCCCCTTCTCCTGGAAACACTCTCCAACCTCGGCTTCATTGACACCGGCCTCTCCTGATTCTCCTCATCTCTCGGAGTGGTCCTTCTCCTTCTCCTTCCAAGTTCCTCCTCTGCCTCCCACCTCCTAACTGTGGGAGCCCTCAAGGTTCAGTTCTGGGTTCATTCACTCCCATGGCTTCAACTATCTCCTCTATGCGGACGATACCCAAATCTATATCTCCAGCCCAGATCTCTCTCCTTCTCGCCAATCCTGCATTTCCTCCTGCCTTCAAGACATCTCCAAATGGATATCCTCCCATCACCTCAAACTTAACGTGTCCAAAACAGAACTCCTTATCTTCCCACCCAAACCCTGTCCTCCCCCTGCCTTTCCTATCACTGTAGATGGAATCACCATCCTTCCTGACTCACAAGCCTGTAACCTTGATGTTGTTTTTTTACTCTCTTTCATTCAACCCACATATTCAATCCCTCACTAAATCCTGTCAGTCACACCTTCACCAGATCACTAAAATCTGCCCTTTCCTCTCCTTCCAAACAGCTAGCACATTAATACAGTCACTCATCCTATCCCTCCTGGATCACTGCATTAACCTTCTTGCTGACCTTCCAGCCTTCTCTCTCTCCCCACTCCAGTCCATACTTCACTCTGCTGCCTGGAGCGTTTTTCTACAAAAACATTCAGGACATGCCACTCCACTTCTCAAAAAACTTCAGTGGTTGCCCATCCACTTCCAAATCAAACAAAACCTCCTCACCATTGGCTTTAAAGTCCCCCCACCCCCTTGTCCCCTCACTTGGCTATACTCCTTCTACAACCTAGCCCGCACACTGCACTCCTCTAGTGCTAACCTTCTCACTGTGCCTCGATCTCGCCTGTCTCTGTGCTGACCCCTAACCCACATCCTGCCTCTACCCTGGAACATACTTCCTCCTCATAACCAACAGACAATTACTCCCTCCCCCTTCAAAGCCTTATTGAAGACACATCTCCTTCAAGAGGTCTTCCCAGACTAAGCACCTGCTTTCTTCTTCTCCTACTCCCTTCTGCATCACTCTGACTTGCTCCCGTTGTTCTTCCCCCCTCCCAACCCCACAGCACTTATGTACATATTTATAATTCATTTGTATTGATGTCTTTCTCGCCCCCCTAGACTGTAAATTTGTTGAGGGAAGGGAATGTCTGTTTATTATTGTATTGTACTCTCCCGAGCACTCAGTACAGTGCTCTGCACACAGGAAGGTTTCAATAAATCCGATTGAAGAAATGAATGAATATACTCAGGATAATCGGGCCCCACATGGGGCTCCCAGTCTAAGTAGGAGAGAGAACAGGGATTGAATCCCCATTTGGCAGATGAGGGAACTGAGACCCAGAGAAATGAAGTGACTTCTCCAAGGCCTCACAGGAGACAAGTGGCAGACCTGGGATTAGAACCCAGGCCCACACTCTTTCCACTAGGGTATGCTCCTTCTTGATTTTACTATGACTCCTGAGCATGGAGGGGCAATAGCTGGCCCATTAAACCCCAGAACTTTGAGCATGAGTCTGCTGGCCATTGCTGAAATGTATCGGGGACGAACGAGGTGGGGAGGGGCTCCCAGACATTGATTATTGTAATTAAAAATGATTGTAGCACTTGTTAGAGCTCTTATTATAAGTGCTGGGGTTGATACAAGATAATCAGGAGAGATACAGTCCTACGCAGGGTGCACAGTCTAAGAAGGAGGGAGGTCAGGAATTGATTCTACATTTAACAGATGAGGAAACTGAGATTTAGAGAAGCAAAGTGACTTGCCCTAGGCCACACAGCAGACAAGTGGCAGAGGCGGGATTAGATCCCAGGCTCTCCAACTCCCAGGCCAATGGTCTTTCCAGGCCACACTGCTTCTAGGGAAGTTATCGAGGCTCAAAGGATACAGATAGGTGAGGTGTCACAGGAAAGTGACTGGGCTGGAGACCACCATAATTCAGGGGAATGTTCCTTGGGGCTCAGCAGAATCTACCTTCTAAAGTGGCTGTGTACCAGCCACCCTGAAGCCAGATGAGATGCCCTGGGCCAGGGGGCATTAAGGTATCGGTTTCTGAGCTGGGGGCTTCTTTCACTCAAGCAACCAGGAAACATGTAACCCTGAGTTCCAACCTGGTTTTATTTTTTGGCATTTGTTAAGCATTTCCTATATGCCAGGCATTGTTCTAAGTGTTCTAAGCACTGGGGTAGACACACGGTGATTGGGTTAGATACGGTCCATGTCCCACATGAGGCTAATAGTCTTAATCCCCGTTCTACAGATGAGGTAACAGAGGCCCAGAGAAGTTAAGTGACTTGCCCTAGGTCACACAGCAGACAAGTGACAGAGCCAGGCCTAAGATCTACGTCCTTCTGACTCCCAAGCCCAGGCTCTATCATTTAGGCAACACTGTTTCTCATGCTATTGTGGCTAGCTGGGAATTCCCAGAAACTGGAAAGCAGAGGTAGGTGAAAGACTTATGGGGGGAAAGCAATCCACCCATCCTGATCAAATTTGGAAGTTTTGGTGGCTTGCTTCCCGCCGAGTGAAATGGGATAACTGGCTTTATTCCATTTGGGAAATAACTGTGACAATACTTATTAAGCCTATGCTATGTGGCAAGTACTGTGCTAAGCATGTCGATATGACATAATATGACAATGTCCCTTCCCCACACAGGGCTCACAATTTAAGAGAGAGGGAGAACTAGTTTTTTCATCCCCATTTTATGGATAAGAAAAGTGAGGCTGAGAGTGGTTAAATGACTTGCTCTGAGTGATATCGCAGGCCATTGTCAGCTTTGGGACTATAACCTGGTTCTCCTGACCCCCAATTCTTTGAAGCTTCCACTAGGCCTTGCTGCCTGTATCGAGTGATTAGTAAAGTGCTTTGCACACAGTAAGTGCTCAATAAATACCGTTGAATGAATGAATGAATGTCTCCATTGTACCAGGCACCTACTTTCAACAGAGTACTGTACTGGGCTACTACTGTGCACAGACCACTTTACTGACCTACTGAATGCAGAACACTCTACTGGACTCCTACTGTGGACTGAGCACTGTATTGAATGCCTAATGCATGCAGAGTACTGTCCTGGGGGCCTGTTGTTTGCAGAGCACCATGCTGAAAACTTGAAAGCATCCATCGGAACTAAAAAGCTCAAGTGTGCCCTAAGGAATGATAGACTTGAGCAGTGGTCATCGACAGAGTCATTGATTAGGCACAGTTAGAGTTTTAGCGGGAACCAAGAGTAAGAGCTGGGCCACAGTGAGAGAAGAGAGTGGAAACGTCAGAAAGCCAGGTACTTTGATTCTCACCCAACCCCTATCCCCAAAGCACATATGTACTTCTCATACTCTGCTGCTTCCTCTATCTACAATTTGTTTTAGTGTCTGGTTCCCTCTCTAGACTGAAAACTCCTCGAGGATGGGATCGCGTCTACCGACTCTGTTGAATTGTATTCTCTCAAACGCTTAGTACAGTGCTCTGCATACAGTAAGTGCTCAATAAATACCATCTATTGATTGACTGAAAACACTCTCCTGACTACATCTTCTGCCCACTTATCTGTCCCTCAGGCTAATCGAATGATCGCAAGAAGGAGAGGCTAAATTCCTCACAGGTTCAGTTCCTTGCTCTTTACCAAAGTCTTCCCCCTGTGTCCTCCCTTGGCTTCTCAAAGGTAGAAATCGAGAGTGCTTTCCTTTCTCTCCCAGTGCCCAGCCCAGACCCCAGCCCAAGGGGGCACATCCCCACCCCAAGCTCATTCACAGGGTCAGCCTTTGATCTGAGCTCTTTTAACTGACAGCGTGGCCTAGTGCAAAAAGTACAGCCCTGGGAGTCAGAAGGACCTGGGTTCTAAACCTGACTCAGCCAATTGCTTGCTATGTGACCTTGGGCAAGTCACACCTTCTCTGTGTTTCAGTTTCCTCAACTGTAAAATGGGGATACCTGTTCTCACTCCTACTTAGACTGTGAGCACCATGCAAACCAGGAACCGTGTCTGTCTTAATTAACTTGTACCTACCTACCTGCCACCCCCCAGAGTCACACCTGGAGAGTTTCCAGTTTTCTACCAGTCTCAACTATAGGAGGGACAGTCAAGCAGAGGCATAACCATTCCATTCCTAGCTTGGGCAGTGGCTAGCGAGTGGAAGGCAACCTGCTACAAATCAAAACTCACCTGTGCTAGGCAGCAGCGGCATGGGAGAGAGTCGAGGGCGGAGACTCAAGTTTACTGCACAGAAGGAGGCAATGGTAAACAACTTCCATATTTTTACCGAGAAAGCTCTGTGGAGACGCGACCAGAACGATTGCAGATGGAGGTGGGGTGTTCTGGGAGAGAGGTGTCCATGGTGTCACTAAGGGTCGGAGACGACTCGACGACGTAAGGCCAGACCTACCTACCCCAGTGCTTAGAAGTGACTGACACGTAGTAAGGGCTCAGCAAATACCATTAAAAAATGATAATAACTGTGATATCTGTTAAGCTCGTACTGTGTTCCAGGAACTTGATTAAGTGCTAGGATGGATCCTAGCAAATTGGGTTGGACACAGTCCCTGTCCCACATGGTACTCACGTCTTAATCCCAATTTCACAGATAAGGTACCTCAGGTATAGAGAAGTTAAGTGACTTGCCCAGTGTCACACAACAGACCAGTGATGGAGCCGAGATTAAAACCCATGACCTTCTGACTTCCAGGCCCGCACTCTATCCCCTGTGCCATTCCTTCCTTCCCATGAACAGACAGGGAGGCAGAACGACTTGCCCAACTTGCCCAGTGACTTGTCCAAGGACACATAGAAAACAAGTGGAGGAGCCAGGATTAGAACCCAGTTCTTCTGACTCCCAGGCCAGCGCTCCAAGCAAAAGTGCACAGCTGGCCCCTCATATGCAACTAGCTAGTAGTGGAACAGAAGGCACTCACCACCCTCTGCCTGAGCAGAGCACTGTACACCCGACCCGCGTCTTAGTGTCGTCCGTGGGCTGGCTTTGCTCCCCTGACGTCATCTGGCAAAGTGGCTTCTTCCAGGGCCGCTAAAAAGGAGCCTCCACAGGGTCAGCCGCTCTCTCGTCTATGGTATGAACTTCTCCAAGATCGGAGCAGCTCCAAGCGTTCCGGATCCGTTCAGCAGAGCGATTAGCCAAGGCCTCCGCCTCTCTGGTCATCCGCTTCTACTGATTACCAGGCATAATAGACTCTCTCTGCTAACGGTGCAACTGTTGAGCACTCTAATTGGAATGCCATGTCAAACCCTTAAATTAAAAATCAAATACTCAAAGCACCAGTGACTTTTTGATTACTAAAATTGAAACCTAATTGAATTTTCCCCAGGAAAAAAAAAATATCCTGTAGAAATGTAATTAAAGGAGTGTAAAAGACACATTTCCCAAAACAGCCCCCCTCCCAAGCCAAAACCTAAATAATGTTTTCAATTCAGAGAAATTTGCAAGGGAAATGAGAAACTTTCTCATTCTGTGTTTCCTCCAAAAGGAAACTCTAATCTCCATTCAGTCTCTGGGCGGGCTCAAAAAAAAAAAATTGTTGGTATTTGTTAAACACGTACTATGTTCAAAGCACTGTTCTAAGCGTTGGGGGGATACAAGGTGATCAGGTTGTCCCACCTGGGGCTCACAGTTTTAATCCCATTTTACAGATGAGGTAACTGACACACAGAGAAGTGAAGTGACTTGCCTAAAGTCACACAGCTGGCAAGCGGTGGAGCCGGGATTAGAGCCCATGACCTCTGACTCCCAAGCCGGGGCTCTTTCCACTGAGTCACACAGAGCCCAGAATCCCGAAGGTCCTTAGCCTCGACACTTGGGTCAGGCATTTCATCCCTGACCACATTGCAGGACATCTCTGAGGATAGTGGGAGCCCTCAAAGATAGCTTGAGGGATGATCTGCCTGAAGCCGGGGGAGATGGACTTTATGACCTTTAAAGGACAGGTCGGAGCAGGCCTGGAGGCAACAGGCTACTCAGAGACCCTGTGCTTCTCTCAGATGTCACCCGTTGAATACGAGCATGGACAGAGTCATTAACAATGCCCTGGTGCTTCTGGGACTTTGGGACTCCCACCCACCCTCTGTCCAGCCACAAAGCTTCCAATTCACGTGTCCCAGCTGTGAACTTGGAGGTCGCCATTCTGGACTCATTCTCCGTTGAGGTGGCAGGTGGGTCTGGGTGTGGGCAGGAATCTTTTAGGAATTTAATAAAAATAATGTTGGTATTTGTTAAGTGCTTACTATGTGCCGAGCACTGTTCTAAGCGCTGGGGTAGACACAGGGGAATCGGGTTGTCCCACGTGGGGCAAATGAGGTAACTGAGGCACCGAGAAGTGAAGTGACTTGCCCAAAGTCACACAGCTGACAAGTGGCCGAGCCGGGATTCAAACCCATGACCTCTGACTCCAAAGCCCGTGATCTTTCCACTGAGCCACGCTGCTTCTCAATTTAAAGGTCGCTCGGGTCCCCGCCACGAGGGCAATAACTGCCTGGGCAGTGACCCCACCATCCGAGAATTGCATTTTTCCCCTAAGACTAAACTATCTCAAATATGATCACGGGGGATTAGGCTAATGCTCCTGAAGCTAGAAATCTAGCTGAGAAAACACTGATATCCATTATTTTATTTTCTTATAGTCTCTAGACTTTAAGCTCATCTCAAGACCGTAAGCTCATTGTGGGCACGGAATGGGGCTGTTTATTGTTATATTGAATTCTCCCAAATGCTTATTAGAGTGCTTTGCACAAAGTAAGCGCACAGTAAATACGATTGAATGTATTTGGCTGCAGGGACACCTTTAATTAACCAAAACGGAGAGATTTTTAAGGGAGTACCCGTCCTATTAAAATTCCTGGCATTCTGGGCCCACTTCGGTCTCCTCTTTGGGACGGATGTAGAGAAATTGCCTTTCCCTTTGCCCATCTCATGTACGTTTTAAGACTGTTTCCTTAATCATGCAGTCTGCCGGTTGAAAGAGACTATCGTGGGGAGGGACAGGATGACAAATCTAGACTCATTTAAGTTCCGGGGAGGCTTCTAGAGGGATGGGAAAGCTTCAGCCCACCAAGCACTGAGCAGGTGTTGAGGAAAACCAGAGTCAGTGTGGGGAGAACAGCCAGTGAATGCAAAGACCTGGTATCAAGGCAGTTGGACGTGGTCAGCTAAGACAGGAGGAGCGAGTCAGGGGCAGACAGAGACAACCGCTTCTCCAGGTGGTGATGTAGCTAGGCAAGGGATGAAATGTCTAATGAGTGCAGAGCACTGAACTGAGCACTCCCTGTGGAAAGCAATGAAATGAGTGTCCTCTGTGCAGAACACCGGCAGTACAGAGCTCTGGATTCAGTGACCTCTGTCTGCAGAGCACTCGACTGAGTGTTCTCTGTGGGCAGGCCACTGTACTTCTTTTATGTGGTTCTGGTGTTTGTTCCGAGCTTACTATATGCCAAGCACTCTGCTAAACACGGGGGAAGATAGAAGATAACCAGACTAGACAAAGTCCCTGTCCCATTAGGAGTTCAAAGTCGAAGTGGAAGGGAGTCAGATTTACTCGTCATTTTATAGATGAGGTAATTGAGGCCAAGGAACGTGACTTACCCGGGGTTACCCAGCAGGTAGATGACAGAGCTGACATTCAAACCAACATCTGACTCCCCGACCCATGCTTTTTCCACTAGACTAAGCTTCTTCCCTTTGTGCGGTGCACTGTACTGGGCCCTTACTGTGTGCGGAGCACTCTACTGAGCTCCCGCTGTGTGCAAAATGCTGGTTGGATGCGTCATCTGCACAGGGTACGGTAATGGGTGCCCATCGTGGGCAGGACACCGATGGGTTCCTGGCATTGTACCAGGTCTTGATGGTGCAAGGAGCGTGGAAATGAACACTGAAAGGGCAGGTGTGATTTTTGGAAATGGGAGCTATTAATCAGGGAAAGTTCCCTGGAGGAGGTGGATTTTGGGGAAGACTTTAAAGCTGGGGAGAGTGGCGGACGGGTGGATTTGAAAGGAGAGAAAGGCGGGAGGAAGGGATGAACAATGGTTGGAGACTGGAGGATTGAGAGCAAGTCCAGCTAAGGGGCTACCTGGGAAGGAATGAAGAACGCAGAGAGGTGAGAGGGAACCAGTTGGAAGAGAGCACTGAAACTCACAGCCTGTGGTTTCCCCATTAGTGACTGGGCCAATCTGAGCAACAGGGTACAATCAATCAGTCAATCATATTTATTAAGCACTTACTGTGTGCACATCACTGTACTAGATGCTTGGGAGAGTACAATATAATACTGTTGACAAACGTGTTCCCTGTCCAGACAGACATTAATATAAATAAATAAATTAGGGTTATATGCGTAAGTGCTATGGGGCTGAGGGAGGGGTGAATAAAGGGTGCAATGTGCCGCCTTCCGTTAATCCCATTTTTACCCCTCCCTGCTTCACTTTAGACCCCTAAATGAGAAGTAGCTGTTCCTGCCTGGCTTACCATGTGCTTCCACCCTTCTGGCACGGGGCCTGGCACAGCAAAGCTCTTTATTTCAGATTGATTTCAATGTATCGGGTAATTAAAAGATTTTCCCTTTTTGATCACTGGAATTGCTTCATGCTTGATAGGAAGGAAACCTGACGGGCGTTTAATGTTTGTTTATCAAAGTGGCAAATCGCTGATAATTTATGTGGGCGATCACAGCACAGCGAGGCCGATGGCACCGTTACAAATTTTAATTACGCGGGGACAAGGTAGGCACGGAATATGTTTGGTATCGAACCGTTGGAATCTGGATTTCATTATTCTCCTGTCAGTTTATCAATTCCGTTCGGCAATCAGATCGAGGACGGGGATGGGGTGATAGTGGAGGGGGGTGGGGAGGGGTCGATCTCTAACAGGGCTAAGTTTGATCCGTTGGATAAAGGATCGGGTGCAGTGTGGTGGCACTGGGAAGAACCCCGCTTCCTTTGAAATTGGAAGTCCCTTCCCCGTCCTCATCCCCGGTCTCCTGGACATTTCCCACCTTCGCAGCCCTTTCCAGAAGGCGGGTGGCCCGCTCAAAGTTCTCAAACTCACAGTCACGGTGGTGATGACGGAATTGACGGCACAAAGAAGTGCCACATTCCCTGTCATCAAAGAGCTTACATTCTAACCAGGGAGACAAACATGAAAATATTTACAAATAGAGTGGTAAAGATTAAAACATCCAAGACACGTGTGCTTTACACATACGCAGGTCAGAAGGACCTGGGTTCTAATCTCTGAGTGGAGGCTGGCAGCCCACTTGTGCCCATGATGGAAACTAGAGCCTCCCTGGGTTTCCAGCTATGGACTGAGGGGAACATCAGTAGCCGTGAGATCGGATCCTCCAGGCGCAATTCTCCCAGGTCTTTTGAAAATGAGTGATAATAATAACTATGGAATTTGTTAAGTGTTTACTATGTGCCAGGCGCTGTACTAAGAGCTGGAGTGAACACAAGTAAATCGAGTTGGACACAGTCCCTGTCTCACATGGGACTCACAATCCCCATTTTATCGATGAGGGAACTGAGGCACAGAAAAGTTAAATGACTTGCCCGAGGTCATACAGCAGACAAGTGGCAGAGCTGGAATTCGAACCCCGGTCCTTCTGCGTCCCGGGCCTATGCTCTAGCCACTAGGCCACACTAGTTCAAGCGGCTTATTCCATAGGTCCTCTTGGGCAAGCACCAGGCCCGTTTTGCTGGGACTAGCTCTGCCTCTGCGCTTTCTCCTGGAAAGCCCTCACCCATCTCTCAGGAACTCAGAGTGACCCTCTGCCAAAGCCAGCTGCAAGACACGACCCCCTCCGTGTTCATAAAACGGCTTCCTGGTTTAATAGGCTTGGGCAGGGAATGGGGTCTAAATTAGCGGTTGCTTTATAGGGGACACGTTTCAAGGATAATGTTTAATAGCAAAAATAAAAAATCAGAGAACCCATCAGAGCTAGCACAGAGCGACGTGTGCCTGCAGGGAAGAGAAGAAATTGGAAAAAGAAAAAGCCTTGCTCTTTTCTCGTTTAATTCCTCTCCTTCTTCAGGACAAAAGGATAGAGCATCTTATGGTCCTTCAGCCCCTGGGAAACTTTTCTTAATAATGATTATGGTATTAGTTAAGCGCTTACTATGTGCCAGACACTGTACTAAGCACTGAGGTGGATACAGGTAAATCGGATTGGACACAATCCCTGTCCCATGTGGGGTTCCCAGTCTCAATCCCCATTTCACAGATGAGGTAACTGAGGCCCAGAGAAGTGAAGTGACTTGTCCAAGAGCACACAACAGACAAGTGGCGGAGCTGAGATTCCATGACCTTCTGACTCCCAAGCACATACTCTATCCGCTATGCCATTCCTTCCTTCCCACGAACAGACAGGGAGGGCAGAACCGGGAGGCAGAACGAACGTCTGTACGCCCAGCATGGGCACGGCTCAAACACTGTGGTAACCGCAGGTTGGGAAACACCACGGGCAGCAGATGGACCAGACTAGCGGGATTGGGGAGGCTCTCCCCGAGCAGAGGGTATGGGATGGTCAGGAGACCTAGAGGCAGATTAGAAAACAGCTACAGTCACTGCAGGGGGTACAGCAACTCAGTGCATCAAAGGACAATGTATCCGTGTTCGTGGTGTAGGATGGAGTGGAGTCCAGAATCAATCAGTGGTATTTACTGCGCACTTACGGTGTGCAGAGCAATATACTAAATGCTTGAGAAGGTACAGTTGGTAGATGCGATCCCTGCCCTTGAGGAACTTACAGTCTAAAGGGGGAGACAGACATTAAAACATATTAGGGTTAGGGGAAATAGATTAAGCATAGGCCAGAAAGTTGGGAAGAGAGGAAGTCACATAGCAGTAAGACCGGGGTAGCTGTTGGGCACTGTGCTAAGCACTGGTGAAGGTACAGCAAAAACAGAACAAGAGCCTTCAGATTCTTCACATGCTGACGGTGATTCGATCTTAGAAGGGGTAACAGGATCCAGATTCTGTTTTGTCCCCCAAACTGAGCAACATTGGATTCTAGAAGCGACATCATGGAGACTCCATCATCATCTCTAGCCCAAACAGATGTGGGGGAAACTATAGCTTTACCCCCACAGCTAGAAGCCTGGGTGTGTACGAGTCCGCTACCTCCTATGAGTCGGTGCCTCTGTGTGGAGCAGAGTGTGGGACAAAATATTGATAATGGAAATAATTGTGGTGTTAAGCATTTACTACGTGCTAGGCACTACACCAAACGCTGGGGTAGATACAAGATGATTGGTTTAATAATTGTATTAATTATGGCATTTGTTAAGCACTTACTTTGTGCCAAGCACCGTTCCAAGCACTGGGGTACGAGGTTATCAGGTGGTTCCACGTGGGGCTCACAGTCTTCATCCCCATTTTACAGATGAGGTCACTGAGGCACAGAGAAGTTAAGTGACTTGCGCAACGTCACACAGCTGACAAGTGGCAGAGCCGGGATTTGAACCCTCGACCTCTGCCTCCCAAGCCCGTTCTTTTTCCGCTAAGCCGCGCTACTTCTCTACATGCAAAGTACCTGTCTTACATAGAGCTCACAGTCTTTAATCCCCATTTTACAGATGAGGTAACTGAGATCCAGAGAAGTTAAAAGACTTGCCCGAGGTAGCGCAGGAGTAAGGGCCAGAGCCAGGGTTAGAATTCAGGCCCTCTGACTCCCGGGTCTGTACTCTTCCCATTAGGCCACAACCTCTCAAGGTCCCTTCAGGCCCAGGAAGTCTAGGAAACCAGGACTGGAGCCAGTCTCATTAGTCTAATGGCTTGTAGATTAAGTAAAGCAGGAACTGTGAGTTAATTAACATGATTTCGAATTCTTCTTTTGATTGGTCAGGAGGGAGGACAGTGGGCAAAAGCCCGATTTTTATTTCCCGAAAGACACTAGACCTATTTATCAACCCGCCGCAGGGATAGGCGAGGTCTATTTGGGGGTGTCCCACCCTCCTTTCGGGGAGATGATCTCCCTCTCTGAATGGCAGGGCTGAAGGGGAAGAGATAAATTCTATCCCACAGTTGTAGAAATAAATAATCACATCAGGGCATTTAATTGAGTTCCTGGAGGCTGCAGCAGCGCATTAGATATCAGTGCCTAAAAATACCCATTTCCATTTATTACGCCTAATTTCTAACTTGTTCCACTTTGTGTCTGACGCCCAGGGAACACCTAGAGAGCCCTTTAAATGGATTAGGAGAGCAAAGGCATTTAATGCATCGCGAGAACCTAATTGTATTTTTATTGCTCATTAAATTTTGAGTTAATTACATAGCAACCAGGTTTATGCTTTATGATATTATATCTAAATCAGGGCACTCTTACCTTTGATCGCTGCCGATTTCCAAGGCAGAATGGCATTTTGGTTCTCACCTCTTCATTCGGGCGGAAAGGAGTTGGGGTGGGGGTGGGGAGGGTGGGTGAGAGAAAGGGCCTCCTTAGGGCATCAGGCTCCTCAGCTCCACGTGGCCGTGGCTGCGTGATCCCAACTATTCTGAGATTCCAGTCCTTCTCCCGTCCCTTTAATCGGGGCCTCCAGATTGAAGCCGGGGAAGCGACTTTGTGGACTTGGTCTTTGTGGACTGTTAGTTTGTAAAATGGGGATTAACCGTGAGCCTCACGTGGGACAACCCGATTACCCTGTATCTACCCCAGCGCTTAGAACAGTGCTCGACACATAGTAAGCGCTTAACAAATACCAACATTATTATTATTAAAAACGTTAATTCACAGTCTTCCTGCCGTCCGCCTCCCCCTTCAAGGCATCGATCAAGGCAGGTTCACCGGAGGTGGTGGGCTTTGAGACTCATGCTATAGAATAGTAGAGGTAGGGTTGGCGGGGAGGCTGCTCACTCAGCCACTCAGATGAGGGTCCTGCTGGAAGAAGGGAAGTGGAGAGGGCTGAATAGAGGCCGGTTTTCTGCCCACAGGAGGGGATCAGTACAGTTCTCTGCGAAGAGTAATCAACCAATCAGCAGTATTTATTGAGCACCTACTTCATTCAGTCGTATTTATTGAGTGCTTACTGTGAGCAAGACACCGTACTAAGCCCTTGGAAGACTACAGTACAGCAATAAACAGTCACATTCCCTGTCCACAATGGGCATACATCTAAAGAGTACCGTAAAAAGCGCTTCAGAAAGTACAGTAGAATTGGCAGACTGTATTCCTGGCCTACGGTGCTTACCATCTACCAGAGGAAGTAGGCACTAGAATAAAGTTAGATTGAAGGAGGTAAAAGAGTATAAAAATATGTATGTAAATGATGCAGGGTGGGGTTTAGGGGAGGACTCAAGTGTGTAGGAGGTGTGGAAGTGCTGAAATGACAGCTGGGGGATATAAAGAGGGAGGATGAGAGATTAAGCAGGGAAGGCGCCCTGGAGAGGAGATTTCAGAAGGGCTTTGAAGATGGGGAGAACTGTGGTCTGTTGGTTGTGAAGGGAGTGAAACCCAGGACTCCAGGGATGGAACAAGACAAAGGTCTGGGGTGGGAGAAATGCGAACAAGGCACAGTGAATAAGTTAGCTTGATTAAAGAATCAGTAGGCAACTGATCCCACTTTTCACACATAACAGACATCCAGTACAGTGCTCAGCCAAAGGGCAGCTTCCAGTACAGTGTCTATTCTCAGACAGTGCCTTGCCTACCTAATCAAGTGGAAGAGTACTTGCCTCAGAGGAGGTCATCAACACAGCGCACAAAGTATCCCATTAGAGTGCTATGCACAGAAGCCCTCTATTTTGGACTCTGTGAATGGTAGTCATTTAGCACAGAGCTTTGCCCACGGTAAATGCCCAGCCGATATCGGTGATTCTGATATTAATGCATAGTGAGTACTGTCCTGGGCACCTACTGAGTGCACAGGTCTGGGCGGGGCAATTGTGGGGCAGACAGAAAGAGTTAAAAAAAAATTCCTGCCCCTGCGAGGCTTGCGGTTTAGTGGGGAAGACTGGAAACATAGATATATCTCCCTTCCTCCTGTCTCTCCCCGCTCCAGTCTATTCTTCATTCCGCTGCCCGGCTCATCTTCCCGCAGAAACGCTCCGGGCATGTCACTCCCCTTCTTAAAAACCTCCAGTGGTTGCCTATCCACCTCCACACAAAACAAAAACTTCTCACTCTAGGCTTCAAGGTTCTCCATCCCCTTGCCCCCTCCTACCTCTCCTCCCTTCTCTCTTTCTACCGCCCACCCCGCACGCTCCGCTCCTCTGCCGCCCACCTCCTCACCGTTCCCCGTGCTCGCCTATCCCGCCGTCGACCCCCGGGCCACGTCCTCCCGCTGTCCCGGAATGCCCTCCCTCCTCACCTCCGCCAAACTAATTCTCTTCCCCTCTTCAAAGCCCTACTGAGAGCTCACCTCCTCCAAGAGGTCTTCCCAGACTGAGCTTTCCCTTTTCCCTCTGCTCCTTCTGCTGCCTCTCTACCCCCCTTCACCTCCCCTCAGCTAAGCCCTCTTTTCCCCCCTTTCCCTCTGCTCCTCCCCCCTCCTTTCTCCTCCCCTCAGCACCGTGCTCGTCCACTCAGTTGTATATATTTTTATTACCCTATTTATTTTGTTAATGAGATATACATCACCTTGATTCCATTTATTGCTTTTTTTTAATGAATTGTACATCCCCTTGATGCTATTTATTACTACTGTTTTTGTCTGTCTCCCCTGATTAGAGTGTAAGCCCATCAATGGGCAGGGACTGTCTCTATCTGTTGCTGATTTGTACATTCTAAGGCCTTAGTACAGTGCTCTGCACATATTAAGCGCTCGATAAATATGAATGAATGAATGAATGAATGTATGAAGAACAAAAGTAGATAGGAGAAGTTGTAGATAGAGGAGGAGTTGACTTCCTTCTTGCTCCTCAGTGGCACACCATTCCATCTCCCCCATCCCTCTCTTTCCCTTCCTTTGAAGCCCATATCATCTGTCTCCACCATCCACTCCAGATACTAGTCACTATCATCTACCATCCTCCAAGCCCCACCTCCAACTTTTTGAACCATTTTGATCCCTTTCTCACGTTTCTTCTCTCTTTCTTCATCCCTACCTAATAATAATGTTGGTATTCGTTAAGCACTTACTATGTGCAGAGCACTGTTCTAAGCTCTGGGGGAGATGCAGGGTAATCAGGTTGTCCACGTGAGGCTCAGTTAATCCCCATTTCACAGATGAGGTAACTGAGGCACAGAGAAGTGAAGTGACTTGCCCACAGTCACACAGCTGACAAGTGGCAGAGCCGGGAGTCGAACCCATGACCTCTGACTCCGAAGCCCAGGCTCTTTCCACTGAGCCACGCTGCTTCCCTAGCCTTGAGGTCTTCAATATCCAAACAGATGTTCCTGTTGAGCCTTCCACTGCTCATTTTTTCATTCCTCAACTTTCCCGATCTCCTGCTCCACCCCAACTTTCCCACTCACTAACTTGGACTTACACTTGTTCTCATCACCTCTACTTCCCAAGCGCTTAGTACAGTGCTCAGCACACGGTAAGGGCTCAATGAATACGATCGAATAAATGAATGAACTTCTGGTCACTGTAAATCCTCCTCACCTGCCTTCTCTCCCACTCACCTCCTCCCCACAAATTTGTCTTGTTCCCCCATAAAAACCTGTGATCTGTTGACCCCATCCAATTTCCTCAAGTCATCATGCCCTATTTAGCCTCATACCTTCCCTTGATGACTAAATTGTCACCCTCAACCCCACCCTCTCTACTGAACTCACCTCTCGCTCTTCTATCCCTTTGTGAATCTTGTACCACTAACACACAGTCCTGGATCACCTCCACAATCCACATGCTTCTCACCTGTGCATGAGCCGCTACTGGCAGAAATCTAGATATCAGATTGACCCCATCCACTTCAAGTTCATCCTTACATGTTTTAACTCTGCCCACCAAAATTATTACTCCATCTTTATTGACTCCCATGTCCACCACCCTCGCCAGTTATTCCAGAGGTTTAGCTCCCCCCTCAAACCTCCTGCCCCCTGCCATCCCCATCTCTTGCCTCTAATGACCTGTCCACCTACTTTATTCAGAAAATTGAAACTATGAGGCGTCATCTCCCTAAAATCTCCCCTGCTCTTCTCCAGTCCCTCCCTCCTCAACCCCTTCTTCAACTCTCCCATCTTTCCCAGAAGTATCTCGAGAGGAGATCTCCTTCCTTCTCTCGTAATTCACCCCCTCCACCTGTGTATCTTGACCCCGACACTTCGCAACTTATCAAAACACTTGTCCCCTCTGTTCTTCCTTCCCTGACTGCCATCTTCAACTGTTTGCTCTCCAATGGCTTCTTTCCCACTGCTTTCAAATAAACATGCTCATGTTTCTCCTACCCTAAAAAGATCCTCCCTTGACTCCACAGCTCCCTCCACTTATCACCCCATCTCTTTCTTGCCATTCCTCTCCAAATTCCTTGAGTGAGTTGTCAACACATGCTACATCAAGTTCTTCTCCTCCAATTGCTTCCTTGACCCCCTCCAATCTGACTTCCATCCCCGTCACTCCACAGAAAATGCAATATCAAAGGTCACCAGTGATCTCCTTCTGCCAGCTCCAATGGTGTCTACTCAGTCCTAATCCTCCTCGACCTCTCAGCTGCCCTCGACACAGTACACCACCCCGTCTCCTGCAAACACTCTCCAACCTCAGCTTCACTGAAGCTGTTCTCCTGGTTCTCCTCCTATCTCTCTGGCCACTCATTCTCAATCTCTTTTGGGGCTCCTCCTCTGCCTCCCTCAAGGTTCAGTTCTGGTCTACTTCTATTCTCCATCTACACCCGTTCCCTTGGAGAACTCATTCACTTCCATTCCTTCAACTACCACCTCTAGGCAGATGATTCCCAAATCTATATCTCCGCCCCGATCTCCATCCCGCTCTGCTGTCTCGCATTTCCTCCTGCTTTCAAGACATCTCTACTTGGATGACACAGGTCCCATCCCACATGGGACTCACAGTCTTAATCCCCGTTTTAAAGATGAGGAAACTGAGGCATAGAGAAGCGACTTGCCCAAGGTCACACAGCAGACAAGTGGCAGAGCTAGGATGAGAATCCAAGTCCTCTGACTCCGAGACCCACGTTCTTTCCACTATGCCGTGCTGCTTCTAACTAAAAGGGAACCTGAAATTCTGCTCCTCTAGGTACAGGACCTTACTGATTCTTTTTTCGTTATGTATATTGTGTATCGGTCCTTGTCCCGTATGCTGTTTCATTGTTGTTTCATTGGTTTCAATTTCTCTATTTCGGTCCCCTCCCCCATCTGTATTTACAGAATCTGATCTCATTCCCACTTGTATATTCTTTCCCAGTATTTAGTACTGTATGCTTTACACGCTAAGTCTAGCAGCTGCCTTAGTGGGCATGAAATCCAGCTACCGTACACAGAGCAGTTATTTGCTATAGCCATAGCCAGAGTAGAATCACCTGCTCCACTCAGACCCTGGTCTGCTTTCTCCACCACTCAGGGAAAAGGGGAGAGGATTTGAAAAACAGTTGCACATACCCACCCACCCCCAAGTCCTTCAACATCCACCCTCTGTGTCTCACAAGCCCCTAGCCTTGGAGTGAATCTCAAGTCCTCTCTCTCATTCAATCTATATATGCAATCTGTCAACAAATCCCGACAGTTCAACCTTCAAAACCGCTAAAATCGGCCCTTTCCTCTCCATCCACTATGCTACTACTTTAATCCGAGCATTTATCCTACCCCTCCTTGATTACTGCATCAGCCTCCTTGCTTATCTCCCTGTCTCTTCCTTTCCCCACTCCAGTCCATACTTTACTCTGTTGCTGAGATGGTTTTTCTACAAAAATGTTCAGTTCATATTTCCCCGCTCCTCAGGACCCTCCAGTAATTGCCTAGCCACCGCCACATCAAACAGAAACTCCTTTCCATAGGTGTTGAAGTGCTCAATCACCTTGCCTCCTCCTACCTCACCTCCCTGATTTCCTACTATAACCCAGACTGCACACTTCACTCTAATGCCAGCGTACTCACTGTGCCTCAGTTTCATCTGTCTCGACACCAACCTCTCACCTTCATCCTGCCTCTGGCCTGAAATGCCCTCCCTCTAAATATCCTACAGAAAATCATTCTCTTATTATTAAAAGCACATCTCCTCCAAGAGGCCTTCCCCGACAAAGTCCTCGTTTCCTCTTCTCCCACTCCCTTCTGTGTGATTTTTTATACTTGGATTTGCACCCTTTCTTCACCCCTCCCTTAGTTCCCCAGTACTTATGCACATATCTATAATTTGTTTCTTTATATTAATGTCTGTGTCCCCCTCTGGACTATAAGCTCATTGTGGGCAGGGAACGTGTCTACCAACTCTACCGTTTTCTCCCAAGAACTTAGTACAGTACGCTGCACACAGTAAGCATTCAGTAAATACGACTGATTGATTGACTGACTCCCAGAAGCTTTATTCTTGATCCTCCGGACTTGGACACAGCAGTACAGTGGTCTCAGGCCTATGAATTAGATCATCATCATCAGTGGTATTTATTGAGCATTTTCTGTGTTCAGAGCATTGTACTAAGCCCTTAAGAGAGTATAATACAATATAGTTGATAGACATGTCTCCTGCCCACATTGACCTTACAGTCTAAAGGGGGAGATAGACATTTATATAAATACTATATAATATGTACATACATGTATATATAAACCTAAGTGCTGTTGAGCCAAGGGTTTAGTAAATACCCAATGTCCAAAGGTCACTGATCTAAATGTGAAGATGATGCAGAAAGGGAGAGGAAGCTAGGGAAAAGAAGGCTTAATCAGGGAAGGGCACTTGGATGAGAAGGGGCTCAATAAAGGTTTGAAGGTGGGGAGAATGGGGGTTTTGTGTTTATGGAGGAAGACGGAGTTCCAGGTTAGAGAGAAGATTTAGTGTAAGACATTAGTGGCGAGATAGAAGAGATCGGGCACAGTCAGTTGCCAACTAAGTTAGCAGTCTTAACCTTTGTTGTCCCACTGACCCTCTGTCAGATGGACAGTTGCCCCCGAGGACAGAACAAGCGAGGTTGTTGAAGGCTCGTGCCCAGGGAACGCAGGCCTGCGTGCTGGAAACAGCTTGTATGAAACCCGGTAGACTGTAAGGAGTCACCGTTTGGGCTTAGCTGGATCTCTGTGCCAGCCTTCGTGTTATCTGATTAGGTGTGACAGCCGCCTCACCGAGGCAGAGAGAACAGGACACAGCTGATAAAACCCTCCAGTTACCGATAAGACAACTTTGGAGCATAAAATAGAAAATTCCGTGTGAATTATTTTATTGCAAGAGTTTCACCGTTATAAATTTTATGGTCTCAGAAATGACGCGAAGGCCAGCCTTTCTCTATCTGTGTGTCTCTGCCCCGCTCAGGGGAGGGAGAACCTTGACGTTGCCAGGGAGCAATGGAGCATTCCCGTTCCCAACTTCAGAATTGAACTTCTGGGAGTCAAAAGAACCTGTGTTCTACCAACTCCACTACTTGTCTGCTGTGTGACCTTGGGCAAGTCACTTAACTTTTCTGGGCCTCGGTTACCCCACCCGTAAAATGTGGGACAGGGACTGTGTCCAACCTGATGAGCTCGTGTTTACCGCAGCACTTTGAACAGTGTTTGACTCGTAGTAAGTACTTACCAAATACAATCAATATTATTATATTATTGTTAATAATAATAATTCCAAATTCCAACCTGAAAGTACTGTGTTTGGCTCAACACGTCGGCTTAGGGAATGGATGTGATTTACTTCAGTGGGGCAAGGGGCCCTCCCTCATCCCAGCAGATGCTCCCAAAGATGGAACGGGGACTTTCTTCTTCTTCTTCTTCACCCCCGACTGTCCATCCCCTACTGTGGCTCAAGCTCGGCATCACTGCCCAGGCGAGAGGGCCAGGGGTCAGCAGAAGGCAGCGGTCTGTAGTGGGCCAACCCTCAGACCTGCCAGAGTTGGCCACCTGCCCTTGGGCTATTCCACCCTCCCTAGCATGGAAAGGGCAACTGATTTACCGGCAGCTGCTGTCTCCAGTGCTCTACTCTTGCGGCCAAGCAACCCTTCCCACCCTAGGCCCACTGGGACCAGTGCCAGGACTTGAGTAATCTTTTTTTTACATTTTGAAATAATACTGACTTTATAATGAGTGGTCCCAAGGCATGTGGGAGCTGAATAGGCAGAGCTAAGAAGCAGTGTAGCCTAATGGATAGGACACAGGCCTCGGAGTCAGGCCTTGTCTGCTGTGAGACTTGGGACAGTCACTTCCCTTCTCTGTTATCTCAGTTAACTCATCTGTAAAATGGGAATTAAGTTTATGAGCCCCATGCAGGACAGGGACTCTATCCAACCTGACTATCTTGTATCTACCGCAGCGTTTAGTATACTAAGCACATAGAAAGTGCTTAACAAATACCATAAAAAGACCCCTGTTGTTGAAGAATTAGGAGCCAGGGCTACGCGTCTCCAAGCATGGAGATGCCAGGGCTACAAATCTGCAAACCCAGAAGTGCCAGGGCTATGGGCCTCCAAGCCCAGAGGTGTCAGGGCTACGCGCCTCCAAGCATGGAGATGCCAGGGCTACAAATCTGCAAACCCAGAGGTGTCAGGGCTACGAGCCTCCAAGCCCAGAAATGCCAGGGGTATGAACCTCCAAGAACTGAGGGAAAAGTGGTGCCAGAGATGCCAAGCCCTTGAACCTCAGCACGTCCTCATCCTACGTATCCCTTCCTCTAGCAAACCTTCTCCTGTTAACTTCCCACACTCCAGCTTTCAACCCAGCCTCCACTACTAGAGTTTCTGTATTTCTAACTATCCCCAACATTACACATATATGCATTTCCAATCAACTTTAGTTATTTTTTCTATTTCCACCCCTACCTGATGCTTGTTCTTTCACTACTCCCCTCCCGTTCTTGGTCATTGTTTTGCATAGAGTGTAAGCTCCTTTTGGACAACGAATAGGTCTTTTGCTTTTGCTCAATTTCCTGGGCTGGCTTCAGGTGGTAAGTAAATGAGGCCACTGCCTCAGTGTGCATGGCGTAGTGATTAGAGCACGGGCTTGGGAGTCAGAAGGTCATGGGTTCTAATCTCAGCTCCACCACTTGTCTGTTGTGTGCTCTTGGACAAGTCACTTCACTTCTCTGGGCCTCAGTTACCTCATCTGTAAAATGGGGATTGAGACTGTGAGCCCCACAAGGGCTTGTATCCACCATAGTGCTTAGTGTAGTGCCTGGCACATAATAAGCGCTTAACAAATGCTATAATTATTAGTCTTATTATGAGCAAGTCAAAGGGGGTGACGGGATGGTCGGGTAGGACCTGTTGGAGATCGGGGGATTGGGAGAGTGGGAGACGACTCTGCAGAGTGCTTAGAAATGTAAAGTGACCAGACCAAGGCAGAAGTGGGTGTCTGTGTGACCAGAGACCTGGAAGAAGAATGCATGGACCCTGGAGCAAGGGGAACAAATCAGGGTCATCTCCCTCCTCTCCCCACCCCCCAGCAAAGTTTGGAGATTCAAACCAACTGTTTTATGACATCATTTAATTATGCTGTATGCACACAATGCAAAATTCATTCAATAGTATTTATTCAATAGTATTTATTGAGCGCTTACTATGTGCAGAGCACTGTACTAAGCGCTTGGGATGAACAAGTCGGCAACAGATAGAGACAGTCCCTGCCGTTTGACGGGCTTACAGTCTAATCGGGGGAGACGGACAGACAAGAACAATGGCACTAAACAGCGTCAAGGGGAAGAACATCTCGTAAAAACAATGGCGACTAAATAGAATCGAGGCGATGTACAATTCATTAACAAAATAAATAGGGTAACGAAAATATATACAGTTGAGCGGACGAGTACAGTGCTGTGGGGATGGGAAGGGAGAGGTGGAGGAGCAGAGAAAAGGGGAAAATGAGGCTTTAGCTGCAGAGAGGTAAAGGGGGGATGGCAGAGGGAGTAGAGGGGGAAGAGGAGCTCAGTCTGGGAAGGCCTCTTGGAGGAGGTGATTTTTAAGTAAGGTTTTGAAGAGGGAAAGAGAATCAGTTTGGCGGAGGTGAGGAGGGAGGGCGTTCCGGGACCGCGGGAGGACGTGACCCAGGGGTCGACGGCGGGATGGGCGAGACCGAGGGACGGCGAGGAGGTGGGCGGCAGAGGAGCGGAGCGTGCGGGGTGGGCGGTAGAAAGAGAGAAGGGAGGAGAGGTAGGAAGGGGCGAGGTGATGGAGAGCCTCGAAGCCTAGAGTGAGGAGTTTTTGTTTGGAGCGGAGGTCGATAGGCAACCACTGGAGTTGTTTAAGAAGGGGAGTGACATGCCCAGATCGTTTCTGCGGGAAGAGGAGCCGGGCAGCGGAGTGAAGAATAGACCGGAGCGGGGCGAGAGAGGAGGAAGGGAGGTCAGAGAGAAGGCCGACACCGTAGTCTAGCCGGGATATAACGAGAGCCCGTAATAGTAAGGTAGCCGTTTGGGTGGAGAGGAAAGGGCGGATCTTGGCGATATTGTAGAGGTGAAACCGGCAGGTCTCGGTAACGGATAGGATGTGTGGGGTGAACGAGAGGGACGAGTCAAGGATGACACTGAGATTGCGGGCCTGCGGGACGGGAAGGATGGTCGTGCCATCCACGGTGATGGAGAAGTCTGGGAGCGGACCGGGCTTGGGAGGGAAGATGAGGAGCTCAGTCTTGCTCATGTTGAGTTTTAGGTGGCGGGCCGACATCCAGGTGGAGACGTCCCGGAGGCAGGAGGAGATGCGAGCCTGAAGGGAGGGGGAGAGGACAGGGGCGGAGATGTAATCAAGCTGTATGAAATGGAGGATGGGGTGAAAAGTTTTTCTCTGCCCCAGGGTGGCTAAGTTCCTGAAGTCAGCCTTAACCATCACTACTATTATTAATGATTATGGAATTTGCTAAGCACTTACTCTGTACCGATCACTGTATTAAGCACTGGGATAGATGCAAGGTAATCAGGTCAGATACAGTCACTCTTCCACATGAGTGTTACAGTCTAAGGAGGAAGAGGGAGAACAGGTATTTAATCTCCATTTTCCGGATAAGGAAAATGAGGCACAGAGAAGAGAAGTGACTTGATCAAGGTCACGCAAGCAGGGAAATGACACACCAGGTCCCCTGGCTCCCAGTGCCAGGTTCTTCCTAGGCTACCATGAACTGCCATGCCCAGAGGGGCCGAGGTTGAGCTGTGAGGGTGGCCTATCGAATGATAAACTTGTCTTTGGGGAGATGAGATCCCCTTCCAATTCCTGGTCTTGAGCGGCCTGGTCTGGTAGCTAAGTGATTCTTTACCTCTCCTTAGTGGGGTTTGTTTCTGGCTGCTCTCCCTGTCTCTCCCCACCACCCACCTCTCACCTCAGACTCTAGTCCCCAATTCTGTGTTTTGCCTATCCTGGTCCCTGAAGCACAAAGCCCTGGAAAGGATTGTGACCATTGGTTCTGAAGGCCAGGTGACCATGGATCAGACCAACCTACACTTGGTAACAGATGAGAAGCAGTATGGCCTAGTGGTAAGAGCATGAGCCTGAGAATCAGAGGACCCGAGTTCTAATCTCAGCTCCTCCACTTGTCTATTCTGTGACCTTGGACAAATCCATTAACTTGTCGGTGGCTCAGTTTCCTCCTTTGTAAAATGGGTGTTAAGACTGTGAGGCTTATGTGGGACAGGGACTGTGTCCAAACTGATTATCTTTTATCTACCCCAGCACTTAATACAGGCAGGGCTTAGCACATAGTAAATGCTAAACAAACACCATAAAACAAATCTGTATGCATTCATACCTGTGTGTGTATCTGTTCACACCTGCAAAGGGATTCTCAGGCTACCACTTCCTCCTTCCGCCCTCAACAGATGCAGAGATGGTACCCGAAGGTCAACTGGAAAACAGGTTGCCTTCAGTGCTATTATATCTCTGCAAAACGGTGACTTGTCTCTCCAACGGGCCAGAGCTCGTGCTCTGTAATTGGAGCATTCAAAAGTAAATTATCTGCAGCTGGAAACAAGACAGTGCCTTTTACCTCACGTATTATAAGGTCAGGACTCAAGATGTTGTGGGGAAAAGCATTTATTGAAAAGTGACGGGGAAATGAAATTTAAAATTCAAAGCATAAATACGCATCTTAAATGGAAGGAGACAACGTTCTCCCCACCCACCCGCCGCGGTGACGGCGGCGGTGGCTGGGTCAGGGGAGCGATTTGCATTCTGCATTTTGCTGATGCGGGAAGAGCCTGGAGAGGATGGGGTGATATCAAACTGACAACTGATGCTGGGAATCGAAATTGAGGGCCGTTCACGGTGCCTGGTCCATGGTGGGGAAGAAAGGCCTCCGGCTGAATGACGAGAGAGCTGCCATCACCCACCCCCAATTCTCTCACAAGGTAGAGGTTGAAAAAGAAGTTATTTTTCCTTTTTTTCCAGACAACCTTTTCCTTGTCTCTGGACACAACGTCCAGACTCGGTTGGGCCCCAGGACATTTTGAAGCAGAGTCCTTCCCTGACTAAGCCCTCCTCTCATCTTCTTCCACTCCCTTCTGCATCCTCCTGACTTGCTCCCTTGATTCATCCCCTCTCCCAGGCCCACAGCACTTATGTACATATCCATGATTTATTTATTTATATTAATGTCTGTCTCCCGCTCTAGGTTGTAAGCTCCTTGTGGGCAGGAATATGTTTGTTGTTATATTGTACTCTCCTGAGCGCTTAGTACAGTAGAATAGCAGCGTGTCTCAGAGGAAAGAGCCCGGGCTTGGGAGCCAGAGGTCATGGGTTCGAATCCCTGCTCTGCCACCTGTCAGCTGTGTGACTGTGGGCAAGTCACTTTACTTCTCTGTGCCTCAGTTCCCTCATCTGTAAAATGGAGATGAAGACTGTGAGCCTCATGTGGGACGACCTGATTACCCTGTATCTATCCCAGCACTTAGAACGGTGCTTGGCACATAGTAAGTGCTTAACAAATACCAACATTATTATTATTACAGGACTCTGTACATGGTAAATGCTCAATAAATATGATTGAATGTATTAATGAATTAATTAAAGGGAAAGAGCTGAGGATATTTTACTAATAACTTTCTGGGAAAATAATAATAATAGCAATAATAATAATAAAAATAATAATAATATTTAACATTTATTACATGCCAAGCCCTGTATTAAGCACTTGGGTAGATACAAGAAAAGCAAGTTGGACACAATCCCTGTTCCACATGGTACTCACAGTCTAAATAGGAAGGAGAATAGGTATTTTATCCCCATTTTAAAAATGAGGAAGCTGAGGCATAGAAAAGTGAAGTTGAGGAAGTCATACAATAGGCAGTGGCCAAGCCAGGATTAGAACCCAAGTCCTCTGTCTTAAAGAGAATGGACCTAGAAGTCAGGGGACCTGGAGTCTGATTCCATTATCACCATTCTCCTGCTGAGTGACTTTGGGCAAGTCACTTCTCTGTGCTTCAGTTTCCTCATCTATACAATAGGAGTTAAATGTTGGTTTCCCCTCCCGTTTAGACTGTGAGCCCCAGTGCTTGGCACATATGAACACTTAAGAAATGCCACAATTTGAAAAGAATAATTAAAGCACAGAGTTTCAGAGGAGCAATTATCCCTGGGTGATAGGAATAAATTCAAAGTCAGAAATCCTGGATCTAGCTTCTGATTCTGCTGGGCAACTATTTCCCCTATGGAAATGATCTACAGTAAAGACTGGTGATCTGCTTGTAACCAGAGGTTTCTATGTAGTAGTCCCTGTGGGGAACCTACCGCCTGAGAGACTCTCTCTCTCAGGATGGAAAGAATACTTAGCATTCCCCCAAACCTCTGCAAACAACCCTTCGAGAGACAATCTGGCCAGATGAACCTTGGATGCTTCCCAGGCCTCTTGAGCCTTTCAATTCCTAGAGTCACAAGATGGTAGCGGCAAACTAGAGGGGCCTTCTTGGGACACACTAGGGTGATTTTCCCCCCGAACCCCCTTAAGAGAGTCCCTATCCCAACAGCCACCAGGAAAAAGCTATCCCAGCATTGCCATTTGTCAGCTGTGTGACTGTGGGCAAGTCACTTAACTTCTCTGTGCCTCAGTCCCCTCATCTGTAAAATGGGGATTAACTGTGAGCCTCATGTGGGACAACCTGATTACCCTGTATCTTCCCCAGCGCTTAGAACAGTGCTCTGCACGTAGTAAGCGCTTAACAAATACCAAAAAAAAAAAAAGGTGTTAGAGGTTACCTCAGGGTGTCCAACCCTAAAAATGGAATGGGCCATCACGTACAGTGGGAACAATAACCTATAAAACTCCACACACCCCCAGAGACTTTGGGGCCGGGCTCTAGGCCTCCCTCTTCTCAGGCCTCAGACAAGATGGAGTGTGTTCCATCGGACCTGAAGAGAGCTCAGCGGTTGCCTTTCTGGTCTGTTAGCTAGGGTGATTGAGAGTGGAAGCAACACAGCATAATGGTTAGAGCATGAGCCTGAGAATCAGAAGGACACGGGTTCTAAACCGGGCTCTGCCACTTCTCTGCTGTGGGACTTTGAGCGAGTCACTTAATTACTCCGTGCCTCAGTTACCTCATCTGTAAAGTGGGGATTGAGACCGTGAGCCCCATGGGGCAGGGACTGCGCTCAACCCGATTTGCTTAGAGCCTAGTACAGTGACTGGCACATAGTAAGTGCTTAACAAATATCACGGTTATTGTCATTATTATTATCTGCTTGGAGGCGGAGGCCTGGATTGAATGGCCTGTCCGGACCCCCTCCTGCCCCCAGATTCAGGACCACCCAGCATCTGAAAACAGATGACCGTGACTTTATTAATAATGTAGGTATTTGTTAAGCGCTTACTATGTGCCAAGCACTGTTCCAAGCGCTGGGGTAGATACAAGGTAATCGGGTTGTTCCACGTAGGGCTCACAGTCTTCATCCCCATTTGACAGATGAGGGAACTGAGGCACAGAGAAGTTAAGTGACTTGCCCAAGGTCACACAGCGGACAAGCGGCGGAGCCGGGATTAGAACCCATGACCTCTGACTCCCAAGCCCGGGCTCTTTCCACTTAGCCATGCTGCTTCTCTTTATTCTCACCACCGAGGCTGAAACATTTGGCCTAGGTGGAAGATGCGGGAACTAGGCAGTTGCGAAGTCGTAAAACAACATGAAATGCTATAAAAAGAGTTTAAGCATTAAGCATTCAGACGCGTCAGGCACCGCACTTAATTTATCACTGGGAAAAATTAAAAGATTCCTCCAGTTTACCATAACTCATCCCCTTCGGGGTTATTTACGCATGACTGTCAGGGCTGACACTGTTCTACGATATTCCTAAAACTCCGACCTCGTATCGAGTCGGGGCCAAAGTCGGTGGCCTTCCATTGCCAGAGGCTCGTGATTTTTGATGGACATCTAAGTTGACGGAACTCAATATTTTTTCTAGTGGCATCACCTCATGCCAAGTGTGAAATGTCAAGAACAAATGCTTTTCCTTTGGGTGGAAAAACACCGCCAAATGTTTCAATGCCCCAAGCAGCGTGGCCTAGTGGAAAGAGCATGGACTTGGGAATTAGAGGATCTGGGTTCTAATCGGCTTCCGCCGTTTGTCTTCTGAGTGACCTTGGGTAAGTCACTTCACTTATCTGTGCCTCGGTTAGTTACTCCATCTGTAAAATGGAGATTAAATCTTCCCTCCAACTTAGAATGGGAGCCACATCTGGGACAGGGACGGTGCCCAATCTATCTACCCCAGCAGTCAGTACAGTCTTGACATGTAGTAAGCGCTTAACAAATACCATTAAAAAGCAAACAAACAAAAAAACACCCCGAAGCCAACATTTGTTCTGGAGAGCCTCTGAGGGATTTATTTCCACCAACTTCGATCATCGTCATCATCATTTACTGAAAAGTTACTTTTTGGGTGCCAACCACTGTCCTGAATGCCTATTGTGTATAGGGTAAAGTCAAGGGCACCTGCTCTGTGCAGGGAATTTGCACCTGGCACTTGGGACCATACAATGAAAAGTAGGAGGCAAGGTCAAAGATTTCGAGGTACTTCCAGTCTATTGGGAGAGGCAGGTCAGACAGAGAATACATAAGGTGGAAGAAGAGGCAAAACAGAAGAAAACTCAGAATCAATCAATGGTACTTAATGACCTGTTACTATGTAGAGAAACAGCTAGGCCTGGAAGTTCGACGACCTGGGTTCTAATCCTGCCTTTGTCACCCGCCTGCTGTGCGATCTCGGGCAAGTCACTTTATTGCTTCATTCCTCAGTTTCCTCATCTGTAAAATGTACTTATACTGTGAGCCCAATAAAGGACAAGGACTAGATCCTACCTGATTATTTTCTATCACTGTGTTATTATCATTATCATTTTTGCTGTGAACACTGTACTAAATACTGGTAAAGTACACTAGGCAGATACGATGGTTACCTTCAAGGAGTTTACAGTTTAATGGGGGACGCAGATGGTAAAATAAATTACAAGAGATGCAATCAAGTACTAGGTAGGATTACAGAAATGCTATGGGGATGGAACTAAGTGTGTGGGAGAGGCAGGAGGGAAGGAAAATAGCCTGAAGGGGTGGGAGTTTAGTCTGGAAACAACAAAAGTTGAAGCAGCAGCATGGCCTAATGGAAAGAGCACGGGCCTAGGGGTCAAAAGATCTGAGTTCTAATCCCAACTCCCCACTTATCTGCTATGTGACCTGGGGCAAGTCATTTAACTTCCCTGGGCCTCAGTTCCCTCATCTTCAAAATGGGGATTCAATACCTGTGCTCCCTCTTACTTAGATTATGAGACATATATGGGATGTGATTATCTTGTGAGCAGCGTGGCTCAGTGGAAAGAGCCCGGGCTTGGGAGTCAGAGTTCATGGGTTCGATTCCCGGTTCTGCCATTTGTCAGCTGTGTGACTGTGGGCAAGTCACTTCACTTCTCTGTGCCTCAGTCGCCTCATCTGTAAAATGAAGATTAACTGTGATCCTCACATGGGGCAATCTGATTACCCTGTATCTACCCCAGCACTTAGAACAGTGCTCTGCACATAGTAAATGCTTAACAAATGCCAACGTCATTATTATTATTATCTTGTATCTACCCCAGCCCTTAGTATAGTGTTTGGCACTTAGCGAGTGCTTAACAAATCTTCCTCTCCTCCTCTTCTTCTTTTTCTTCTTCTGCCAATATCCACATAATTGTTTGATGTAGATGATGGGATAACTCAACTAGGGAAATGGGAAAAGTTTGAAGTTCCAATTAAACAGGGTTTACCTGGTGGAAAAGCTCACACAAACTGGGCTGTCAAGATGGCACTTACGTTTTCTTGGCAAAAAGCTGGGTAGGAATGTTTGATCACATGTTATGGGATGGGTATTATGGATTTCCCACGAGGCTCACTGAGTGGGACTGGGAAGACTTGCCAGCTTGGTCCATCTGGAATCTGTCCTCCCTGTCACTCATATGAGCAGTGGGAGAAAGAGGGAATAAAAGCTTGGGTTTCCCAACCCTGATTGGAAACAGCAAAAACAGAGGCCCAGTTCTGACTTTCCTGAGTTACCGCACTGACATGGGAATCCTGTCCAGTTCTATGCCAGGTTCCAGTTTCCAGATCCTCCTCGCGGCTCAGGTCGCTGATTGAGTGACTGGTTTAATTAAGTTCTTGGCATAACTGGGAAGATCAGCTCTTCGTGTGGGAGTGCGGGTGTTTAATTAGCCGAGCACTTCTGCCTGCCCGCCAGCCGTCAAGAAATTTGATTCACCCATTTAGGAACCAGCGGGCAGGAATGGAGACCTAGTTCTGCAGGTGGCCCCAGAGGCGGTGGAAAGGATGAAGAACACTGCCGATGTTTCCTCCTGCTCCACCTCAGCCATGGGGCCCCCCAGACCACTCTAGACCCTGAGCTCTCTCTCGACTGTAAACTCGATGTGGGCAGGGAAAGAGGTGGTTATATTGTTATATTGTACGTTCCCAAGTACTTAGTACAGTGCTCTGCACACAGTAAGTGCTTAATAAATTAATTCATTCATTCAATAGTATTTATTGAGCGCTTACTATGTGCAGAGCACTGTGCTAACCACTTGGAATGTACAAATCGGTAACAGATAGAGACAGTCCCTGCCCTTTGACGGGCTTACGGTCTAATCGGGGGAGACGGACAGACAAGAACACTGAATACTGACTGATTGTCTGATTGACCCAGAGGGTGAGTGTGACAAAAGCAGAAATGGGTGGTTCAGTTAGTGCCCTGTGGGAGTGAGGCTTCGGGGCCATCCAGGTGAGGTCATCCCAGGTGGGGCCACCCTGGATGGGTCGTTCTGGCTGGTACAACCTGGTGGGGTCATCCTGATGGGACAGTCACGGCGGGGTCATCCTGGCAGGGCCATCCTGGTGAGGTGAGCAGTCCACCAAGCCAAAGCCAGGGCCGTTTCCTTCCCCCAAGGGTCAGTGGGTCCGGATGATCGGGAAATCCTTCCACAGTCCCTGAATCAGTCAGTCACAGTCAGGAAATCATATTTATTGAGTGCTTACTGTGTGCAGAACACCGTACTAAGCGCTTGGGAGAGTATAATATAAAAGACACATTCTCTGCGCACAACGAGCCTACGGTCTAGAAGGTCTACAGTCTATAATCTAGAATCTCAGGTCGGTTCCCCGTCGTTATTCAGAAGGGCACCTTGGGCTAGGGAGCAGCCTGTCTTCCCCCCCCCCCCACCCCGGAAAACAAAGGGAGGGCTCAGAGGGTGTCTTTGGAAGCTATGGCTCTAAGTGGCTTCAAAATAAAGGCTCCCGGCACCTCCACATAGCACCAGCTAATGACATGTGTGCATTTCCATTATGCCTGATGCCTTGAGAGTCTTCAACCAGGGCTCTTTATCCGGGAGTCTCCAGACACTTGGAAAGTCAATATTTATTTGGAATTCGCAAGGAGGGTCTACTCCCACGACAAAGGACGGGGTGGTGACTCTGCCAGCGGGTTTCGGAAGACACAGCGGGCACTAGGTAAATACTCCCTGAGGAGGTGCAGGCTCCACTGTCCTGGAGGGAAACCCGACACAGTTTGCACATTCCCCTTAAATCCTGCCTTGTTTTCTTTCCTCCTCCCCAAACAAAGGGCTATTGTTTCTCTCCCAGCCATTAGTTCCAGTGCTGCTAGGCTACTCTGCCTGTAGAGGAAGAGATTCTAGGAAGGGTGAAGGGAAACAGGGCCGCCATCTTGTTGCAGGAACATATCAAGCTGTCCCGAGTGACATTACTGATGGTGAGATTCGGTCTGTGCATGTATATGTGCCTTGTTTGCATGTCAAGATAGCCTCTTGCCCTCGGTTCTCTGATGGTTTTATCTCATACAAGGCCTGTCTTTGCTTTCTGCCTCTTGGTATCCTGATTTTCCCAAAGCTTTTGCTCGACTCCCTGCCGGTTTGACGTGTTTACCGAAGAGATCTTCCAACCATTTACCGCGAAGGTTTCGAGGAACGGATGAAGAAAATTCAACACCAAACACAGGAAGCCACTCATTTATACTTTTGGGGGAGACTATAGGAGAGATGAAGCTAATATGGTCTAGTGGAAAGGGCACAAGACTGAAAGTCAGGAGACTTTATTTTCTAATGTTCTTCATTAAGGGCTTACTAGGTGTCAGGCAAAATACTAAACACTGGGATAGATACAAGAAAATTGGGTTGGAAACAGTCCCTGCCCCAACATAGGGTTCAAGTCTTAATCTCCATTTTACAGATGAGATAACTGAGGCACAGAGACTCTTACTCTAGGTCACACAGAAGACAAGTGACAGAGCAGGGATTAGAATGCAGGTCCTCTGATTTCCAGGCCTGTGCTCTTTTCACTGTTCCATTCTGCTCCTTCTTACCCACTTACCTGTGGGTGACCTTGGATAAGTCACTTCACTGTTCTCTCCCTCATTTTTCTCTCCTGCAAAATGGAGATGGAATACCTATTCTCTCTCCCTCTTAGACTGCAAACTCTAGGAAATGTGTCTGTTGTATTATTATATTGTTCTTTCCTCCTGAGCACTTAATACTGTGCTCTGCACATAGTAAGCGCTCAGTCGATACGATTGACTAAGTGACAGTGGCCAGCCCTCAGGGAAATAGCCAGGTGATCAAGGGGCTGAAGTAGAGGATGGGGTGTATTTGAGGTCAGTTTGGTTTGAGATTTACAAAGGAGCCGGGGAGGAGAGGGTGACGAGACCTTTCGGGGCTCACAAATACCGTAATTATCATTAATTATTATTATATTTATGGTATTTGTCAAGTGCTTAGTATGTGTTAAACACTGTTCTAAGCAGTGGGGTAGGTACAAGTTAATTATGTCGGACACAGTCCCTGGGCTGCATGGGGCTCACAGTCTGATAGTAATAATAATAACAATTGTGGAATATCTTAAACGCTTACCACGTGCCAGGCACTGTACTAAGCGCTGGAGTGTATACAAGCAAATTGGGTTGGACACAATCCCTGTCCCTTCTAGTCTTAGTCTCCATTTTACAGAGGAGGTCACTGAGGCACAGATAAGTGAAGTGACTAGCCCAAGGTCACCCAGCAGACAAATGGTGGAGCCAAGATTAAAACTCAGGTCCTTCTGCCTCCCAGGCCCATACTCTTCACTAGATCATGCTGCTTCTCTTGTGTCCAGAGGATTTCAATGATACTCTTTTGATTGGGGAGGGGCAGTTTATCTTACTTCAACTAGAGGGAGAGATAAACATTAATATAAATAATTCATAATATATAATTTAAAGATTCATACATAAGTGCCGTGAGGTTGAGAGTGGGGTGAATAGCAAATGCCCAAAGGTCACAGATCCAATTGCATAGGTTCCACAAAAGGGAAAGGGAGCCAGAGAAAAGAGGTCTTAAGAGATCCACAGCACCTATGTACATATCTTTAAAAGATATAAATTATTTATATTAATATCTTTCTCCTCCTCTAGACTGTAAGCTCCTTGTGAACAGGGAACGTCTGCCAACTCTGATGTATTGTGATGATAATAATAATAATGTTGGTATTTGTTAAGCGCTTACTATGTGCAGATCACCGTTCTAAGCGCTGGGGGAGATACAGGGTCATCAGGTTGTCCCACGTGAGGCTCACAATGAAACCCCATTTTACAGATGAGGTCACTGAGGGCCGGAGAAGTTAAGTGACTTGCCCACAGTCTCACAGCTGCCAAGTGGCAGAGTGGGATATGAACCCATGACCTCTGACTCCCAAGCCCGGACTCTTTCCACTGAGCCACGCTGCTTCCCGAGCCCTTAGCACAGTCCTCTGCACTTTGTAAGAACTCAATAAATACCGCTGATTGATTGATCTATGCACATTAGTGATCCAGGACAGTGCTCGGCACATGGTAGGTGCTCAGTACAGTCCTCCATACAACATAGCTAGATAGATAGCGCTGTGTCCACAGCAGGTGATCAGCACAGTCCTCTATGCATTGTAGGCACTCAATCATTACTGGTGACGATGATGCATTTTGCTCAAGAAACAACTATTTTTTAGTCCCCTATTCATCTAATTGTCCCTAAAAGCTGGATTTTAAGGGTTGGCAAAGAAGCTGTGCCTCTTAGTGGAAAGAGTCTGGGCCTGGGAATCAGAGGACCCAGGAGCTCTAATCCCGGCTCTACCACTTGTCTGCTGTGAGACTGGGGCAAGTCATGTCATTTTGCTGTGACTCAGTTACCTCATCTGTAAAATGGGGTTTGAGACCGCGAGCACCATGTGGGACTCCACGTGGTGATTGAGAGTGAAAGCAACACAGCACAGTGGATAGAGCATGAGTCTGGAAATCAGAAGGACCTGGGTTCTAATCCGGGCTCTGCCACTTCTCTGCTGTGTGACTTCGAGCGAGTCACTTCATTACTCTGTGCCTCAGTTACCTCATCTGTAAAGTGGGGATTGGGACTGTGAGCCCCATGTGGCAGGGACTTTGCCCAACCTGATTTGCTTGTATCCACCTCAGGCTTAGCACAGTGCCTGGCACATAGTAAGTGCTTGAATACAAAAATTATTATTATTATCATTATTATATCTGACAATTACTGTCCCCACCTTCAAAGATTTATTGAAGGTGTGTCTCCTCCAAGAGGCCTTCCCTGACTAAGCCCTCCTTTCCTCTTCTCTCACTCCCTTCTATGTTGCCTGATTTGCTACCTTTATTTGCATTCCCCCTCCCAGCGCCACAACACATCTGTAATTTATTTATTTATTTATTTATTTATTTATTTATTTATTTATTTATATTAATATCCGTCTCCCCCTTATGACTGTAAGTTCGTTTGGGGCAGGGAATGAGTCTGTTTATTGTTACATTTTACTCTCCCAAGTGCCCATTACAGTGCTCCACACAAAGTAAGCCTTCAGTATATACAATTGAATGAATTAATGAATGAACTAATGAATGATTAAATATGACTGGTTGATTGATTGAATGATTGCCTGTGTTGGGAACCGGCAACGAATCCAGCAGTGTGAATTTTACTCTCTTTACGCTTTTCCTGAAGATTTCCATCTGGAATGACCCATCATTTGGCTGGTTCCCAAACCTGCCTAGTTCCATCACAATGTTCGGCTGGATCAGAAAATAGCCCTGAAGTCAACAAAGTGCAGGAACTTAAATTATTCAGGGACTTACCACTGTGTAAAACTAGTCAGGGAATTGTCCCTTTGACAGTAATTGGAATAAAATCAGTAATCGTGGTAGGCCCAGAATAGAGTATGGTTCATCTCCAGGACCGGGGGATAAAGAGGAGTCGTTACGCCTCCTGCCTAATGGAGGGAAGTAATGACTTCTTGATAGTTCATTTAAATTCTGAGAAATTCTCCTGAAGGATTCACCTGAGTCTTGTTTTTGAATCACCATGTCAAGTTGCCTCCCTCTGTAATTCCTTATCCTAGTTCTGATTCCCCCAAAAGCCGCCAGCCCTAGTGTATTTGTGAAGAAATAATCGTGTGATTTCCTGGGTCCAAGGCAGGTACTTACTGTGGAGGTTGGGAGCTCCTGAATTCTATTCTCCCCTCTGCCTAGTGGGACTGAATTACTTCTACATTCATGGATTCATTCACCTGGATTGGGCCAATATGGCCAAGGTAATCTGCAGAACATCGAACCCTCGTAATTATAAAGGTAATGATAGTTGTAGTATTTGTCTGGCTACAATTACCAAGCGATGTACTAAATTCCAAGGTAAATACAAAATCATCAGGTCAGCTGAAGCCCCTGACTCAAATGGAACACGCAGTCTAAGTAGGAGGGAGAACAGGATTTTAATCTATTGTAGACGAGGAAACTGAGGCATAGAGAAATTAAGTGAGTTGCTCAAGGTCACACAACAGGTGAGGGCCTTAGCGATGCCCGATCTCGGGTAGCCACGCACCAGATTCTCTGCCCCAGGTCAGCCCATCCCCTTCCCCTTACACACACATACACACGCATACACACTCTCACACAAACACACACAAACACAAACATATACGCAAATTCTGCACACAAAAAACACCAAGTTAGACACCTCCTTTCCCCACTCTTGGGAAGAAATATCCATGAGAGCTTTAGGTGAATAGACATCCCCAAGACTTAGGTAATGAATTCAAAGGTTTTGGTTGTTCACACCTTTATTCCTTCCTCCTTCCGTTTATTATTCTCATTAGAATTTACAGGATGCCTTCTGAATACGGGATACTGTCCTGGGCATCTAGTTGTTGCAAAGCACTGTAGTGAGCACTTTCTGATTAGTAGACCCTACTGGCTGCCTGTTACGTGCGAAGTGCTATATTTAGGGTGACAGTCAGCCGAGTCAAGATCTCAGCTGGACTAACCCCTGACAGAATGAATACTGAATAAGATGCTTTCTTTTCCATCCCAGATGAGGGAAGGAGGTAGGCGAGGGGGTTTCAATGAGATATTTGAGTGCTAGGTTCAAAAAGATGATTATCTTGGGAGGAGCAGAGAATATTAGAGAACACGATTGCAGGTGGAGACCTCCCCGTGCTAGTTTTCTTCTGGAATGTCCTGGTGGCAACTGGCCAGACATCATTTTTTTTATTTTGTTTGTTTTTATGATATCTGTTAACTATTTACTATGTGTCAAACACTGTTCTAAATACTAGGATAGATACAAGTGAATGAGGCCGGATAGAGTCCCTGGACCACAGGGGCCTCGCAGATTAAGTAGGAGGGAGAATGGGTCCTGAATCCCCATTCTATAGATGAGGAAACTGAGGCACAGAGAAGTTAAGTGCAACCTTGCAGGGAAGTGGAGGACCTAGGATTAGAACCCAAGTCCTGTGGCTTCCAGACTTGTCCTTTACCTACTAGGCCACACTGCTTCCCAATTGTTAAAATCGTTGGGGTTCAGTAAGAAGTTTGAGCTGGGGATTAGTGAATTTTTTTTAAGGGTATTTTTTACCTTTTTAATGGTATCTGTTAAGCATTTTCTATGTGCCAGGCACATAGTAAGCACTTGGGTTGTTACAAGTGAATCGGGTTGGACACAGTCTATGTGAGCCATGTGGGGCTCACAGTCTTAATCCCCATTGTACAGATGAGGAAACTGAGACACAGAGAAGTGACTTGCCCATGGTCACAGAGAAGATAAGTGGAGGACCATGGATTAGAACCCAAGTCCCTCAGACACCCAGACCCATGCTTTATCCACCAGGCCCCGCTGTTTCTGAGGCTAGACCACGTTGCTTGATTGAGACCCTAAGACCTTTCCAGCTGGCAGCAAGGTCCGAGGGCATCCCTGCCGGTTGCCAGCCCAGGGATGGGGTAAGAAACGGAAGAAACCACCAGAATTTCCCACTCTGTGCAGCAGGAGTGAGGAGAGGGGACAGTGGAGAGAGAGAGTCGGAGGAGACGGAGCACATGAATTTTAAATGACTACATGCTGAACACAGTTTGGAAAATCAATAGTCATCTGTGGAGTCTTTGAAGCTAGAAAGGATGAGCGAATCCTCTGCGTTCCAGGAATCCAATACTACATCACAGAAACATTTTGCATTTTGGGCAAATTTCCAGTACTGTTCATCCTTAGCATCCTTACCTCATCTGTAAAATGGGGATTGAGACTTTGAGTCCCATGTGGGAGAAGGGATTGTGTCTAACCTGATTTGCTTGTGTCCACCCCAGCGCTTAGGACAGCGCCTGGCACATAGTAAGTGCTTAATAAATACTATAAATAGTAAACTGTAAGCTCCTCCTGTAGACTGTAAACTCCCTGTGGGAAGGGATCGCATCTACCAACTCTGCTATAATGGACTTTCCCAAGCCTTAAGTACAGTGCTCTGCACACAGTAAGTGTTCAATAAATACCACCGTTGGGTAGATTCTCCACTTGAGGCTAATTAGTAAGGGGAGAGGGCTGGAGTAGTGGAATGGCAGGGGTGGGGAAGGAAAGGAAAAGTGAATGAAGAGAGTGAGAGGAAGCAGGATGTGAGAAAGCAGTATAAAGCAGCAAACCTTCTTCCTTTTCCCGACTTCAACTCTCCTGACTCCAGTCCTTGCACACACCTTTCCCCTCTGGCTTCAAATCCACCAGAGCTCATTTCTCCCCATCTTCAAATCGCCCCGTGAAATCCCACCTCTTCCAGGAAGCTTCCCTTCACTAGTTTCCGTTACTCGAAATCCCTGCATTCTCAAGGACACGCATTCGTGTACATGTCACTATAGGACTATAGGCACAGTATTTCATTCTCTATTTATTAATTATATTTTCCCTTCTATTGCAGTTTCAGCTTTTTCTATCTGTTTCCTCCTGCCCTCTAAGCACACATACGATCTATGTTTGCTTGTTTCCCCTACTAGCTTGTTAACTGCTTCGCAATAAATCACCGATATTTGTTGAGCCCTTATTAAGAGCAGAGCTGCTCTCTACTAAGCACTTTGGACACTACAGTGCAATAGATTTGGGAGACACAATTCCTGCGCTCAATGAGCTTAGTCTAGTGAAGGAAACAGACTGTGTCTTCTGGTGTTATTGAATATTTCCCAGAACCTAGTACAGTGTTTTACTCGCTGCTGGTGTTCAATAAATGGTATCGATGGGCAGATTTTAAGCTAAGAAAATTTAAGTGCAAATAAGCATTTCTGTTGGATCTTAGCCAGATTATCCCAAAACAATCATGACAGCTGCATGAAAAAACTAATTCAATCAATCGTTGAGCACTTACCATGTGCCGAGCACTGTGCTGAGCCATGCTCGCTGCCCAGAAGGAGATTGCAGTCTAGAGGGGGAGAGAGGTGTCAATCTATCAGTAGTATTTATTGAACACTCGCTGTATGCAGAGCACTGTAGTAACCGCTTGTTATAATTAAAATATAGTAGTGAAGGAGGTGCTTTTCTCTATTCCCAATATGTGGCAAAAGGCTGAATAATCAATGTTCCGTGTTTGGAGGGAAGGAGTTTTAATAGATTAGTTGAAAGGAGTCTTCTCCATTATCAGTGGTTTCCTACGATCTGCATTATCCCCCCTTGTCTAAAGACAGTGGAAGAGGAACTGTACTAGAAAACCCTGGGAATGAAGTTTTGTGGTTACTTTTTGAGACTATCCTGGGTAATATAAACATGCGCTAGTGGGTACCTGGGATAGCATTAAAGCAAGTCATTTGGAAAGCTAAACTGAATTGGCAGAAATAAAAAAAAAATCTGTCCTCTGCCTGCTTGAACATAAGCGGTGTGCATGCAAAATGATGGATGTAATAAAAGTGTAAATCCTGCAAGAGCCCATATGGCGTCTTTTGTTTCCTCGCAAAGATCTTTCCTCTGCTCTCGTTGGCATTCCACCCACCAAATGGGATGTGAGGTAGATGGGCTTTCTGGAATGTGGAAAACCGGGGGAGAGTAGCGTCTGGGAGCATAGGAAATAATAACACCACCTTGGATTTGTCTAGCGCTCTGATTTCCCCAATGTGTTTCCACATCTATTATATCATTTTCTTCTCACAACAGTCCTGTGAAGTAGCGAAGGAAGGTAATTTTATCTTCATTTTACAGAAGAGGAAACTGAGAGACGGGGAGGTTAAGTGACTTGTCCAAGGTCACACAACAAGCCATCGACAAAGCTGGGACTAGAACCCAGGTCTCTGGACCTAGAGACCTGCTAAATGGTGTCATTTTAATTAGCTGGTGTCCATGTGAAAAGTCAAAAAAAACCACTGGTCACAGACAACGGGACATGGATGGAATCTGCCTCAGACTTCTTGGGAATACTTTGGGGATTTCAGAAGGATTTCCAGAGATCCAGATTTTGAGAAGCAGTGTAGCATAGTGGATAGACCAAGGGGCCGGTAGTCAGAAGGACCTGGGTTCTAATCCCAGCTCCTCCATTTGTCGGCTATGTGACCTTGGGCAAGTGGCTTAATTTCTCTTTGCCTCTGTTACCTCATCTGTAAAATAGGGATTAAGACTGTGAGCCCTATGTGGGACAGGGACTGTGTCCAGCCTGATTAGCTTGTAGATATCCTAGCACTTAGGTCAGTGCCTGACACAAACTAAACGCTTAACAAATATCCAAAAAAAAAAAAAAAAGGCTCTGGGTATTAACCGGGTGGGTTTAGCTGATTAGGGCAGGCACTAGGTAATGCTGATCATGGGAGCTGGGAAATAGGTCGCAAGGTTTGTGGAACCTCTCAGATAAATATATCTCACCAGACGAAGATTCTGGGAAGCAGGAGAGAGGAATGGAGGTTATTTCAGGAGCAAGAGACAGGAATCACTACTCTCCTTCCAACTACGTACTCTCCCGTGACCACTCTTTGTTCTCCTTGTGACCTCCATGTGCTTTCCTATTGACCTCCTTGTGCTCTCCTTGTGGCCTCCTTATGATCACCTTGTGACCTTCATGCTCCCTGTGACTTCCATGTGCTCTCTTTCTGACCTCCAGTTACTCTCCTTGCTACCACCTTGTGCTCTGCTTGTGACCGTTGAACAAACCACATTGTGCATCGAAAGAAATTGTGTCCTTTGCCAGGCCAAAGAGTGTGCCCTGTGCGGTGCCAGTCTTTGCTTTCTCACCCGCCTCTTGCTCTCCCACCCTTCCCCAAGACTCTGTTGTTGCCCAGAAGTTCTGATTGTGGTTTCCACAGTGCAGGCTGGTCCCACTGCTGCTGGTGTCCCCTAGCTGGCCCCCGCAGATGGTAATAATAATAACAATAATGGCAGTTGTTAAGCGCTTATTATGTGCAAAGCACTGTTCTAAGCGCTGCTGGAGAGGATACAAGGTGATAAGGTTGTCCCACATGGGGCTCACAGTCTTAATCCCCATTTTACAGATGAGGTAACTGAGGCACGGAGAAGTTAAGAGACTTGCCCAAAGTCACACAGCTGACGAGTGGCTGAGCTGAGATTTGAACCCATGACCTCTGACTCCCAAGCCCGGGCTCTTTCCACTGAGCCGCGCTTGTAGCGTCTGACCCAGGGCCACCCTGGATTTGCAAAATGTTGCTTCTGTGTGTGCCCCATTCAGCTCACCACAGAGCAGCTCATTCATTCAATAGTATTTATTGAGCGCTTACTATGTGCATAGCACTGTACTAAGCGCTCCTGAGCATCCTGGGGCCCTCCCTTCTCCTCGCACGTCTGCCGTTCAGAGCCGGGTTACTACTGCCTAGCTGGTGAGCTGAAGACACAGTTTGGCTGGTGGTCCAGTCCAGCTTCTGCGTGCTTACTGTGGCTCATCAGGGACCCCGGGAAATCTGCTTGGAAAGCTGGGTATGTCTTCCTTGGGAGGTACGGGAGTCCCCGGTACGACTTGGCAGACGGTGGTGCGGCACGGGCTTTGGGGGATGATGAAGATTCTTCCCCCACCCTCAGGGAAACTTCCCGGGATGAGTTGGATGTGGGGAAGCAGCGTGGCCTAGTGGAAACGGTATGGACCTGGGAGTTAGAAGACCTGGGTTCTAATCTCGGCTCTGCCACGTATTTGCTGTGGGACCTTGGGCTAGCCACTTAACCTCTCGTTACCTCATCTGTAAAACGGAGTTAAAGACGGTGAGTCGCGTGTGGGACAGGGACTATATCCAATCTGATTTACCTTCTATCTACCCACAGCACTTAGAACAGTGCTTGGCTCATAGTAAGCATTTAATACCACAGTTATTTCTTCTTCTTATTAGACCTAGAGCAAAGGTGGCAGAGACTAAGGGCAGACTAATAGAAACATTTCCACTAACAATAATGATAATAATAATGATAATGTTGGTATCTGTTGAGTGCTTATTATGTGCAGAGCACTGTTCTAAGCACTGGGGTAGACACGGGGCAATCAGGTTGTCCCCCACGAGGCTCACAGTCTTCATCCCCATTTTACAGATGAGGTAACTGAGGCCCAGAGAAGTGAAGTGACTTGCCCACAGTCACACAGCTGACAAGTGGCAGATCCGGGATTCGAACCCATGACCTCTGACTCCCAAACCCGTGCTCTTTCCACTGAACCACACTGCTTCCCAAGAGTGCCTGGAGGAGAGTGAAACTGGATGGTCCGGCATGGCCAGAGGTAGGATGCGTTACCGCGGGGAAGGCTTCCTGGAGGCATTCAAGGAGCAGTGGAAACAGCAGGAGCAGCTTCAAACCCAGAGGACGACAGGACTCTTTGCGCAAATAGCTGCCTGAGCTGGGCTTCCCTTCCATCGCCGCTTTCTCCTCCCCACCATCCTCCGTGGGAGGAAGCCGGCTGGGACATTTTGGGGGCTAAACGCCGCTCGTCCCTGACCCCCATCCCAGACCACACATCTCCTCCTTGAATCTGTCCGTGAATTCAGACTCCGCCCGTTGGGCATTGTCCTTTCTGCCTCTTCCTCCCCTGGCGAGCACTCGGGGCTCAGAATTGCCTCGTACCAGATCGGTTTCCCCAGTGTTCCCAGTGTGAACGAAGCGGACGTTCCCTCTCTTGAGGTCTCAGTCATTTAAGTAGGAGGCTTCCAAGGCAGTGCCACTCTTCACAAGGGTGACTCTTAATTGGCCCCTCTGGCTCTCCCCAGCCTCCAAGGGGAGAGGGTCACCCACACGCCATAGTACCGCACCTCCTTCCCGCTGGCTCCGGGCTGAGGTGGAAGATGGGGTAGGACTTGGGGATGTTCGGCCGAAGGGCGATTCATTTTAACGTCGAGGTCGGCGCTGACGTGGAGGGCAGGAGCCAGCCGGAACCTCCCGACGCAGAGCTTCCTCTCTGTGGACGGCATCCCCCGGCCCCGTGGCAGGCACGTCTACTTTAATCTCCATTCCATCTGCTTTCCTTCCACTCGGCATCTCTCCCCGAAGGCCGCATCTGGGGAGATCTGTCCCCGGGAAGGTGAAGGATGCAAGGGCAGGAGGATGTGAGATGTTAATTTACACTTTGATTCCGTGATACTCCCCAGTAAGACTCAACTTTGGGATGAACCGGTTCTTTAATACGTGCGTATCTACACACACACACACTCGTGGATATGGAAGACCAGCTAGACAGAACACAGACTTTTGATGTCCTTGGTCTTGAGAGGCAGGGAGAGCACACGTACCTGAAATTCCTCAACGTCGCTGAAGTCCAACTGCCTCCTCCCCCTGCCCAATCAGAAAACCTCAGATTCACAAGATACTCTTAGGATTTGGCTCCTTTGACTCAGAGCACTGAGACCCAGAGCACTAGGGATAGGTAATCACTTTAAAATGAATATTTTTGACAGTCCACCCAAACAGTCAGTGACATTTACTGAGCGCTTACTGGGCACGGAGCACTGTACTAAGCACTTTGGAGAGTACGGTACAACAGAGCTGGTAGACATGATCCCTGTCCCCGAGGAGCTTGCAGTCTAGAGGAAAATGAAAACGATCGCATGTTTAGGGTGATTAAATTTTCCAAATGCTGCTGCTGTGTTTAAAAGATCTTTTATAGTGAAGTCTTTCAACTCCGTTTAGACTGTGAGCCCGTCATTGGGCAGGGATTGTCTCTATCTGGTGCTGAATTGTACAATCCAAGTGCTTAGTACAGTGCTCTGCACATAGTAAGCGCTCAGTAAATACGATCGAATGAATGAATGAATTCACCTTTGAGTCATGTCATTCTGGGTCAGTCTCCTGGTCGACCTACCTCCGTTGCCAAGCAGCAAGGCGTAGTGGATAGAGCACGAGCCTAGGATTCAGAAGGCCGTCGGTTCTAATCCCGGCACTGCCACTTGTCTGCTGTGTGGCCTTGGGCAAGTCACTTCATTTCTCTGTGCCTCGGTTACCTCGTCTGTAAAATGGGGATTGAGCCTGTAAGCCCCACGAGGGACAGGGACTGTGTCCAACCTGATTAGCCCGCACCCACCTCAGCACTTAGAACAGTGCTTGGCACATAGTAAGTTCTTAACAGATACCACCATTATTATCATTATTATCCGTGACATAGAAACAAGGGAACTTGGAGGAGCCATATGCCGGTCGCCCTTCTGCACACCCGCTCTCATGATTAGGGTCGGACCGCCCAACACACCGAGCGCTGTCCTCTCCATACCCGACTCTCCCTCCAGTGACCCAGCATGGGCCGTTCAACATTCGTAACTCTCCCGTCTCCATCCCCGACTCTCCCTCCAGGACATTCTGAGGGTGACACAAGTTTTGGAAATGCCCATCTTCCTTTTCTGTAGCCTTGATAGTCTCTATAGCTGGGACACATGCATTTTTGCAGTTTCCTAATGGCTTCTAATGTGGGCATGAAAAATAGATTCTGCATGAAGACCCCCAAGCCAGCGAATAGCTTCACCTCTTGCTCCAGTGTAGGGATTTGCTTAATCTTGGGTTGATAACATGACAAACAAAGCCATTAATGTAATAAAGACGTGATTACACAGCTAATCAGTCTTTAGACTTACTCTCCTCTAACTAACCTCTCCTTCCCCGAAAGAGAACATTTGCAAGCGCGGTTTGCAAGCGTGCTGGTTTTGCCCTAATATTTCATCGCTAATTAGCAAGCCACCCGTCTCCCCGCAGAAATCTCCTTAATAAAACATTGTGTGTTTAATGCTTGCAGCCGAGGGAGGGCCGGGGGCTCAGAGGAGAAGAACCCGTTCTTTCGTGTTCCTCCTGCCGCCGGACAATATCACCCCCACTACACCCCACCGACTTGCCATTCACAGGGCACCGCGGGCTCTGCCAAAAGCCTGCTGGTGCCTGCCAAGAGCTCCTCCTCCCTCAGCCCTGCCTTTTGGGAGCCGGGATGGACCTGTAGAACTGTGCTTTCCTCCGTGGCTACTCCTTAGTTGCAGCCGGAGAAGGGGTGGGACCGTGGACCCTGCTGGGGTGTCTGGCACTTCTACACCTCTCATTTCGACTCCTGCCCAGCCCCAGGGACAGTTGGCAGAGGGAGGTCCACCGAGTCGCCCCGAGGAAGAGCCGTGGAAAACTCTGTAGTGGCTCAGGGACGTCCGCCGAGTCACACCGGGGAAGAGCCGTGGAAAACTCTGGCTCTGGGTGACGTGACCGGACGTCCCGATTTAGGTGGGCAGCCCTGAAATTCTAAAGTCTCTCTCTTTCCCCGCTTTCAGCACCTGGGCAGTCATATCGAAAGAGTCGAGATGGACCCACAACTCGGCCAACGGGAAGGATCTCATAGGCGCCAGCGTCACTGGAGAGGGAAGAGGAGGTAGAGGTTGGGGGAGAAGACAGGCGAGGGAGACAGTGGTCATGAGAAGCAGCGTGGCTCAGTGGAAAGATCCCGGGCTTCGGAGTCAGAGGTCATGGGTTCGACTCCCAGCTCTGCCGTTCGTCAGCTGTGTGGCTGTGGGCAGGTCACTCCACTGCTCTGTGCCTCAGTCACCTCATCTGGAAAATGAGGATTAAGTGTGACACGTGGGACAACCTCACTGCCCTGTATCTATCCCAGCGCTTAGAACGGTGCTCTGCACATAGTAGGCGCTTAACAAATACCAACATTATTATGAGAGTCCTGGGATTGGCTGCTCTGAGGGACACGGGCCCAGACATGTTGTAGGCCCCAACTTGGGCCTATGCAAGGGGTCGGATATGGGAGAATCGAGAACGAGGTGCTGTGAGGAGGAGAGCTGGGGAGTAGTGAGGAACGAGGATGTAAGATCAATGCTGTTGCCCCGGCCAACAAGAACCTGGAAGCAAGGTGGCCTAGAGGAAAGAACATGAGCCTGTGGGTCAGAGGACCTGAATTCTAATCCTGAATCTGCCTCTTTTTTTTAATGGTATCTGTTAAGGGCTTACTTGTCTTATGCTGTCAAGTCATCTCCCACCCATAGTGACTCCAAGGACACAACTCTCCCGGAACTTCCCACCTCCATCTGCGATCGTTCTGGAAGTGTATCCATAGAGTTTTCTTGGTAAAAATTTGAAGAGGTTTACACCACTGCCTCTTTCCACACAGTTAACCCGAGTGTCCACCCTTGACTCTCTCCCATGCCGCTGCTGCCCAGCATGAATGAGTTGTGACTTGTAGCCGATGGTCTTCCGTTTACTAGCCACTGCCAGAGGTGGGAATGGAATGGGTGGGCCTCTGCTTGACTCTCCCTCCCACAGCCAAATCTGGTAGAGAACTGGAAACTCTCCAGGTATGATCCTGAGAGGGGAAGAGCTTACTATAATAATAATAACTGTGGTATTTGCTAAATGCTTACGATGTGCCAGGCACTGTACTAAGTGCTGGGGTGGATGCAAGCAAATCGGGTTGGTCACAGTCTCTGTCCTGCGTGGGGCTCCCAGTCTTAATTCCCATTTTACAGATGAGGTAACCTAGGCCCAGAGAGGTAAAGTGACTTTCTCAACGCCACACAGCAGACAAGTGGCAGAGGTGGGATTAGAACCCTGGTCCTTCTGACTCCCAGGCCTGTGCTCTAACCACTATGCCATGCCACTTGCCAGCTGTGTGACTTTGGGCAAGTCACTTAACTTCTCGGTGCCTCAGTTCCCTCATCTGTAAAATGGGGATTAAGACCGTGAGCCCCACGTGGGACAACCTGATTCCCCTGTGTCTACCCCAGCGCTTAGAACAGTGCTCGGCACATAGTAAGCGCTTAACAAATACCAACATTATTATTATGCTATATGCCAGGCATTGTAGTAAGCACTAGGGTAGATGATGCCACTAATAATAATGATATTTGTTAAGTGCTTAGTAAATGCCAGGCACCGTCTTAAGCGATGGGGTAGATACAGGATAATTAGATTGGGCACAGTCCATGTCCCACATGGGTCTCACGGTCTAAATCCCCATTTTACAGATGAGGTCACTGAGGCATAGAGAAATTAAGTGACTTGCCCAAAGTCACACAGCAGATAAGTGGTAGAGCGGCATTCGAACCCATATCCTTCTTGACTCTTAAGCCCGCGCCCTAGCCACTAGGCCACGCTACTTCCATTTGCCACTCGTCTGCTGTGGGATCTTGGGCAGACCACTTCACTTCTCTGGGCCTCGGTTACCACATCTGTAAAACAGGGATTAAGACTGTGAGCCCATATGGTATCTACCCCAGCTCTTAGAACAGTGCTCTGCACATAGTAAGCGCTTAACAAATATCAACATTATTATTATTTTTATTATATGGGACATGGACTCTGTCCGATCTGATTATCTTGTATCTACCCCAGCTCTTATGCCAGGCACAGAGTAAGTGCTTAACAAATGCCATAAAAAAAACCCCAAAACAAACTGAGGGAGCTTGTTCAGACCATCAGTGAGTCAAGTCCTGCATTTAAACTCCAAGAGAGGGAGGAATTAGCATTCATCTCTCCTCTTACGGTCCTTGTCCTGCCCTACTCTGTCATGCGGCTGTCAATCATTCAGTCGGTCAATCTGTCATCTGACCCACAGGTTCAGTCTGTTCTACCCTAGCATGGGTTTTGGATAGAATTGTGTTAGGGAAAATAGGGAAACTTCTCCTGCCCCATGTGAATAGAATGGAATTCTAGGTCAGAAGAACCTGAGGAGCAGCACAATCTAGTGGAACGGGCAAGGGCCTGGGAGTCAGAAGGGCGTGGGTTCTAATCCCGGCTCCGCCACTTGTCTGCTGTGTGGCCTTGGGCCGATCACTTCATTTCCCTGGGACTCAGTTATCTCATCTGTATAAAGGGGATTGAGTCCGTGAGCCCCATGTAGGACAGGGGCTGTGTCCGACCCGAGATCTTGTATTCACCCCAGTGCTTAGTACGGTGCCTGGAACATAGTTAAGTGCTTAACAGATACCATATTATTATAATTATTATTGTTCTATCTATCACGAATGTTAGTACAGGGCCTGGGAAGGTAGTAAGTGCTTACGAATACCATTAAAAAAAAGAACCAGTTGCAGGAGTGGTCAAGGTGTGAATACTAAAAATGTGAGTTTTCCCTAAGGTGATTCAGTCAAGGTGTGAATACTAAAAATGTGAGTTTTCCCTTTATGAAAGATGTAATGGCAGGATTATAGGACCGCTTGACTGTACCTCGGCCCAAGCTCCCATGACCCGTTCCTGGACTGCTAAATTCCAGAAGATCAGTTTGCACTGTGTCCCTGTGCCATTCCATCTTCAAAGTCTTCCATTCTCTTCTGCCCAATGTCCCTTCTACCCAGAAGCCTTCTGTCAGAGAGTCATCAACAGGCTTTGGGCAGAAATGGAATTCACCGTCACTGGCCTCGGGTGGGTGGGCAGGGTGGTTGGAACTCCCTTTCATGTTTGCCAGATCACAGCTCTAGCCATTCTCAAAGCTCTTCTGAAATTTTTCCTTCTGTTCTCCCTCCTTCGGAAGACGGACGAGAAGCAGCGTGGTTCAGTGGATGGAGCGTAGGCCTGGGAGTCAGAAAGACCAGGGTTCTAATCTTGACTCTTCCACGTTTCTACTGTGTGACCTTGGGCAAGTCACTTCACTTGTCTGAACCTCAATTACCTCATCTTAAAGTGGAGATTAAGACTACGAGCCCCATGTGGGACGGGGTCTGAGTCCAACCGAATTAATTTATACCTATCCCATCGCTTAGATCAGTGTTTGACTCCTAGTAAGTGCTTAACAAATACCATTAAAAAAAATCCCATCTCCTCCAGGAGGTCTTTCCCCGATCAATTTCTCATCAGTCAGTCAAGAGTACTTACTGAACACCAACTATGCAAAGCACTGTACTAAACTTTTGGGAGTTAGGACCGTAGAGACAGAAGTCTAAAGTTAACAAGGCCAAGATGGTCATTCCCAGTTAACGTCCTTCAACGGATTTGGTTGAATCCCTGTCTGCCGGAGTTCAGTGAGAATCCTGAAGATAAAGTTTACACGGTTCAATTAATAGAGTGAAATTCCACACTAAATGGCCTGTAATAAAAAAAAATTCACCCATTATGACAGCAAGGCATGCTCTCCTAAATGAATGGGATACTTAATTGTTATAGAAAAGAAATATAAATAGTGCCTGATCTAGCCACCAGATAACTTAATGCCACTTCCGCCCAATTTTGCACATCGTTATTTATACAGTTAATGGGGAGAAGATTTCATGCATTACTGCATAGGACACTGTTCTGGTGTGGGGTTTGAATGTTGGCAATTTTGCCCCTGAAGGAGGGCAAGGTTGTCTATTGCTGTGCTGCTGTCTCCAGGTCAGGTGACCCTAAGGCACTGTCTGTCCTTTTCAACCGCACAGCAAGCGCCCGGGGCCAGCTTGTTGGATCTCGTCTGGTGGCAGAATCCCGGCTGTTTGCCCAAAGTAAACAATAATGATTGGGGAATGTGTTAAATGCTTACTATGCACCAATCACTGTACTAAACTCTGGAGAAGATATAAGATAATCAGGCCAGACACAGTCCCTGCTCCACCTGGGGCCCACAGTCTAAGACGGAGGGAGAACAGGTATCTAATCTCCATTTTGGAGGTGAGGAAACTGAGTCGCAGATTAGTTAATGGGACTCGATTACATTCCTTCGATTCCGTCTTTGACCTGGAGAATTGACTATTTAAATGAGAAACAATCAGTTGGTGACACATTCCATCATTTCCAGGATGCCGCCCAAGTTGCCCGTCGGTGACCCGCCTCCAAGAGGAAATGGGACCTATGAATCCTCACCCTCAGTAGGGTCCCCCGTCACAAGGACCTCCCCCTGCCCAGAGGGGCTCTCTGAAGGGACCCCGCCCTGGTTCAATCATCGGAAAGCCTTTCCCGAAATCCCCCATCCCTCCTCCACGGGACAACCCATCCTCTCTCTTGTGTGCTTGGGCTCAGAAACCATGGGAGGATCCGATTCTGCTGTTGATTTTATTCCTCTACCTGAATCCTTGGGCACAGCTGCTGTTCTGAGAGTCATCGTTCAGAAGGCTTAATTAAAATCACGCCGCGTGTCTAGCTCGTCGGGTATTAGCAAAGCAAATGTTTGTTTTGCTCTCGTCAATTAAGACTGTATTCATCAAAACAACTCCTGCAACGTCGTCTGTACTTTTAATCCTTCATGCTGAACTCCTGTCTGGGTCTCCGCTGGAAAAGAAGGTCTCCTTTTCTTTGTTGGGTTAATACGTGGGTTCCTCAGGAAGATGATTATAAGAATTGTGGAATCTGTTAAGCGCTTATTATATGCCAAGCACCGTTCTAAGCGCTAGGGTAGATACAAGGTAATCAGGTCTCAGTCCCACACTGGGCTCACAGTCTCAATCCCCATTTTACAGATGAGGTAACTGAGGCCAAGAGAAGTGAAGTGACTTGCCTAAAGTCACACAGCAGACACGTGGCAGAACCGGGATTAGAACCCACATCCTCTGACTCCCAGCCCCGTGCTCTTTCCACCTGACCGTGCAGCACAGAGAGCTCAGTGCGGGAAACTCTCTGAAACAAACCCTAGAGAGAGAGTTCCTTCAAGTCACCTCCACTTCAAGATCCCAGCGGCCCGCCCCCATCCCGATCTCACCCAGCGGGGCCCCAGAAGTTGGGATGCTTGGTTTAATTATTGGCCATGGATTCGGTAGATCGATAAATTACCCGTTTGTAATTGGATTGATGTGGATCGCCGGCAAAATGTCATTTGAAATTTCATTCCCGGCCACAAGACCGTGTATGACACGCTGCCGGCCAATGAGCCGATCGGCCTTGCAGACGGCCCGTAATCGATCGTGAGCGTTTAGGGATATTTCACTAAAGACCAACTCCGGATCGATGCGGACGACGGCTGCAATCGCGCATCGTTCACCAGGGGCAAAAGCACGATTTCTGTCTTGGTTGAGCAAGGGGATTGTAATGATAATAATTATTATTATTATGGTATTTGTTAAGCATTACTATGTGCCAAACACCGTACTAGGCACGGGATAGATTCAAGACAGGTCGGACACAATCCCTCTCCCACGTGACGTTCACAGTCTAAGTATGAGGGAGTGGGATTTAATCCTTACTTTATAGGAGAAGAAACTGAGACGCAGAGAGGTCAGGTGACTTGTGCAAGGTCACACTGCAAGCCTGTGGCAGAGCCGGGATTAGAACCCAGGTCCTCTGACTCCCAGGTCCGTGCTCTTCTAACTGGGCCACTCTGCTTCCCTTTTAACAATCCATAGGATTGTAGATTGCTTTTATTTTTCTCAAAGTCCTGATTTCCTGTATATGATTTTATTGTACCCTTTATTAAAATGGTATTTATTAAGCGTTTACTATATGCCAGACACTGTACTAAGAGCTGGGGTAGATACAGTAAATCAGGTTGGACGCCGTCCCCGTCCCTCATGGAGCTTACAATCTTAATCCCCTTTTAACTGAAGCTCAGAGAAGTGAAATGACCTGCCCAAGATCAAGCGACAGACCGGTGGCAGAGCCAGGATTAGAACGCCGGTCCTTCTGACTCCCAGGCCCGTGCTTCTCCACCCTGAGAGGTGGAGGTCGGTCTGCCCATTTTAAAGAAGAGGATACTGAGGCCCAGAGTGGTGAATTGACTTGCCTGATGCCACAAGGCCTGCCAGAGGTAAATCCGGGGCCAGTCATTTTTCCACTCGAAAATGCTGCTCTTGTAGCAACGGAGCCAAAGACCGTAGACCACGGCGATCCCAATTTGCAGAGTCGAACCTGGGTTGGCACACGCGAGGAAGAAGGAACTGTGGCCTCACTACTGCTATTTGCTTCGAAGGGCCGCGGGACAGCTCAACCGTCAAAGACTCGAAAGACCCAGGACTCGAATGACCCAAGCAACGGCACTGAACTGGCAGAAGGAGCTCACCCCAGCTCTGCCACTGGTTTGGGTTTAAGCAAAAGATGGCACTGGGAGGCATTTCAGTGTCCCGCTCCTCCCTGGCTCGTTGGCACCTGCCTAGGTAGCCAACAGAGGGGCAGGAGCGATGTATCAGAGCAGCCAAGAATACTTCAGGGCTGCCAGCCAGCATATCTCTCCCTGGAATCTCATGTTTGCTTTCCAGTGATCTTCCTGACCTTGGAGCTGGATTAGCTGTAGGGTCCTGGGGGCTGGGTCCCGTTGGAGTCTTTGATGTGGTTTGGCAGGTGGATGTGAGTGGGGGAAGGAGGATGAGGGTGGAATCTGGCCTGGGGGGAGAGGGGATTAGTGGGTATGTGCGTATGCATTTATTTATTTATTTAATGGGTTAGCCAAATTTTGAGGGGACAGGGACGATGAATTAGTATCACACCTGCTGAGGAGATTATGTCCCTCTCCCTCTCTCTCACGCCCCGGAGAGACAGAGCGGGAGGGAGGGAGGGACCAGAACAACGAAATGAAAGGGTGAGGTCAGAACTGAGAGCAGCCCCCGGGCCCGTCTCTGTTAGGGAGAGTGCGGCCTAGTGCGAAGTGGGAGTCAGAGGACCTGGCTTCTAACCCCGGTTCCTCCACTTGTCTGCCGTCGTGACCTTGGTCAAGTCGCGTCACTTCCCAGCGCTTAGTACAGTACCTGGTGCAAAGTAGGCGCTTAACAAGTACCATCGTTATTATTCGCCGAGCCTCAGTTATCGTGAGTCCTGTGTAGGACGGGGACTATGTCCAACCCAGCTATATTATTATACCAATAATAATTATTATGACGTTAGAAGTTGCTAAGTGCTCACCGTGTGTCAAGCTCTGTTCTAAACCCTGGGGTAAATACAAGCTAATCAAGTTGGACATAGCCCCTGTCCCACATGGGGCTTAATCCCCATTTTCCAGATGAGGTAACTGAGGTACAGAGAAGTGAAGTGACTCGCCCCAAGTCAGATAGCAGACAAGTGGTGGAGCTGGGATTAGAACCCAGGTCCTGACTCTCAGGCCTGTGCTCTATTGCTTAGTACAGTGCCTGGAACATAGTAAGTGCTTAACAAACACTGCAATTTTTCTTATTAATTAGTATCAGGGGACTGGGTGAATCCCTGGGGGGATTTCAGTCATTCATTCATTCAATAATATTTATTGAGCGCTTGCTGTGTGCAGAGCACTCTACTAAGTGCTTGGAAAATACAATTCAGCAATAAAGAGAGACAATCCCAGCCCACACCTGACTTACAGACTAGAAAGTGGGGAGACAGACATCGAAACAAATAAACAGGCATCAAGCTAAATAAATAGAATCATCGATCTGTACACATCAATACAAGTAAAAGACATCAGTATAAATAAATAGAATTATAGCTATATACACATCAATACAAATTAACAGCCATCAATATAAATAAATAGAAGTATAGATATATACGTAAGTGCCGTGGGGTGGGAGGAGGGTGGCGGGGAAGGGCAAAGTCTCACCAGCTTGGGAAGGAGAAAGAAAAGAGGTTCTGATGATCACTCGGGAGGTTCTAGTTCAAGCTTGGGTAAGACAAATGGCCCCAAACTCCCTCCCAAGGCAACCCAGGGGCTCGACAATTTCCCCTTCCCCACGGGACCAACTTCTGAGAGGCTTCTCCTGGGGGAGGATGTCGGTCATTTCCAGCCGACGTCGACGAGAGGAGGGTCGTGCTGCCCCAGTCGGTGCCAAGCTCAGTACTGAGTCTTTGGGAACATCAAATTAAAGCACAGGATCCAGTCTTTGCCCTCTAGGAATTTACATTCTAATAAGAATAGTAAAAATAGTTATGTTAGGACTGATAATAACGTTGGTATTTGTTAAGCGCTTACTTTGTGCAGAGCACTGTTCTAAGCGCCGGGGTAGATACGGGGTCATCAGGTCGTCCCACGTGAGGCTCACAGTCTTAATCCCCATTTTCCAGATGAGGGAACTGAGGCACAGAGAAGTGAAGTGACTTGCCCACAGTCACACAGCTGCCAAGTGGCAGAGCAGGAATTCGAACCCATGACCTCTGACTCCCAAGCCCGGGCTCTTTCCACTGAGGCATGCAGCTTCAGCGCTCGGGAGAACACAGTGCGGCAGAATTAGCAGACGGTTTCCCTTCCCATAATGAGATTACCTTCTAGAGGGTGAGACATACTTTAATAAGTCATTATGTCCATTCCAAGCGCTTAGTACAGTGCTCTGCACACAGTAAGCACTCAATAAATACAGTTGAATGAATGAATTTATAATATGTATTCTAAAGATGTATACATAAGTGCTGTGAGGCTGGGGGCGAGGTGAATATCAAATGATGATGATGGCATTTGTTAAGCGCTTACTATGTGCCATGCACTGTTCTAAGCGCTGGATGTGGAAGCACACTTTGGTAAAAGAACGACTATGCCTGTAAGGGATTCAGTTGGGAAGCAGCGTGGCTCAGAGGAAAGAGCCTGGGCTTCGGAGTCAGAGGTCACGAGTTCGACTCCCGGCTCTGCCACTTGTCAGCTGTGTGACTGTGGGCGAGTCACTTCACTTCTCTGTGCCTCAGTTACCTCATCTGGAAGTGGGGATTAACTGTGAGCCTCACGTGGGACGACCTGATTACCCTGTATCTACCCCGGCGCTTAGAACAGTGCTCTGCACATAGTAAGCACTTAACAAATACCATCGTTATTATTATTATTGGTCATTTAATCAGTAATATTCATTGGGCACTTGCTGTGGGCAGAGCACTGTGAACTGAACCCAATATTTGGGAGAGTTCAATGTAACAGACTTGGTAGACGTGCTCCCTGCCCACAAGGAGCTTACAGTTTAGAGTCGGCGTAGTCATTCATTCATTCAATAGTATTTATTGAGCGCTTACTACGTGCAGAGCACTGGACTAAACCCTTGGAATGTACAATTCGAAATAGAGACAATCCCTGCCCAATGACAGGCTCACAGTCTAAAGAGGGGAGACAGCACAGGGATCAGGAGGCCTGGGTTCTAGTCCCAGCTCTGTCACTGCACTGCTGTGGGACCTCGGAGTAGTCACTGAGCCTCTCTGGGCCTCAGTTTCCTCATCTGGAAAATGGGGGATGATAGTCCCTGCCTTTCAGAGGTGTTGGGAGGATGAAATAAGATGAGTTGACAGAACACAGGACTGAGAATCAAAAGATGTGGCTTATAATCCTGGTTCCACCACATGGGCAAGTCACTTAACTTCTCTGTGCCTCAGTATCTTCACCGTAAAATGGCAATGAAATTTCTGTTCTTCCTCCTCCTTAGACTGTGAGGATTTCTGCCTGATATGGACTTGGATGGGCAAGCGTTGGAGGTTTTTGAGGACTGGGGAGATGTGCGCAGAACAATTATTAACAAAAAGATCCATGCAGGGAGGGTATACATACTAAATGGCTGTGTGTTTTAGCAGGAAACATTAGAGTCAGAAGGACCGAGGGAAGATACGTGGACAGGTAAGCTCGTTGTGAGCAGGGAATATGTCTGTTTATCATTGCATTGTACTCTCCCAAGTGTTTAGTACAGTGCTCTGCACACAGTGAGCACTCAGTAAATACGATTGAATGAATCAATGACAAGCGATCCACGCTGGGTCACTGGAGAGAGGGTTAGGGGAGGGAAGAAGAAAGTTAGGGGTGGTGGACAGTCTGTGTTGGATCACTGGAGGGAGAGGCAGGGATGGAGAGGGGAGAGTTTAGGTGTTGGATGTCCTTCCCTAACCATGAGGTTGAGCACCCAGGACAGTAACCGGCACACGGTTCTCTCTGAGCATCCTTTTGCTACTGATGGAAACCATGTCCTGGGCTGGGTGGATGTGGTGAGTCCACAGCAAGCTGCCTTTCTAGTGACTATTTGTGATTCCGCGAACAACAACAAGGGAGAAACTTTGCCAAGGCTCTGATGATTGGCAGTTGATTGTGGGTCTGTGGGGGAGGAACATGGAGGGGGGTGTGGTTCTTCTCTCCCTGTTTTACCCGGTAGCGGGCCTGGATCAATCAGTGACTGCCATTTAAAGCCCCAGCTGTGACACCTAAGCCAGATAAAAGGCGGTCACTTTGAATCGCAAAGTGGGGGGGTACCTAGAAGTAGCATGGAGTTTCTTTCTGTTTCTTAGGAGGCATTGAGGGAAGCATGAGCAGCAGGAGAGCAGCACGTGGAAGCAGAAGGAAGAAGCCTTGGCAGAATAAGCTCCTTTGACCACAGACAGGTATTGGACTCTTGGTGGAGTTGAGTGAGTGAGTGTGTGTATGTGTTACTCCCTTGAACGCTGGTAAACGAAGTAAAAAACTTTCCCCGGTGATCAGAGGCGCGGTATGAACTTTGCTACGTGTCGCTGAGAATCCCCCCGGGGTCCAGGAAGTTGCTGATTGGTACAAACGGGGGGCTCGCAACAGCGGACGGTAGAACTGACTCAGATTTAGAAGCAGCATGGTTTACAGAAGCAGCCTGGCTTCTTGGAAAGAGCGTGATCTTGGGAGGCAGAGGTCGTGGGTTCTAATCCCAGCTCCTCCACTTGTTAGCTGTGTGACTTTGGGCAAGTCACTTAACTTCTCTGTGCCTCAGTTATCTGTAAAATGGGGATTAAGGCTGTGAGCCCCACGTGGGGATGACCTTGTATCTACCCCAGTGCTTAGAACAGTGCTTGCCACATAGTAAGCATTTAACAAATACCGTGATTATTATTATTATTACTTGGATTCATAGAATTTGGTGACCCAATAAAGTATCGGTTCCCAGATTGAAATGACTCCAATGTCCAACGGTTGGGAAGGAAGCTGGCCCTCACTGACACAGCATCTGTTCTATGAGTACTGGATGTCAGGTGCTTCATTATTGCTAAAATTAATATTAATGCTTGCAACTCTCTGCTCCGAGAATGACCAGGAACAGCTATTTTCCTCTTCTCCTTCTTCCTCTTTCTTCTCTTCCCGTTTTTTCCTTTTAACCCTCCTCCTTTTCCTCCTTCTCCTCTTATCTTTGGCTTCTCATTCCCCCTCACTTTCTCTTGATCATCATCATTTACTCAGCCTAATCTGTACAGAGCTCTATACTAGGGGCCTCCAGTGCCCAGAGCGCTGCCATAGGATGCCTTCTGTGTGCAGAGCACTGCCCGGGCTCCTTCCGGTGTGCGGAACACTGCACTGGCTGCCTACTGTGGACGGAACACTGCTTTGGGCACAGATCTCTTCCAGCAGTGTAAACGCCCAGATATGTCTAATTTCCAGTTCCAGTTCTGCACCTTCCATCTTGAAAGATCTGGGGAGAATCGGGAAAGCAGCGTTGCCGTGAGCGATGATTTCCCGAATGCTCCGTGTGATTACGAAGGGAGAAAAATCACATTCGGGAAGCGACGTAGCCTAGTAGACAGAGCACAGGCCTGGGAGTCAGAAGGAGCTGGGTTTTAATCCCAGTTCTGACATTGGTCTGCTGTGTGACCTTGGGCAAGCCACCTAACTTCTCTGTCTCAGTTACCTCATCTGGAAAATGGGGATTAAGACTGTGGGACTGTGTTCAACCTGATAAACTTGTATCTACCCCAGTGCTTAGTAGAGTCAGTCAATCATTCAGTCGTATTTTCTGAGCACTTACTGTGTGCAGAACATTTACTAAGTGCTTGGGAGAATACAATATGACAATTTAGCAGACACATTCCCTGCCCACAACAAGCTTACAGTCTAGAGCTTACATCCTGTGGTTCCTGGCCCATCATAAATGCTTAAACAATACCAGAAAAAAAAAGTTTATAAATTCGAGCTCAAACCACATCTTGGAATTACAGATCCCAGCGGCCTGGAGTGACCTCGGTTCTTCGCGAGGCCCGCCTCGTGCCAAGTAGACGGTGACTACGCTCCCTTTGAACTTCCAATTATTCCATCCCTGGCAAAGAACAATGCCGTTACCGGATGAACGTCCCCCGCTCGTCTGGCTTCTGAATAACTGTGGCAGCTGCTTTTCCCAGCTCTCGCCGGGGCCCGTCAGCACGCAGAGCACTGCATGCTAACCAGGACGGGGAGCAGCCTGCTCGAAGCACGTGCGGGAGGGCGGGGAGCCAGCCTTTCTGCTTAGGATAACTGCGCTCTTCAGTAGTGGGAACCCGCTGCAAAATGGGGGCTAATAAGGAGAACCGCTGGCCCGGGTGTCTGGGAGGAAGCCGTCTCCCGTATTCTCCAAGCATCCCGGATCCCTGATCCGAGATACTGGAGGACTGACCAGGAACGGGACTGGTGTGGAGGGAAAGAGTAGGGAGAGTTGCTCGGGGTCTGATCATATTTTGGCACTCCTTTCTTTTTAAAATGGTATTTCGAAAGTGCTTACTGTGTGTCGAACACTGTTCCAAGTGCTGGGGAAGGTAGAGTTTAATAGGTGGACACGGTCCCTGTTCCACATGAGGCTCACAGTCTAAGTAGGAGGGGGGGAAAAGTGTTTAATCCCCACTTTACAGTTGAGAAAACGGAGGCGGAGAATAGTTACCTTGCTTTCTCTGGGTTTTTTTGTTTATGATATTTGTTAAGCGCTTACTATGCGTCAATCACTGTACTAAGTGCTGAGGCAGATACAAGTTAATTAGGTTGGACACAGTCTTTGTCCCAGGTGGGGCTCACAGTCCCCACAGTCTCAATCTCCATTTGACAAATGAGGAAACTGAGGCCCAGAGAAGTGAAGTAACTTGCGCAAGGTCACACAACACGTGGCAAAGTCTGGATTAGATCGTAGGTCCTTTTAACTGCCAGGACTGTGCTCTTTCTACTAATCCAAAATGCTTTCCTGTGAAATTTAAGAATACAAGCAACTCCCTCTTCAACTCCACCTTGGCAGTCATCATCCTGATTAAATGTCTCTTCACCTCCAGACTGGATAAATGACATTACCTTCTCCCTAGCCTCACTGCCTCCAACTTCTCCCCTAATGTGCGGAAGCTGCTTGGCCTAGTAGATAGAACAGAGGCTTGGGAGTCAGAAGGACCTGGGTTCTGATCCTGGCTCCACCACTTGTCTTCTGCGTGACCTTGGGCAATCACTTCACTTCTCTGGGCCTCAGTTACCTCATCTGTAAAATAGGGATTAAGACTGTGAGCTCCACGTGAGACAAGGACCGTGTCCACCCTGATTAACTTGTATCCACGCCGGCACTTAGTAGTATTTGGTAAGTGCTTACTATGTGTTAAGCACTGTTCTAAGTGCTGGGATAGATTCAAGCTAATCAGGTTGAACAAAGTCCCTGTCCCACTTGGGGCTCATGGTCTTAAAATCCATTTTACAGAAGGGGTAACTGAGGCCCAGAGAAGAGAAGTGACTTGACCAAGGTCACACAGCAGACAAGCAGGGGAACTGGGATTAGAACTCAGGTCCTTCTGACTCCCAGGCCCCTGCTCTATCCACTAGCCCATGCTGCTCAGTGCCTGGCGCATAGTAAGCACTTTACAAATTCCATTAAAAAAAAGAAAGGAGGCAGAAGCAGAGAGGATGAAGGGGAAAGAGAACCCGGCTCTGCCACTTGTCAGCTGTGTGACTGTGGGCAAGTCACGTCACTTCTCTGTGCCTCAGTTACCTCATCTGGAAAATGGGGGATGAAGACTGTGAGCCCTACAGGGGACAACCTGATTACCCTGTATCTACCCCAGCGCTTACAACATTGCTCTGCACATAGTAAGCGCTTAACAACGTTATTAATGAAGCATAAGGGCCCCACCAGCACCCCCGGCTATCTCCGAAGCCGAAGCTGGGAAAGAAGGAGGATGTTGGAGAAGGGACTGGGATTCCACAGTTCATCAGCCGTGGGGCTCCCATGCAGCCTCAGGGCTGGGAGTGCACATAGGGTGAAAAGATCATGGCTGAGTTCTCCTGGAGGACCCAGGGCATGGATAGAAGCAGTGGCCTGGCTACCCAACCCAGACCTCAGCAGCTTCCACCTGGTCTCTCCATCCCCCGAACCGCCCCCGGCCCAGAGATACCTCCCCCAGGGCCTTCCCGTCCTCCTCAGCACCCCGGGGTCTGGGGGAGGTAGGGTGGGAAGAGTCAATCAGCCGTGGCCAGGGGCCAATGGTCCTGCTCCTGGTGGACTGATTGATTAATGATATTTCACCTCCCCCTCATCCCTCACTACCAGGCAGAAGCCAGAGCTGGTCGAATGCAAACAGGCAAGCTGGCTGCCTCACTCGCCCTCAGCCCACTCCGGCCCCCGCCGCTATCTCTCCCGCTGAAGCTGAGAAAGAAGGATGTTGGGGAAGGAGGTGGGGGCTCCGCCTTTCATCAGCCGTGGGGGTCCCACGCAGCCTCGGGGCTGGGAATGCACATAGGGTGAAAATAAGCTTCTTCTTGGAGGGAGGGGCTGACCGTGTCCCCCTAATTAGTGTGTAATCGCCACACGTGCTGGGTCACTGGGGGAGATGGGATCCAGAGGGGGAAGCTGGGGTGGAGGGTTTAATTTAGCAATGCTCAGGGCCTCCGCATCTGCTTCCTCCCATCCTCTGAAGGATTAGAATTGTTTCTAGTTGACAGCAGGTCACATGAGTATTGGCTTTTTAATTATGGCTGGAATTCCGGCTCCACCTTGGGGAATGATTTAATTTCAGATTTTTTTTTTCCCGCTGAGCTCGAAAAGCCCACATCTCCCTCCTCGTTGCCCATTCATCGTCAACACAATCTCCTTTTCACTCAAAACACGGCTCGCGGCTTCACTCGGAGAATGGGGACCTCCCCTCTCTCTCCTCCTGCCCCATCCCTTTCCGTGTCTGGGGTTTAGAGTTGGTTTAAAGAGATCGAAATGTAAATCGAAAGCTTAAAGGGGCAGCTTTGCTTCCCAGCCCAAACCCACGATGGTTGGCAAATACTCACATTCACCGTTGCTACCGACTCACGTTTATTACACGGCTCTATATTCTTCAGTTTCTCTGGAGAGATGTCAGGTCCGAGTTCTGCTGTTTTTTACACCCTTGCTCACCCCATCTACAATAGCCAGTCAATCAATGATTATTGGGTGCTTACTATGTGCAGAGCACTGTACTAAGCACTTAACCCAGTTCATAGGACTCACTTTCCCAGTGCCTGGTCCAGGGTTGTCCAAATAATAATGATGATGGGTGATGATAAACACAGTAATAATTATTATGATAATAATAACGATTACAATAATAATGGTATTGCTTAAGCTCTTTCTATATGCCAGAACTGTGCTAAGCAATGGGGTCAATACAAAATAAGCGGATCTGACACAGTCGATCAAGTTGGGTGTCTGACTATCTTATCTATCTGCCTGTCTATCTCTCATCTTTCTGCCTGGGTGTTTGCCGATCTGTCTAGGTGCCCATCTCTCCATCTGCCTCTCTGGTTACCAATCTGTTTATCTGTTTGCCTGTCTGTCTATCTAGATTGGGCTGTTTTGGATGCTGTCAGTCTCTGTCTCAGCGGTTAGTGGTTTTAGATTTTTTTTTTTTTGCACTAAGTAAGGGCTGGGCTAGATACTAGGTTGGACGCAGTCTGTGTCCCACGTGAGGCTCAGAGTCTTAATCTCCGTTTTATAACTGAGGTAACCGAGGCACAGAGACGTTAAATGACTTACCCAAGATCACATAGCAAACAAACAAGAAGGAGCGCGCCGTAGTGATGATGATGATGATGTTGGTATTTGTTAAGCGCTTACTATGTGCAGAGCACTTTCTAAGCACCGGGGTAGATACAGGGTAATCAGGTTGTCCCTCGTGAGGCTCACAGTCTTAATCCCCATTTTACAGATAAGGTAACTGAGGCACAGAGAAGTTAAGTGACTTGCCCACAGTCACACAGCTGACAGGTGATTTGAACCCATGACCTCTGACTCCCAAGCCCATGCTCTTTCCACTGAGCCACACTGCTTTTGAATAGTGGATAGAGCACAGGCCAGGAAGTCAGAAAGAACTGTATTCTAATCCATATATCATATATATATAATAATAATAATAATGATGTTGGTATTTGTTAAGCGCTTACTATGTGCAGAGCACTGTTCTAAGCGCTGGGGTAGACACAGGGGAATCAGGTTGTCCCACGTGGGGCTCACAGTCTTAATCCCCATTTTACAGATGAGGTAACTGAGGCCCAGTGAAGTTAAGTGACTTGCCCACAGTCACACAGCTGACAAGTGGCAGAGCTGGGATTCGAACCCATGACCTCTGACTCCAAAGCCCGGGCTCTTTCCACTGAGCCACGCTGCTTCTCCCAGCGTATATATATATCCCAGTAGTATATATTTACTGTGGGAGCTTGGGCAAGTCACACTACTTCTCTATGCCTCAGTTGCCTCATCTGTAAAATGAGAGTTGAGGCTGTGAGATCCAGGAGAGACATGGTAAGTGTCCAGCTGGATTCATTTATATATACTCCAGTGCTTAGTACAGTGCCTGGCACATAGTAAGCGCTTAACAAACATCAAAAAAGAAAACAAAATGGCAGAGCCAGGATCAGAACTGAGGTCCTTTGACTCCCAGGCCCGGGCTCTTTCACTAGCCATTGCTGCTTCTCACAGTGTTTTGGGGATGGAAGGTCCATCCAAAACCCAGAGGGTGGGTGTCCAGTAAGGCAACAGGCCCATGCCTCCTCCAAATACCCAATGGTCCTCCTGCAAGCAGAATCCTGGGCTGAAAGGACCTGGGACTGATCCAGAAAAGGCATTTCTCATGGCCTTACATTTGCAGGCAAGTTTTCAATCACATTATTCTCACAAGGAGTGACCGTCTGGGTCATCCCACCATGCAGTCAGAAGAAACACTTTTGTGCATCATTAATCATTCAGTCAGCGTGGCCTTTCGACAGAGCACGGACTTGGGAGTCAGAAGGGCTTGGGTTCTTATTTTGGCTCCGCCACTTGTCTCCTGTGTGACCTTAGGCTAGTTACTTCTCTTCTCTGTGCCTCAGTTCCCTCATTTGGAAAATGGAGATCTAGACTATGAGCCCTATGTGGGACAGGGATTGTGTCCAACTGGATTATTTTGTATTAACCCAGTGCTTAGAACAGTGCCTGGCACATCGTAAGCACTTAACAAATATCACAATCATTACTATCACTATTATTATTATTTATTGAGCCTTAGCTGGGAGCAGGACATCCTGTTGAACCCTTGGGAGAGTAATCAATCAATTACCAATATTTATTGAGTGCTTACTGTGTGCATAACACTGTACTATGTGCTTGCGATGATATAGTAGAGTTGGTAGACCTCTTCCCTGAGAAGATACAGTAGATTTGGCAGACACAACCTCTGCCCATAGGAGCAGCTTATAGTCTTCAGGAGGAGACAGACTTTAAAATACATATCGAAAGGGGAAATTGCAGATTGAAATGGCAGATATGTTTGTAAGTACATAGATCTTGGGGTGGGGTGGATATCAAGTGTTCAAGGGATAGAGAACCAAGTGCAGAGGCGATGTCGAGGAGAGGGCAGGTTGGTGAAATGATGACAGTCATGGCATGATTCTTGAAGAAAACATGATCATAAAACACTTTCTAAACTCTTGGGAGAATACAAGAGAAAAAAGACACAGGACCACCACCCTCAAGGAGCTGCCAATCTGCTGGGATGGGCAGGGAGACAAAAAGCCCGCACAAACAGTGGTAACAGGAGGAAGGGGAAGGGCATAATGGAAAAGCGTACACGTGGTGTCTGCTCTGGCGTGAATACAACAACTTGAGTTTTCATGAATGTGAGCTTCTTCTGGAGCACTACTTATGCTTTGTGGCAGGACTGTCTACATATACGGACAGCTGCAAACATACACAAACACAGACTTTAGGATCTGAAAAATCTCCAGGGCATGTTGCTCCAGAAAAAAATCTTTTAGATAAAAATCTCTGTGAGTAAAATGCTTAGGAAATGCAAGGGGTTTGGCCCCTAAATGAATAGAATTAGTATTAGCAAAGATGAATACGATGTTTCCAATCAATTCACTGGCACTTCGGAGTATGCTGTGTTCCAATCGATCGATCAATTGTATTTAATGAACGCTTACCGTGTGCAGGGAACCGTACTAAGTGCTTGGGAGAGTACAGTATAAAGGAGCTGGTAGACACATTCCCCGCCCGCAACAAGCTCACGGTCTAGAGGGAGAGACAGACAGTAATTTAAAGAAATAAATTATGGGTATGTACATAAATTCTGTGGGATTGAGGATGTGGGGGAAAAAGGGAGAAAATCAGAGTGATGCAGAAGGGAGTGGGAAAAGAGGAAATGAGGGCTTCGTCAGGGAGGGCCTCCTGGGGAATATGTGCTTTCAATAAGGCTTTGAAGGTGGAGAGAGTAATTGTCTGTTGTGTATGAAGGGGGTGGACGTTGCAGGTGGGTTGTGGGTGGGAGGACTGAGGCGAGATAGACGAGGTATACTGATTATGTTATTAACTTCTCTGTGCCTCAGTTCCCTCATCTGTAAAATGGGGATTAAGACTGTGAGCCGCACTTGGGACAACCTGATTACCTTGTATCTACCCCAGTGCTTAGAACAGTGCTTGGCACATAGTAAATGCTTAACAAATGCCATCGTTGTTATTAATGACATTAGACGTCTTCTGCAAACTCTTCTTGGGGTTTCTGGTTAGCAGATATAGGGAGAGAAATCTGTTGTCTTTGAAATTTGCTTGCCATCTCTGTCCCAAATTAGTTTCCAAGGAGCCTTGGAGGACAGAGTGCGTGCTCAGAGGACTAGAGGGCACCTATCTGGAGGATCAGTTTGAGAGTTTCTACTCCTTGAAACCTCTTGGTGTCCAGCGTCCTGATAAATCAATCATTCAATCGATCAATCAGTGGTAATTATTAAGCGCTTAGTAAAAGCAGAGTGCTGTACTAATCACTTGGGAGAATACACTGTGAGAGACTTGGTAGACATGTTTTTCCAAGGAACACAAATTCACCCCCCCCCCCCCCCGTGATTATAAGCAAGAAAAGTTAGGGGTGTTGGATGGTCCGTTGCTCACCGTGACAGTGGGTGTTCAGGAGGACTAACTTCTCGCAGTTTCTTGAGCGCTATCGATGTTCCTGTAGGAGACAGAGTCCTGGGCTAGAAAGATTACAGATCTGACGGAATGCCTCCTCTCCCTCGCTAGACTACAAGCTCCAGGGATCGCGTCTGCTTGCTTTATCGTACTCGTCCAAGCAGTCAGTACAGTGATCTGCCCGCAGTAAGCATTTAATAAAGAATAATAATGATAATGATGGTATTTGTTAAGTACTTACTATGTGTCGAGCACTATTCAAAGCACTGGAGCAGATAGAAGCTAATCAGGTTGGTCCCTGTCCCACACGGGGCTCACAGTCTTAATCCCCATTTTACAGATGAGGTAACTGAGGCACAGAGAATCGAAGTGACTTTCCCACGACCACACAGTAGACAAGTGGCAGAGTAGGGATTAGAACCCAGGTCTTTCTGACTCCCAGGCCTGTGCTCTATCCACTAGGCCATGCTGCTTCCCTGCCAGTTATTGCTTCACTGACGAAAAAGACAGATACACAGCAGGAGTCAGTGACCAAGGGGCAGAAAGATTCATCCAGCTGATTTCAAGCAGGCCATTAAAAAGTGCCCAGACTGAGTGACTGAGGGATAAAGAAGGAAGAGAGAGAGAGAGGGAAGAGTTATGGGGGTTGAATGGTCAATGCTGGTTCACCAGGGGGAGAATCAGGAATGGAGAATGGAGAATTCGGAGTATTGGGCGGTCTATGTGGAACTGGCGGTGGGGGGTGGAAAATAGGGGATGGGAAGGGAGAGTTACGGATGTTGGATAGTCCAGGCTGGGTCGCTGAGTCAGGGGTGGAGAAGGGAGAGTTAGAGGAGGAGTTGGATGGAAGGCGGCTGGGTAGGTGGGTGTTCCGGAGGATAACAAGCACCCGGTTCTTGTTCAGCGTGGCTCAGTGGAAAGTGCCCGGGCTTGGGAGTCAGAGGTCATGGGTTCGAATCCCGGCTCTGCCACTTGTCAGCTGTGTGACTGTAGGCAAGTCACGTCACTTCTCGGTGCCTCAGGTACCTCATCTGTAAAATGGGGATGAAGACTGTGAGCCCCACGTGGGACAACCTGATTCCCCTGCATCTACCCCAGCGCTTAGAACAGTGCCCGGCACATAGTAAGCGCTTAACAAATACCAACATTATTATTATTATTATTATTATTGTTCCAAATGTTCTGGTTCTGCTGTTGGAGCCACTCTCGGGCTGCTTGGTACCCAGGATTGACCTAGGGAGGCTGGCTGAGTGACGGACAATTCCCTATTCCATTATCAACTGCTACACGATTCCTGAAGAGGTCAGGAGACATTCGCCGGCTCAGAGACTCCCCTGGTCCTGACTTCCCTACACTTTGGGTTTTCTTGCCGTCATCAGCATCAGGAACGACTTGCACGTGGGGCACAAGAAAGGCATCTACTCCATCGCTCCCCTGACCCTGAAAACAACCTAAACATTCTGACTGATTCTGACACAATTTTCTTCAATCTACCCGAGTGCTTAACCGCTGAACACATACTACCGTTATTATTATTTTTATTTATATTACCCATATAAAAATTTTAAAAAAAGCACCGCTAATAAAACTGCTCAGTCCTGAACGACAAAGACCCTGATGAATGTAGCTGGCCCCTTTTTTTAAATCTCTGAATTAGCTGGTTAATTGATTAATTTTTCCCCTCGATTTCACCAACGAAGGACTCGGCTTGGAGGAAATTCAAAACCAGACTGAGTTTTTCCTGAATTCTCCATTTTACCCAACACACAACTTTCTTCCCAGTGCTAATGTAGAATTGAATCCAAGAGCCAGGAAACATCTCACCATTTAGGAAGACAAAAGCATTTCTGGACAGTTTCCCATCAGTGGATCGACTTTCACAGTCACACGAACCTTCAAAATTAGATTTTAGGTTTCTTTCCACTTAAGCGCTGTAAGCTCGTGCCCCCTCCCCCGATCCCGCTATATTCATTCATTCTTTCAGTCATATTTACTGACTGCTTACTGTGTGCAGCGCACTGTACTAAGCTCTCGGAAAGTACAATTCAGCATCAAGAAAGACAGTCCCTGCCCGCGCTGGGCTTACATTCTAGAGGGGGGAGACTAATTATGGTATTCGTTAAGCGCTTACTGTGTGCCAAACACTGTTCTAAGCGCTGGGGGAGATGCAAGTTTATCAGGTTGACCCAAGTGGGGCTCACAGTCTTAATCCCCATTTTACAGAGGAGGTAACTGAGGCATAGAGAAGTTAAGTGACTTGCCCATTAAAACCCACTATCTCTGACTCTAAAGCCTGTGCATTTTCCACTAAACATGTTGCTTCTATGCCCACCTGTGCCTCCTGTCCCAAACACACACACCCTCTACAGTGTATCGCTGCTTTCCACAACCCAAACTCACCCCCTTATACCCTGATACAGTTCAAATTTCCCCAGTGAGAGGAAGAAAGGGGAGAGGAGAGAACATCAACTCTTCCACTAGATTGCCATAGTAAAAATAATGATAATAAATGGGGTATTTGTTAAGCACTTATTACGTGTCAAATACTGCACTAAGCCCTGGAATTGATAAAGTTAATCAGGTTGTGCACAGTCTAAGTGAGAGGGGCAACAGGTGTTGAATCCCCACTTGATAGATAAGGAAACCGAGGCATTTTGAAAGCTGTCTGAGGACAGGGATTGCGTCTACTAACTCTGTTGTGCCCTGTCAATCATTCAGTACTGGGTTGAGTAAGGAGTAAGCTCTGAATCGGTACCGCTGATGGATTGATTATTCTTCACCAAATCCTCCACTCCACCCTGCCCCTCTTCCTCTGAGCTTCCTCTGCCTCTGGAAATGGCTCTCACCCTGCCCGTCCCACCCAGCCTAGGACCCTTCTAACTCCTCAGCCAATCTGGAACCGTTTCAGCTCCGTTCCCCCCTCGCATGGTCCTCTACTTTGTGTTACCCCACTCACACTTTCTCAATCCTGGCTGCAAAATAAATAAATGAAAGAGGCAAGAATAGGGGGGAATATGGGGATTTGGGGGGAACAGGTGAGACGGGGGCAAGCTCAAGGTGCAGGAGGGAGGACAAGAAACGCATGGAAACTGGGAGACTCGGGTGAGGAAGGATGGGGCAGTGCTATTTATTGGACAGTCAGTTAAGTGGAGACCTGAACGTGAATCTCTTGACAAAGAAGTGATTGTTCCTTTGCTGAGAGAGAGGCTCCCAATGTCATCTCCTGAGCGTTTTCCATCTGACTCTCAAAAGCAGCCTTTGCATTCTTCCAGACTGTCAGCAGACTTTTCTAACTCAGAAGAAGCTTTCCAAAACACTTCCTCTGGGCCTTGGAAGGCCCTTGTCTGATGGAGGTGAGCTCTCACCCTCTATCTTTTAATCTTCCCAGAGGATTTGATCTTTTAGCTTTTCCAGAATAAAGACTGTTTCTGGCTGAATCTTCCCCAATTGCCTTCTGAGATCATCTCAAGAATATCCTGGAAATGCCCACCCTTAAACACTCCTCCTCCTCCGAGCAGCCATCTTTCCCTCTCTCTTTCTCTCTCTCCTTCCCTCTCTCTCCCCCCTTCTACTCCCCCATCTCTTTCTCTCCCTCTCTCTTCCTCTTCCTCTTTCACTCTTCCTCTATTAATTTTTCTCCTCTTTCCCTCTCCTTCTCCCCATCTCTTTCTCCCCCTTTTACTTCCTGTCACTCCTTCTCACTCCCATATCTTTTTCTGTCTATCCGTGCCTCACTCCATCTTTCTCCTTCTCTTTCCCTTTTTCCATCTCTTTCTCTGTCTTCCTCATTCTTTCTCTCCCCCACTACCTTTTCTTTTTTTCCCATCCTGCCCATCTATTTTTTCCATCTACCTATCCCTCTCTCCATCTCTCCGTCTCTTTTCCTTTTTCCCTTTCTTTCTCTCTCCTCCTTTTCCTCTCTTTCTCTTTCCTACTACCTTCTCTCTCTTTCTCTCTCTCCCCCATCTCTTTTTACTATCTGTCCCTCTCCCTATCTCTCTCCCCTGCCCCTCCTCCAGACCAGACTGGGGAAGAGGAGGGCCTTTTTTCATACTTGTGGCTGCCTTGAGAGGCTGCAGTCATTAGTAGCCGTGGCAATGAAAGGGACACCTCGTGGGGTTCGTTCCCGGACATCTTGCGGACGCTGGGGAATTTCTTGAAAGGAGAGCTCAGGCATTAGAGGGTCTTTTGAACCCAGGCTGAAAGAGCTGCTTAATAAGTACTATAGGGCGTTCTGAAGTACAAAGGAGATGGATTTAAAAAAAAAAAAAGCTTTATCTTTCATTCAGCCTCTGAGGTAGATGGATATCTGTACCTGAAAAGTGATATGTGGAGCTGTCCTGCAGGCTGGACAGTGCCACAGCTCCAGTGGTCAGATTGTTCTAAGGGTTGGTCCTGGCTTTACAAAGGGCAAATAGTTATTCTTGGTTAACATGTTACTCTCATTGTGGACCCTTCCCATCCCCTTTCCTCTCCCCCAGCAGATTGTTTGATATTGAAAACATGTGGGAATTGTGAAGGGAAAAATTTGGAATCCCAGTTTAGATATGGCGTTATCTTTATTGTAGTACAATATTGACTCGAGATCAACACTGCCAGGAGATAAGGGAGGGCTGATCACTCTAGGGACCTTCAAGATATCAGAGGGATTGAAGAACCTCCCTCTTCATCGTTCCATAAACAAGTTACAGATCCTAGAAAAGAGCAATGCGCCCTCTGGGTCATTTCAATGCTATTTTTAAAATAATTGCTTATTAGAGGGAAAGCTCAGGATGTAGGAGAGTCAGCGATGGAGGGAGAGTCAGGGATGGAGAGGGGAGAGTTAGAATGTTGGATGGTTGATGCTGAGTTACTGGAAGGAAAGTTGGGGACGTAGAGGGGAATGGTATGAGAAGCAGCGTGGCTCAGTGGAAAGAGCACGGGCTTTGGAGTCAGAGGTCATGGGTTCAAATCCCGGCTCGGCCACTTGTCAGCTGTGTGACTGTGGGCAAATCACTTAACTTCTCAGTGCCTCAGTTACCTCATCTGTAAAATGGGGATTAAGACTGTGAGCCCCACGTGGGCCAACCTGATTCCCCTGTGTCTACCCCAGCGCTTAGAACAGTGCTCGGCACATGGTAAGCGCTTAACAGATACCACCATTATTATTATTAGGGGTGTTGGATGGTTCATGCTGGGTCACTGGAGGCAGAATCAGGGATGGGGAGAGGAGAGTTAGGGGTGTTGGATCTTCCCTGTTGGGTCACTGGAAGGAGGGTCAGGGATAGAGAGGGGAGAGTTGTGGTTGTTGGATGAACCAACCGGAACCATCCGGCTCACGGTTCCTCCCAGCGTCCCGAAGCCACTGTTGGAGGAGCTGTGGGAAGCATCGTTCAGAAGCTGTTTCCCAGCTCAGTTCGCACCACCTCTCTCACCCCTGGGTATTTCCTAAAGACAGAGCTGGGTGTTCACCATGTGGAGAGCTGTTACCCTTGCCCGAAATTTACTTTCTACAAAAACAAGAAAAAACAGTTTTTGCTGAAAATTGCCTTTTCCCACATTCTGCCGGCTGAGACATGCTGAGATGCATCCCGCGGGTTTCTCCAGGTGGAAAAACATCCCCCCACCATTCCCCCAGCGGATTCTCACAGTACTGGGTCTGTCCCAGGCAAAGCCCTCCCAGGCTCAGAGCTTCCAGTCCCGAAGTGGGTTGGGGTAGCTGGGGGAAATACTGCAATCTTAAAGGGAAAAGAAAAAGAACTTATAATAATAGGAAAATAATAATAGCGATAGTAATCATGGCATTTTTAAGTGTTCATTATGTGTTTAGCATAGCTAAATGTTGGGGCAGATGCCAGTTTACCAGGACACAGTCTTTAAGAGAAGCAGCGTGGCTCAGTGGAAAGAGCCCGGGCTTGGGAGTCAGAGGTCATGGGTTCTAATCCCAGCTCCACCACTTGTCAGCTGTGTGTCTTTGGGCGAGTCACTTAACTTCTCTGGGCCTCAGTTACCTCATCTGTAAAATGGGGATTAAGACTGTGAGCCTCACGTGGGACAACCTGATTATCTTGTATCCCCCCCCACCCCAGCACTTAGAACAGTGCTTGGCACATAGTAAATGCTTAATACAAATACTATCATTATTATTATTAATAGTAATAATAATTTTGGTATTTGTTAAGTGCTTACTAGATACAGAGCACTATACTAAGCTCTGGGGTGATAATGATGATAATAATGATGGAATTTGATAAGCACTTACTACGTGTCAGGCACTGTACTAAGCCCTGGGGTGAATGCGAGCAAGTCCCTGTCCCACATGGGGCTCATATTTTCAAACCCCATTTTACAGATGAGGTAAATGAGGCCCAGAGAAGTGAAGGGACTTGCCCAAGGTCACAGAGCAGACGTGTGGCAGAGCCAGCATTAGAACCCATGACCTTCTGACTCCCTGCCCTTCGCTCTCTCCACTATGCCATGCTGCTTATGCCAGATACAAGATAACCTGGTGCTCACGGTCTAAAGTAGAAGGGAGAACAGGTATTGAATCCCCACTTTGCCGATGAGGGAACTGAGGTCCAGAGAATTTAAGTGACTTACCCAAAGTCACACAACAGGTAAGTGGTGGAGAGGGGATTAGAACCTGGATCCCCCCCCAGGCCTTTCCCCTTCCCATTAGGCCGTGTTTTTTCTCTAGACGCACAGAGAAGTTAAGGGACTTGCATAAGGCCATGTAGCAAGCCTGTGGCAGAGTCAGGAGTAGAACCCAAGTCCCCAAGGCCCTTTCCAGTAGGCCTCCATCCTCAAATCTGACAGACACTTATTTTCCCCCGTTCAAAGCTTTATTGAAGGCCCATCTCCTCTGAGAGGCCTCCTCTAGCTAAACTCTCCTTTCCTCTTCTCCCACTACCTTCTGCATCGCTCTGACTTGTTCCCTTTATTCATTCCCCCTTCCCAGCACTAGAGCACTTATGTACATATAATAATAATAACAATAATGTTGGTATTTGTTAAGCGCTTACTATGTGCAGAGCACTGTTCTAAGTGCCGGGGTAGACACAGGGTAATCCGGTTGTCCCTCATGAGGCTCACAGACTTAATCCCCATTTTACAGATGAGGTAACTGAGGCACAGAGAAGTGACTTGCCCACAGTCACACAGCTGACAAGTGGCAGAGCTGGAATTCGAACCCATAACCTATGACTCCCAAGCCCGGGCTCTTTCCACTGAGCCACTCTGCTTTTCTCTCTAGACTGTCAGCTCGTTGTGGGCGGGGAATGTGTCTGTTTATTGTTGTACTGTGCTCTCCCAAGCGCTTAGTAGTACAGTGCTCCGTAGACAAAAAGTGCTCAATAATTATGATTGATTGACTGAATGAATGAATGAACCTTAACCCAGGGAGCAGCCAAGGTGAATTTCCACAGATCTCCAGGCTTGCTCCCCGGGCCCTCCTGGTGCAGCGCTATCTCACGCTGGCTTGGGGCTCTCCTGAGAGAAGCAGCAGGGGGAAATAGCAATTAAAGCATTGCCAGCCCATTTAGTTGTTCAATTTTGCATATAAAATCCTCGAGTATATTTAATGTAGGCAGAAAGCACCTGGACAAAGACTGTAAATGTAAATCAATCCATAATGATATTCTCTCCAGCCCCACTCTCCTCCTCGAGCCTAGCAGGCTTCTCGCGCGCCCGGCTCGGAGCGAACGCTCCCCCGAACAAAGAACGACCTCGGGTAATTGCTCTGAACCATGAACCCTAAGAGGGTCTGAATGGCGGACCCAAAGAAGGGTCAATATGCTTTTCTCTGGACTTTTTTCGAAGATATTTTCCCCGGACCAGCACCCCCTGCCTTAATAGAGACGTCCCCGCCACGAGCCAGCTCCGTGGGCCATCTGCCTGGCTAATGAAAGCGAGCGGTTTCCCAGAAGGTCTTCTGGCCGGGAGCTGGCTGCTGATCAAAGCTATGGTAATGGCTCTCCAATCGATGGACTGTGTCCTCATAAGAGCAGAGACCACCCCCCCCCCCAATCAGGGTAGGAGGAGAGCAGAGTGGGCTGTGGTTCTTCTTAATGGGGTGATGGGGAGAAGGAGCACGATCTAGTGGATAGAGCACGGGTCTGGGAATCAGAGGATCTGGGTCTTAATCCCTGCTCCTTCAATTGTCTGCTGTGTGACTGTGGGCAAGTCATTTCACTCTCTGTTCCTCAGTTTCTTCATCTGTAAAATGAGGGTTAACTGGGAGCCCTATGTGAGGCAGGAACTGGGTCCACCCCAAGTATCTTGTACATACCCCAGCGCTTAGTACGGTGCCTGGCACATAGTAAAGGCTTAAAAAAAATACCACAGTTATTATTATTATGGGGGGGATACTCACCATCACTGTTTCCTTCTTTTTTAGGACCCCTTTTCCCAGCCTCTGGGTGTCCACCAACTTTGGTTGGATGTTCTCTTTGATCGAATCACAGGGGATGAGGGGCTGAGTTTCAACCAAGAAGCTTCATTTTCTTCTCAGAGGAGGTTCATTTGCTTTAACACAGGGAGCTTAATATTCATTATTTGTAACAAGTCCAGAGCAGGCTCCAGAGAAGACTTCTCCAATTTCACGTCCATTTTCCGAGAGGGGTGAGGTTTTAGTCCTGAGGGGACTGGTGGTGGTTCTCTCTTACTGAACCTTTGGGAGAAGATGGGGAGAGCCCGTTGGGTTGAATTCATTCACCGAGGCAGAGACCAAGCCTGTTACCTGAGGAGAAAACCAGTGTAGCCTAGTGAAAATCAGAAGCCCTGGGTTCTAATTCCAGCTCCGCCAATTCCCTGCCATGTGACCTCAATGGATTCACTAAACTTTCCTGGGTCCCAATTTTCTCATCTGTAAAATGGGGAGGGGGGGAATTCAATATCTGTCTTCCCTCCAACTGAAATTGAAAGCCCCATGTGGGGCAGGGACTGTGTCCAACCTGAGAATCTCATAGCTACCCCAGTACTTGGAACAGTGCTTGGTACAGAGTAAGTGTTTAAGAGATACCACAGTCATGAAGGCTGGTTCACGAGAAACAGTGTGGTGTAGTGGATAGAGCCTGGGCCTGGGAGTCAGAAGTCATGGGTTCTAATCCCAGCTCCTCCACCTGTCTGCTGTGTGATCTTGGATAAGTCACTTCACTTCTCTAGGCCTCGGTTCCCTCATCTGTCATATGGGGATTGAGACTGGGAGCTCCAAGTGGGACAGGGACTCTGTCCAATCCGATTTGCTTGTATCTACCTCAGTGCTTAATACAGTGCCTTGCACATAGTAAGCATTTGGCCAATACCATTATTCCTACTATTATCCGTTCTGTAAGTGATGTTTAGTGGAAGCAGGAGAACAGATAGGAGTTACTAAGATATTTCCCTAAGAGAGCCTGAGCCAGAGAATCGATGTCCTGCCCGGAACTACTGCCAGATCCGGTCACGTTCAAATGGAAACACTCTACCCTGGTAGGGGGGTGGTATAAAAAGAGTTCTTTGCTTCTCTTTCCAAATGTTTCCTCCCCTACAGTTCTCAGAGTGGGTTAGAGGGAACAATGCAATGTCAGCTTTGAATTCCCTGCATTGTTTTTGACTTCCAAACCTTCATTTCCATTTTTACCAAGACAGATTACTTGCCCAAAGGAGAGCTGTATTTACTTAGGAATCTTCTGGAAATAGGAGGCTTTGCAAGCCAGCATTAGGCCGCCCAGCTGGGGCTAAATCGGGACCATCTTGTTGGCTCGTGGGCAGCTCCCACTTAGTTCCCAGAACTTGGTTAATGGGATTTGTGTTCCAGTGCTCATGTGCTCCAGTGTCTGGCCCACCCATGGGCAGTGATGCGGTCCGGGAATAATATTAATAATAACTGTGGCATTTATTAAGCGCTTACTACGTGTCAGACACTGTAGTAAGCGCTAAGGTGGTGAGCTCACTGTGGGCAAGGAATGTGGTCTGTTGTTGTACTGTACTCTCCCAGTAATCGTAATAATAATGATGGTATCTGTTAAGAATTTACCTTGTGTCAAGCCCTGTTCTAAGCACTGGGGTAGATATAGCCTAATCAGGTTGGGCACAGTCCCTGTCCCACATGGGGCTCGCAGACTTAATCTCCATTTTACAGATGAGATAACTGAGGCCCAGAGAAGTTAAGTGACTTGACCAAGGTCACACAGCAGACAAGTGGCGGAGCCGGTATTAGCACCCGGGACCTTCTGACTCCCGGGCCCGTGCTGTATCCACTACTCCACTCTGCTTCTCAAGTGTTTAGTACGGTGCTCTGTTCACAGTAAGCGCTCAGTAAATATGATTGAATGAATCAATGAATACCAGCAAATCAGTTTAGGCACAGTCCCTCTCCCATAAGAGGCTGACAGTCTTAGTCCCTAGTTTACAGATGAGGTAACTGAGACTCTGAGACATGAAATGACTTGCCCAAGGTCACAAAGCAAATGGCAGAGAAGGGATTAGAATCCATGACTACCAGGCCTGTGCTCTCTGTCCGGTGGAACCCAATGCCCCAGGTCTATGCCTCCGAGCCACAGAGACATCTGAATTGTCGCCCCTCCCAGGCACCATTTCAGGGGACGGAATACCTGAACTGGGATTTCGTGGCTCAGTGGAAAGAGCACGGGCTTTGGAGTCAGAAGTCATGGGTTCGAATCCCGGCTCGGCCACTTGTCAGCTGTGTGACTTTGGGCAAGGCACTTAACTTCTCGGTGCCTCAGTTCCCTCATCTGTAAAATGGGGATTAAGACTGTGAGCCCCACGTGGGACAACCTGACTCCCCTGTGTCTACCCCAGCGCTTAGAACAGTGCTCGGCACATAGTAGGCGCTTAACAAATGCCAACAATATTATTATTATTATAAAGAACGGCCCATTTAGACAGCGAGCGGAAGCGATATCCTCACTGAGGCTAGGAATGATGTCTACCAGATCCTCCCGGGACACTGACCTTTCTGGTTTGGATCTGAGAGCCACGTAAGGCTCACCCTGCACGCCCCATCCGTGGTTAGAAATGTAGAGAAGACGTCTGTGACACCCCCTGATGCCAGAAGATGCCGAGGGGGTGCTCTGCACAGGACAGGAGAGGTGCGATAAGGACTATTCTTCCAGGGCTGTAGGGGGGTGTGGGTTTCCTCTGGACTTAATTCCAAGCCAAGGCAACAGTGTGGACCCAACTTTGGGTTGGCTAACATCCTGGGACTTCCTGCAATGGTCTGGAGTGTCTGGGTGACAGAACCAAATGGGACACAGGAAATACTTGCTTCCGGAAGGTCTCTTCCACCAGTTGGGGAAGAGTTTTCTGGACCAAATGTATTTTGAGGATTGGGTGACCCAAGCTGTGACGAATAATTATGTTTGTAAAACATTTACTACACGCCAAGCACTGTACAGAGTGCTAGGGTTGATACAAGGCAAGACCCCAGTCCCTGTCCCACATGAAGCTTACAGTCTGAAGGGGAGGGAGAACAGATATTGAATTCCCTTTTGATAGATCAGGAAACTGTGGCCCCAGAGAAGTGAAGTGACTTGCCCTGTATCACCCAGCACACAAGGGACAGAGCTGGGCTTAGAATCCAAGTTCTCTGACTTCCCAGCCCACCCCCATTTCAAACATCTCTTCCCCTACAGATCTCAAAGTAGGTTAGAAAGAACAATGCAAACATCAGCTTTGAATTCCCTGCATTGTTTTTGACTTCCAAGTCTTCCATTTCCATTTTTATACTCTTTCCTCTGGCCTAGAAGGTTTCTTTGCTACTCAAGGCCACCAATTCCAAGATTCAGTTTCTGCCACACAGTAAGGTGGGTCAGACGTTCATACCAATCTATTTATATTTATAGGATGATTACTGTGTGCAGGTCACTGTACTGAACTGCCTGGAAGACTGCAATGGACTAGGAAAACACGATCCCCGCCCTCAGGGAGCTCAATATCAAGTGGGATTGAACCTCTAGACGGGAGTGCCCTGTAAAGACCAAAGAGGAAATATGTCTACCAGTTCTGTGGTAGATCTTGGTCAGTCAGTCAGCTAGGTCAATCAGTCAGTCGTTCAGTCAGACAATCTTTTTTTTAAGAGCTTATTGTGTGCAGCGCAACCTACTAAACACTCGCGAGAGTACATATAACAATATAATGGATGCATTCCCTTCCCACAGTGAGCTTATAGTCCAGAGGGGGAGATATGTTCATAAATGCTGTGAGGCTGAGAGTGGGGATGAATGAGGGAGCAAGTCAAGGAGACGCAGAAGGGAGTAGGAGTAGGGGAAAGGTAGGCTTAGTCAGGGAAGGCCTCTTGGAGGAGATGTGCCTTCAATAAGGCTTTGAAGTGGGGGAGAATAATTATCTGTCGGATTTAAGGAGGGAGGGCACTCCAGGCCAGAGTCCAGGCCAGAGGCAGGATGTGTGTGAGAGGTCAGTAATGAGATTGAGGCACAGTGAGAAGGTTAGCATTAGAAGAGTGAAGTCTGCGTGCTGGGTTGTAGCACTAGTGAGGTTAGGTAGGAGGGGGCAACGGGACTGGGTGCTTTAAAGCCGATGGCGAGGAGTTTCTGCTTGATGCAGAGGTGGATGGGCATCCACTAGAGGTCCTTGAGGAGAGGTGAAACATGGCCTGAATTTTTTTTTATAGAAAAATGATCCGGGCAGCAGAGAGTGAAGTATGGACAGGAGTGAGAAGAGGCAGGAGGCAGGGAGGTCAGCAAGGAGGCTGAGCAGCAGTCAAGGCGGGATAGGATAGTGCCCACAATGAGCATTCAATCAATACCACTGATAGATCGGATGAGCAGCACTAGCAGGGATGCTGTGCTTATCCTTTCTCTCTTTCCTGCTGTCACTTCAGCTAATTTTCGTGCTTTGAACGAGGGTGGCCCACGGCTTTGATTCTCCAGAGCGGAGCGTCGATCAAATTCTCTAAAACATCCTTTCTGAGCCCCTCAGCCTCTCCCCTCCTGTTCTGCTCCATCTAGCTTGGGCCTCTGAGGGACCTGGACAATAAACCGAAGATCTCTGATGGATGACCTTCTGCATGGAAGGAAGATGCTTCTCCTGAAAAGACAAATGAAAACCCGGAGTTTAGATGTGCTTTACGGTCCAGACGGGATAGTTCTCTGGGTGACACAGGGCCGAAATCTGCAAGGTGGTCGGGGGCCGGGCGGGGGAGACAGGAGAGAGAGGTGCTGACTCAACATTAGGGAAGCTAGAGGTTAGGCAAATTCTTGCCTTGGTGGAGGAGAAGAGACAGTTTCATTAGTCACCTTCCTGTGCAATGCATGAGAATGTGAGATTTCAGGCCAAAGAGCGCTTATCCTCCCCAAATCTCCAGGCAGACCTGGGCCCTATAACGGATCTCTGCAACCCTCCCCCCCCACGCCTCCACGCCTGGGAGAGAAAGACACAGACTTTCTCCTGACAGAGAAGTTGCCTGTTGTCTTTACTGAACCGCGATGTGGGACAGGGGCTGTGTCTGATCTGATTGCCTTGTTTCTACCCCGGTGCTTAGCACAGTTACTGGGCACATAGTAAGTGCTAAACATGTACCACAGATCTGATCATTATTATAGGTATAATGGATGTTCCTCCCTTCGCTGATTATATCAGCAGGGGCCAGGCTAGTAACAAAGGAAAGAGGCTCAGAGGCAGGGGGGTGAAGGGAAATGGGCGAGGCTGGGGAAAGGGACCATCCTCATAAAGGCGGAAAGTCCAGCACACAGTTTGAGAACCCGTAGACCAGGTCCTTTTGCTTTCTCCCCAACCAGTGACCCATCTTATGACAAGCTCACGACCTCGTCCTTGTTAATAAAGGCTGGGATTTGACCACAGTTTTAATCGATTAGTTAATCGGTGATATTTATTGAGCACTTACTGGATGCAGAGCACTGTACTAAATGCTTGTGTGGCTTGTGTGGCTTGTTAATAAGTGGAAGGAGCATGGCCTAGTGGGAACAGCAAAGGACTGAGAGTCAGAGGACTTATATCCCCAAGGTACAGGGATTGTGTCCAATCTGATCGTTTTATCTACCCCAGCGTCTAATACCGTGTTTGGCATGTCAATCAATCATGCAAGCAGGCAGGCACAAAAGTGCTGAACAAAAACAATTACATACAAATACTATTAAAATTAATAATGAGTAGTAATAGTAATAATAATTATGGTATTTGTTAAGCACCATGCAAAGTTCTATGGTACTTTCAGGCTAGTCAGGTCAGACAGAGTCACTCTCCAACGCAGGGTTCACAGTCTACAGGGGAGAGAGAATAGTGGAATGAGGTGGATGGGTTTGGCTTTCTTTGTTTTGTCCTGTTTCTAATTTGTCTTTTCCTCCCTGCCCAGCAGAAAGGAGATGTTAGATTTCGGGAGAACTGTGGGGTGAGGACAAGGTGTTTACCTCATGGTGTTTGTTGTTGTTATATTGTGCTCTCCCAAGCGCTTAGTAGCGTGTTTTGCACTCATTGAGTGCTCAATAAATATGATTGAATGAACGAATGGGGGTCTTGGAGAGTGGCATTTTGAGCTTCAGCCAGGTAGGGGTGAGTCTCCACCACTCGGCAGGCAATGGGTAGCGTGTGAAACGTGAGGGAAATGGGACCTGGTTCCGGTCAGCATTCTGGAGAACCTGCCGCTCTCCCCAGGGAGCTGCTCCGCCTGCCCTGATTGGTTCTGTCATGGACTACTTGTTGGCTTGTGGGAGATTCTTCATCCTCTACCCCCATACCAGGACCTCAGTGGGGCCGGTGGGAGTGGTTGACCCGAGGGGTTTGATGTTGGGCTGGGGTATATCTGTCCCCAAAGGATGGAACCTCAGGACCACTAAGGCAGCTTAGATTCTGGGCTGGGATTTGACCACAGTTTTAATCGATTAGTTAATCGGTGATATTTATTGAGCACTTACTGGATGCAGAGCACTGTACTAAATGCTTGTGTGGCTCGGTGAAAAGAGCGTGGGCTTCGGGATCAGAGGTCATGGGTTCGACTCCCGGCTCTGCCACTTGTCAGCTGTGTGACTGTGGGCAAGTCACTTAACTCCTCTGTGCCTCGGTTACCTCATCTGTAAAATGGGGATTATCTGTGAGCCTCACGTGGGACAAACTGATTACCCTGTATCTGCCTCAGCACTTAGAACAGTGCTCTGCACATAGTAAGCGCTTAACAAATACCAACATTATTATTCTTGGTAGACTAAAATATGACAACAGTTGGTAGACAGAAACCCCGCCCACAGGGAGTTTACAGTCCGGAGAGAGAAACAGACAATAAAATGCTTTCTTCTCCAGGAATTACAGTCGGGGTTTTGGCAATGCCCTTTTGAGAACATCATGGCTGCTCACCTCCTTTCCTTCCTCCCCTATGCCCTCCACAGCCCCAGCAGCCTCCTGTGGAGCAACACTTTGGGATCCATTAACTTCCCATTTATTTGTTTATCTCATTGATTGGCTGGTTGATCCTTGCTTACTTTGTCTGTGTCATTTGGTTCTACATTCTTGCTCTTTTATTGAGCAGTTGATGTCTTCTTAATCTCCCCCAGTAGATTGCAAAGTCTTCGAGGACAGGGACCGTGCCATTTCTGTCTAAGTTTTCAAGTCATTATTTCAAAGCTCTGCACACCTCAGGTGCCCAGCAAAGTGCTCTGCATCTATTAGGTGCCCAGTAGAGCACTTTGCACACAATAGGTTCTCAGTAAATATGGTTAATGATAAAGAGGATTATGATGGTGTGTTGATATTGTACTCTATGTACCCCTTAACCCTGGAGCAATCCTGAACTTTCTTCCCCACTCCTTGACCCTCGACATAATCATCATCATCATCGTCCTCATCATCATTCCGGTAGTTGTTAAGCATTTACTATGCATCTCACACTATTCTATGTGCTGGGGTTGATAATAATAATAATAGTGTTGGTATTTGTTAAGCGCTCACTATGTGCAGAGCACTGTTCTAAGCGCTGGGGTAGATACAGGGTAATTAAGTTGTCCCACATGAGGCTCACAGTCTTCATCCCCATTTTACAGATCACAGTCTTCATCCCCATTTTACAGATGAGGTAACTGAGGCCCAGAGAAGTGAAGTGACTTGCCCACAGTCACCCAGCTGACAGGTAGCAGAGCCGGGATTCGAACTCACGACCTCTGGCTCCCAAGCCCGGGCTCTTGCCACTGAGCCACAGTTGATGTGAGTTAAGCGGGTCAGAAGTAGTCCCCGTCCCAGATAGGGCTCACAGCCTATGCAGGCGAGAGAACAGGTATTGAATCCCCATTTTGCAGTTAAGAAAATTAAGGCCCACAGACGTGAAGTGATTTGCCCGGGCTCTCACGGCAGACAAGTGGCAGAGACGGGATTAGAACCCAGATCCTCTGACTCCCAGGCCCATGGTCTTTTCACTAGGCCACGGTGTTTCTCTGCATCCACCTCTTTTGAGAAGTCCTCCAGAAGAGAGAGGGAAAGATCATTTCCAATTCAACCCCTGAGAGACAGGCACAGCTCTGGTTTTTTTCCAGCATAAGAAGCGGCCAATGCGCCAGCAGGCCTCCTTCCTTTGAACGTGTTCAGTGCTCTCTCCTCGGTGGAACTTGCTCTCTCCAGGCAAAATGCCTCAGGATTGACTGGGCCTTGTCTCTCTGGGGGCCACACTCTTGTCCAAGAGCTGGACTAGGCCAGGGCCTGCCCCTGAGGCTATCGCCACACACACTCAGAGAAGCTGGCTGTTGTATTTTCCTCCCTGCAAGTAGCTGCGGCTGCAATAGACTTGGCCTCCCTTGAGCGAGGAGGGATTTTGGACATTTTCAGCCCCAAACCCTCCAAAATAAAAACCCCATATTTCCAGGCAACTTTTAAAGTTCTTAGACAAGCGGCTGCCTAAGGGTAGCCCCACCGGAGACTACCTTGGCTTTTCTGATTTACGAGGTGAAGGAAAGCCTCGCCTGAATCCACCCCCCTGAGCCCCCGCTTGACAGCTCGGTATTTTGGATGATTGTACATTTCTAACACGATGCCATTTATTTACACCACTGGAGTGTAAATTCTATGAATAAATTCTATTATCTCTGGAACTTGGGGATGACAAAAACATGAAGGCGATTTCAAAATAACTAAATTCCTGTTGTCTCTCATCTTCACCACGCTGATTTCTGGGATTCCGATCGCTGAGAGTTCATTTTGCCCGAGGTACAATTAAAGTGTAATTAATCGGAGTCTCTTTTTCAAAACATGGCAGTCAACCGATCCTAAAGTGCATTTGAAATGAAAGAAAGAAATCGTTTCAGTCATTAACTTCAGAGAAAAATGGCTCGAAACCAGAAGGGCTGGCTTCTGGGATACCCCTCGATTTAAGGATGAAAGATTAACAATTCAGCCAGAGGACATTTCTCTGTGAAAGGTCGAGTATGTTTTGGGGTTGGGGAAGATGTTAGGAAGCCAGAGGTTGCAGAAGAGACCCAGGAAGAGCCTGGAGTTCAGCACAGGGGTCGGACCTAATAATAATAATAATCGAGATACTTGTTAAGCGCTTCTATGTGCCAGGCACTGTTCTAAGCGCTGGGGTAGATGCGCGATAATGGGGTTGGATCTGCCCAGGCTCTGCAGAAACCTCCACGTACTCTGGTTACGATATAGTCCAGATTTCTAATTCTCCTCCCAAATGACCTCTCCAATTCCAGGAGTTCAAAGACTGCTGTCACTTCTCCCTTCCCACCAGGAGCCCCTCTCCAAGCAGCGTGGGGAGGGAAGGCTTAGTCTTGAGTTAAGAGTGGGTTCTGGTGGGGGGCTCCCTCCTGGGAAAAAAGAGCAACCCAAGATCAGGCAATTTCCCCACCTGTCTTACCTCCCATTTCAGGATGGACGCGATCGCTATAAGACACCCCCGGGGGATGTCGTTGGGTTAGCTCTTTTCGGACAGCTGCCCCGCTTTAAGCTTTGGTGCGAACGATGCCATCCATCTCTCTGAGCAACTGGCAACGTGATTGCCGCTCATAAAGATGGCTCTGGGGGCTCTTTGAGGACTCACTTTATGACGCCAATCAAAATGGATAGCCCAGACAACTGCTTCCGCTGAATTCTTGGAGTGAAGGGCGTGGAAGGGGAACTCTTAGAAAGGGGACTGAGAACCACAGAATCAGGGCTGCCAGCATTCAGTGGGGGGTGGATATAGCTCCCAAATATACAAGGTGGAGATGGGCTGTTGGATATTGCACAGAATGTGATGGGAATCGTAGTAGTAATAACTTTTCGTGGGCAGGAAACGAGTCTGTTATATTGTTATGTTGTACTCTCCCAACAATAATAATAATAATTAATCATTTTGACACTTGTTAAGCTCTTACTATGTTCCAAGCACTGTTCTAAGCACAGGGGTCGATACAAGTTAATCAGATTGGACACGGTCCCTGTCTCACATGGAACTCACACTTTTAGTCCCCATTTTACAGATGAGGTAACTGAAGCTCAGAGAAATTAAGTGGCATGCCCCAGGTCGCACAGCAGACATGTGGCAAAAACAGAATTAGAACCCAGGTCCCTTTGACTCCCAGGCCTGTGCTCTATCTACTTAGCTAAACTTCTGTGAGTGAGCACTCAGTGTGAGCATACGGTAAGTGCTCAATTAACATGATTGATTAGTAAAATATGTATTAAGCACTTTCTGAGATCAGAACACTGTACATAGTGCATGGGAGAGTACAATAGAGTTATTAGGCCCAATTTCTGCCCCGAGGAGCTCAGAATCTTGCTCTAAAGTGTTCCTATTGTCACACTAGCCCAGGTATTAGCCCCTCAGGGGGCAGGTGGAGCTCTAGGGGCCACTCTCCCTGAGGGAGCAGAAGACCATGGCCATGAGATGTGGACTCAGTTGGAAAAGTTTCTCTAGTCGTCGCTGGATTACTGGCTTTTTTTCTCTTTTTTTAAAAAAAATGGTATTTCTTAAATGCTTGCTATTTGTGACGCGCTGGTGTAGATACAAGCATAGCAGGTTGGATCCAATCCATGTCCTACATGGGGCTCATCATTTTAATCCCCATTTTATAAATGAGGTAGCTGAGGTACAGAGAAGTAAAGTGACTTGACCAAGGTCACAATGCAGACAAGTGGCAGATACAGGATTAGAACCCAGGTCCTTCTAACTCATTCATTCATTCATTTATTCAATTGCATTTGTTGAGTGCTTACAGAGAGCAGAGAACGAGAGTACAACAAGAAACAGACACATTCCCTGCGCACATGGAGCTAACATTCTAGAGGGCGGGGGAGAAAGACATCACTACAAATAAATAAAATTACAGATATGTACAGAGGTACTGTGGGACTGGGAGGGGCCTCCCAGGCCCGTGTTCTATCCACTAGTTCATACGGCTTCTCTAGTTGGAGGGGGGAAGGGCACAGACCAGACCGTAGAATTCATAGCCTCAAGGAAATCATTCCCCACAACTTCTGGACAGCCACACTTGGAGGGAGAAAGTCCCAAGGAGAGAACAGCACTGGGAGTGTGTGGGGAAGGCAGAAAATGGAGTGCCGGAGGTCCACCAGAGGCCCTGGGTTAACTGACAAGAGCCTCAAGTCTGTCAGCCCTCCTGGGTGATTTGGTCAAAGGGACAACTGTTCAGGAAATTAGGACTTTCCCAGCTAACCAGATAGACTTGCCAAACCTGCTCACCCCCAGCAGGATTCCGATTGCTACATCAAACTGGAGCATTTTCTGTGCATGCCCAGTTTTGTGGGACTTGCCATAAAGACAATTTAGACTCTGCTTTCTGTGTAGGAATAGATTTTTCCTCATGATGGTTTTAAGGATGAACTCTCTTCAACATCCCCTTTAAAACAGTTTTTCTGTCTCTCAGAACTCATCCCAACTGGTTTCAACTAATATCTTGACCTAAGCTTCATTTCATGTTCTAATCCCCAACTCAGGCGTGGTTAATAAAAGATGGTATTTGTAAAGCTCTGCTCTGCCAAGCACTGTACTCATGCTGGGAAAGTCACATGATAATCAGTTCGGTTGGAGTCCCTGTCCCACATGGGCCTCACGGGCTAAGTAGCAGGTGGAACAGGTATTAAATTCCCATTTTACAGATGAGGAAACTGAGTCCCTGAACAGTTTAGTGATTTGCCCAATATTACACTTCAGTTAGTGGCAATCTATCAATGATATTTATTGAGTGCTGAGGGGAAGGAGCCATCAAGGGAGGGGTTTTTTTTAAGGATAGAGCGTAGGTGAGCATACTTGAAAGCAATGGAGAAAAAGCCACTGGAGTTTGAGTGGTCGAAGATGGCAGTCCAGTGGGGAAGAGGGAAGGAGGCAAGTGTTTTGATAAAATACGAAGCTTCTTGATAACAATAATAATAATAATGTTGGTATTTGTTAAGCGCTTACTATGCGCAGAGCACTGTTCTAAGCGCTGGGATAGATACAGGGTAATCAGGTTGCCCCGCATGAGGTTCACAGTTAATCCCCATTTTACATTTGAGGTTACCAAGGCACAGAGAAGTGAAGTGACTTGCCCACAGTCACACAGCTGACAAGTGGCAGAGCTGGAATACAAACCCGCGACCTCTGACTCCCAAGTGCGCGCTCTTTCCGCCGAGCCACACTACTTCTCTGAACACGGGTCTTCTATCTCCCAGACCCACGCTCTTCCCGTAAGCCTCGCTGCTTCTCAAAAGAAACATCTAGCTTTAGACTTTAACGGGCCAGTGGCCAGGACCCTGTTAGAGCTGGATACGATTCCCAGTCGGCCGAGCCGCTGAGTTCGGCGGCACTGCTAAGTCAGTTGATAAGTCACCCGTTCTGAGAGAAACTTGCATTCCGAGCTATTCCTGCTGTGGCTCGATTGAGCAGCAGAGACGTGACGGGTACATAGCTCCTCATCCCCGCCGATGACAAACTGGCCTCCGGAGCGCAGACACGGGCGGACGGAGAAAGCTGTAAGCCGAGAGCTCTTCATCCCGCCCGACGTTGGCGTGTTTATCTTGCTGAGTGATTTGTGGCCGGGTTTACAGCGCCCGTGCTGTTGTGGAACCAGGGACAGATGGGGAGCTTTACTCAGAGTCAGAGGATTCTAGGCGGGAGGAGCGGAAAACGCCAAGCCTCGGGCACTTTCGAGAGGGTTGAGTCACCCAGGATTTGGGGAATCAGGAGACGGGAGTTCAGCGCAAATTGATCCCGCCCTGTCTGGGAGAACATAAAACTTTACGAAACAGTGTCATTCCTGGGTCAGTCCCGTGGTCTGTTCTTTCAAAAACTCAGTCTCCGATAGGGACACCAAAATGCTGGGAGGAACCGTGTATTCCTTGCCCTCTGGATTCCAACCCTCCTGGTTAGGGTTGGACTATCCAACTCCTGTATCTCTCCCTTCTCCATCCCCAACTCTTCCTCTGGAGATCGAACATGGACTATCCAATACCCCTAACTCTTCCCTCTCCATCCCTGATCTACCTGCAGTGATTCAAAACAGGCCATCCAACACTCCTGACGCTCCCTCTTCACCCCTGACTTTCAGGAAGTCAGGAATCAGGAAGGATTCGCTGGCGTTTCTGGCAGCGCTACTTCCCATGGCAACAGGTCCCACGTGCTCCTGGTGGAGAATGAAATGGTTTGGACCCTCTGAACTAAGGCACAGCAGAGAAAATTGCCCACCCCGAGATGTGATGGAAAATGATTATCAGAATTGAAACTGGAGCCGAAATGGGATTGTGTTGCAGCTGGGAGACACCACTGTCATGGCCTTATTGGAGACCCTAAGGGGAAGAGACAGAGATGAGGGAGAGGGAGAGAGATTGGAGAAAGGGAGACAGAGAGAGAGAGAGAGAGAGAGAGAGAGATGGATGGGGGAGAGGGAGCTAGAAAGTGACTGACTAGCAGTGCCACTGATCCCAGCTTCTCCTCTAAGTCTCCCCTCTCCAACCCTACCTCTTCTTCCAGCGACCCAGCAGAGATAATCCAACTCTTCTAACTCTCCCCCTCTATCTCTGACTCTCCCTTTAGTGACCCATCACGTACCATCTGATAGCCCTAACTCTCCCCTATCCATTCTTCATCCACCTCCAGTGATTCAGAACAGACCATCCTACACCTCTAACTCTCAACCCTGACTCTCCTTCCAGTGACTCAGCGTAGTCCAACTCTTCTAATTCTCCCCTCTCCAACCCAGGCTCTCCACTCAGTCACCCAGCTTTGGCCATCCCTTATCCCTAACCCTCACTTTTCTGTCCCTAACTCTCCCTGCAAGAATTCAGGAAGGATTCGCTGGTGTTTCTGGCAGCACGACTTCCCACGGCAACAGGTTCCACGTGCTCCTGGTGGAGAATGAAATGGTTCGGATCCTAGACCCTCCAGCCCCTGGGGGGCCCCTCGTCCTGGTTGGGCCCCTTGCCCTGGTTGGGAGGGTATGATATGGGGAACAGTAATTCCATGTGTGCCCTGCACACTTTCTTCACCATTCTATACACCCAGTTCTCTACACTCATGCTATACCTTCCTTAAACTTTTCCATCAACACCAGTCTTGGTGGTCCTTTTCTGTCCCATGTCTGCTACTAGTCCTGAACTACAGTGAAAAGAGATGCTCCTGGGGTGTCAGAGATGGCTCCCAAATGGTTTATGCAGGGGCAGGACAGGGTGTCTTTGACTGAGTTTCCTCCCTCCTCCCTGATGGGTTCCAAATTAAGTTGGCCTCATTGACTGCTGTTCTATTTTGGATCTGTGCTTTGCAGAAACAGTGACGACTCCACGATCCCTTTCCTGATTTTTTTTTTATGGTATTTGGTAAGTGCTTACTATGTGTTCTAAGTGCTGGGGTGGTTGCAAGCTAAGCAGGTCGGACACAGTTCCTGTCCTACATGGGGCTCACGTTCTTAATCTCCATTTTACCAATGAGGTAACTGAGGCCCAAAGAAACACAGCGATTTGACCAAAGTCACGCAGCAGACAAACAGCAGAGCCGAGGTTTAGAACCCAAGTCTTTTTGACTCCCAGGCCTGTGCTCTATCCACTAAGGCATTCTGCTTCCCCTAATCGATTTGCCACCCACTGCTCTGAATTAGTAGGAGGAATCAATGAGAGCAGCGGGTGTGTTTCGATCCTGTTCTAGTCCCTGAGATGGGTTTCTTGGGGAAATGAAATGCAAGAAAACAATCCCCTCCCCAGAAATGGTCCATCTCCCCTGGGCATACAAAAATGGGTACAAATTACTGGAGGTGCATTTGATTGAATTATAGCCACACCCATTTGATTTATGAAATGCTTAGGAGCCGCGTCTCCTGATTGGTTCCTGCAGGCAGGATTTAATTGTTCGGAAGATCCGCTCATCTAATGCAGTGAAATCATAGTGGCACACAGGGATTGAGAAAATATTTCTGGAAAATATAAGTCAGAATACTTCTCTGCAAGCCTCACAACGCCATGTCCCGGCTCCTCGGAGAGAGGGTAGGGAACCGAGGTGGTTCTGTCCCAGATCAACGAGGGGGTCATCCTTCCATAATTCCCAGCTCCCGCATTCACTGTCCCTCTGGGGGACAGAGGGAAGGCAGAAAGGGATTCCAGGAGGGATTGTGTCAGTGGAGGGGACAGAGAGCTCTGGGTGGGTATAGGAGCCAGACTCCCTGGCCTGTCTCACCTTCTTCCTACCTGGCTCTGCTCCCTTGTCCCTAGGTTGGAGGCTAATTTAGTATAAATCACTTAGACAATGGATAAGATAGGGAGATATTAAAGTAGCTCATCCAATCATCTTGGAGAACTCAAGCACTTAGTACAGTGCTCATGCGCTTACTACAGACCTTTGCACACAGTAAACACTCAATAAATACGATTGAATGAATGACTTACCATATAAGTGGGTTGTACTTCAAAATGTCGATAATCTTTTGTGGAACATTTAGCCTGCTGTGTGACCTTGGGCAAGTACTTTAACTTCTAAGTGCCTCAATATCCTCATCTTTGAAAGGGGGATTAGATACCTGTACTCCTTCCCCCTTTGACTTTGAGGCCCATGAGGGATAAGGGACTGTGAGCCCATCACTGGACCGGGACTGTCTCTATCTATTCCCGAATTGTACATTCCAAGCACTTAGTAGAGTGCTCTGCACATAGTAAGCACTCAATAAATACTATTGAATGAATGAATGACTGTGTCTAAGCTGATTATCTTGAATCTACCCCAGCACTTTAGTACAGTGCTTAGTGCATATTACTATTACCATTCTCATTACTCCCTATTTCTGGGTCCCAGATCACTCTTGGGGGATTTGAATAGATTTGCTGGGCCATTCCCTGATCTTGGGGGGCAGCTTTGGCCAACTCTGACCCTCTCCAGGTGACCCTTGGGCAATGGGTCTGGGCGCTCTGAGCGGTTTCTGTCAGGTCAGTGTAAAGCCCATTGGGAGGTTTAGGGGAGGAAAGCAAATCCAGTGCTTTCTTCCATTCTTTCTTACCTCATATCATTACAAAGAAGCCTAGGAGCAGAGACCCCTCTCTCTCTTCTGACCTGCTGCCTCCCTGAGAGTAGAGGAAAATGTCCTTGAAACCAACATGTCGTCTTCCTCTGAACTAAGGCCCAGCAGAGAAAATTGCCCACCCTGAGATGTGATGGAAAATGATTATCAGAATTGAAATTGGAGCTGAAATGGGATTGTGTTGCAGCTGGGAGACACCACTGTCATGGCCTTATTGGAGACGCTAAGGGGAAGAGACAGAGATGAGGGAGAGGGAGAGAGATTGGAGAAAGGGAGAGAGAGAGAGAGAGAGAGATGGATGGGGGAGAGGGAGCTAGAAAGAGGGAGAGCGATATAGAGAGTCAGATGGAAGAGAGGGAAATAGAGACAGAAGGGGAATGGGAGATAGACAAAAGTAGAGAGAGATAGAGAGAGACAGATGGGGAGAAGGAGATAGAGAAAGAGAGTTGGGGAGAGGAACTAAATGGGGGGAGGTGAGGGAGAGAGAGAGAGACAGAGAATGATGGGGAAGGGGAGAGAGAGATGGGGAAGAGGGAGAGACAGAAATGGAGGAGAGGGAGGGAGACAGAAGGAGAGTTGTTGGACAGGGAGATAGAGAGTGAGGTGGAGAGAGAGAGAGGGAGGAAGAGAGAGAGAGAACCCACAAATGGAAGAGATGGAGCCCAGGAAGTGTAAGTTGGTGGATGGGAGAGACAGAAGAAGGAGGAGAGAAGAAGATGGAAGGAAGTTGCTGAATCCTGACAATGCAGACTGACTCAAGCCCTCCCCCTGAGCTGACCTTTCAGATCTCCTCCAGGGTGTTTGCATCCATCAGATGTCAGAGGTCCCCTGGCCTGATTCAGTGGGACCCTTGACACTTGAGGCCTGACGACCTATGGTTAGTGGATTCTCTCCTCTGGCAGGCCAGGAACCACCAGCCCCTCTCAGAAGGGTCATATCAGCCAGAAACCTGGAAGCAAACAAGGAATCTGCTGTTGGCAGGGAGCGCTCTCCCTCAGAGGTAAACATTTTCTCAGCTAGTTCCCTAGGTTACAATTTGAGAGAGATGGAAGTGTAAGAGTGCGTATATACAAGTGGCTCATCTCTGGGCCTCCTCTAGGGTATTCAGGAAGTGCTTATGTGGCTAGATTCAGAGGATACTTGGGTTTCCTTAGAACCAGGTGTGTTTGTTACTGTGATTACAGATCTCTCCTTGGGGATTGATTAATCAGTTAATTATGGTATTTGTTCAGCTCGTACTATGTATCAATCCCCGTACTGAGCCCTGGGGTAAATGCCAGTTAATCAGATCGGACACAGTCCCTTTCCCATATAGAGTTTACAGTCTAAGTAGGAGGGAGGATCGGCACGAAATCCATATTTTACAGATGAGGAAACCGAGGCCCAGAGAACTGAAGTGACTGGCCTAAGGTCACATAGCGGCAGGTGGCAGTTGCGGGATTAGAACCCGGGTCCTGTGATTCTAGGCCCCTTGCTCTTTCCACGAGGCCACGTTGTTTCTCACGGCGTGCCCATTTAGAAACCCCGATTATTGTATATCTAGCCTAGTACTTGTCACTGTGTATGACATATACCAAGCGCTTAACAAGTACCATAATAATTTTTATCATCCCTCTAGCCTGGAAACTCACTGTGGGCAGGGACTCTTTCTTAGAACTCTATTCTATTGTACTCTCCAAGAACTAAGTCAGTGTTCTGTGCATAGTAAGCACTCGATAACTATCACTAATTGATTCATTGATTTAAAATCCAGTGTACACTCTTGGATCTGAAGCATCTGCCCCTCTGACTTTCTGTCCACGAGCAGGAGCTGTCGCGACTTTGGCTCCCCCCTAGACAGTACACTCATTATGGGCAGGGAATGTGTCTGTTTATTGTTGTATTGTACTTTCCCAAGCATTTAGTAGAGTGCTTTGCACACAGTAAGTGCTCAATAAATGGGATTGACTACTAACTAACTAATGCCTACCTGCATTATGTAGTAAGCTCCTTACTCAGGGGCCGTAAAAGTCCGAAGAAAGATTCCTTGAGGATTTAGAGGGAAGATTTAGGGAAGCTGTCATATTTTACTCTCCCAAGTATTCATTACAGTGCTCTGCACACAGTAAGTGCTCAATAAATACCATTAATTGATGCTAGATGACTCAGGATAATAGATTCACAAACAGTGGACTGGTGGTGGATTAGAGTCAGAGAACATTGGTTCTAATTCTGGCTCTGCTGCTGTGCGATCTTGGGCATATCACTTAACTTCCCTATGCCTCAGTTAGCTCATCTGTAAAATGGAGATTAAAACCGTGAACCCCGTGAGGGACAACCTGATTAACATGTATCTACTCCAGCCCTTGGAACAATGCTTGGCACATAGTAAGCATTCAACAGCTACCATTATTATTATTATTGTTATTACTATTATTTGAGAGGACAGTGGGATTGGTTTCCCCTCTGAGTTACCCACCGGCTCCTTGAACCACAGGACTGATTTTATTTGGCTGGAGGATTTGGGGCATCATCTTTAAATCCACGGGCTATAGGTTTGAAGATGGCACTCCTGAGGGTGAGAGGCAATGGGCGGGAGCCAGTGTGACCCATGAGACTGACCGTGACGGACATTAACTTCATCGTCTGATGCTGTACAAGTCAACCCTTGCTGCCCCGTTGCACTGCCTTTTGCTGTGAAGGTGGCATAGTCCTCCCACGGTCTTTGCTTGAGGGTAGTCTCCCTGATCCCGGGGGTTACGCCCCAGTCAGTCCATTGTATTTATTGAATGCTTTCCGTGTACAGAGCACTGTACTAAGCGCTTGACAGGATACAACGATATAATAGACACATCCCGTGCCCACCACGAGCTTCCAGTCTAGAGGAGCTCACCAGGCTGGCAGCTCGCTGCAAGGGATGTCCAGCGACCCGTAACTCACCTGCAGTGTTTTGTTTCTTTAATGGTCTTTCTTAAGCACTTACGCAGTACTAAGCACTGGAGTAAATACAAGTTACTCAAATTGCACGTAGTCCATGTCCCACATGGGGCTCCCAGTCTTAATCCCCATTTTCCAGATGAGGTAACTGAGGCAGAGGGAAGTCAGGTTGCTTGCCCAAGGTCACCCAACAGACAAGTGGCAGAACGAGGCCTTCGGACTTTCAAGCCCACGCTCAGTCTGCTAGACCATGCTGCTTCTTAGGTGTTTGAGTCTTGCTGACGGTGGGTCTTTAAGCTTATTGATTCTGCCTTCTGGTGTTGCATGGACTCCCTTTTATTCATTCATTCATTCATTCATTCAATAGCATTTATTGAGCACTTGCTATGTGCAGAGCACTGTACTAAGCGCTTGGAATGTACGAATCGGTAACAGATAGAGACAGTCCCTGCCCTTTGACGGTCTCACAGTCTAATCGGGGGAGACGGACAGACAAGAACAATAGCCCAATGCAGTGAGGTTTTTTCCTCTAGACCGTAAGTTCATTGTGGGCAGAGAATGTGTCTGTTTACTGTTATTATTAATAATAATAATGATTACAATTATGGAATTTGTTAACTGCTTACTATGTGCCAGGCACTGTACTAAGCTCTGGGGTGGATACAAGCAAATGGGGTTGGACACAGCCCCCGTCCCACTCAGGGGGTCACCGTCTTCATCCCCATTTTACAGATGAGGTAACTGAGGCACAGAGAAGTTAAGCGGCTTGCCCAAGGCCACGCAGCAGAAAAGTGACGGAGCTGGGATCAGAACCCATGACCTCCTGACTCCCAGTCTCTATCCACTACGCCATGCTGCTGCTATTGTTGAATTGGACTCTCCCACGGTAAGCGCTCAATAGGTAAGATTGAATGAACGAATGAATGACTGAATGGAAGACCTGCTGCTGTTCATTCTCCGCACACACGTTCTGTTCCCCATAGCCGTGCTTCTGTAAGCACTGACTTCGCGTGGCTGAGCTGACGACATCCCACGGCCGAGACCCCGGGGATTCGTTCAATAGTATTTCATTCAATAGTATTTATTGAGCGCTTACTATGTTCAGAGCACTGTACTAAGCGCTTGGGATGTACAAGTCGGCAACAGATAGAGACGGTCGCTGCCCACTGACGGGCTCACGGTCTAATCGGCCGGGGCGGGGATTTGGCCTCACCTCCCGCACGTTCACTGGCGACCCCGGGGAATGGCAACGAAGATGCCGCTAGTTTGGATTCTCTTGTAACAGGCTCTGGAAAATTTTGCTGGTGTCTGGAAGTTTATTTTAGAGCCCTTCCTTGTCAGAGGAAAACAGTCTGTCCAGACGTCCTCGCAAGACAGTTAAGATGCCTTCACGTCGCATTCCTCTAATGATTTATAGAGCTAAGTCGGGGACTGCTAGCTGTCACCTAAGAGGGCTCCCCAGTCTGGCCAACCCTTCTGAGTATGAGAAGTGAGGGCAGCCTAGGAGTCAGGCAGGCAGATCTGGGATGTGTGAAACTGACCAGGAGAGATATTGTTTATGGCCACGCCGGTGTTGATGTAGGGCTTCCTGCAGGCCAGAATAATAATGATAATAATTATGGTACTTGTTAGACACTTACTATAGGCCAAGAACTGTCCTAAACTCTGGGGTGGTTTTCAATTAATCAGGTTGGACACAGTCCCCGTCCCACATGGGGCTCACACTGTTAATCCTTATTTTACAGATAAGGTGACTGAGGCCCAGAGAAGTAAAGTGACTTGCCCGAGGTCACACAGCAGTCAAGCGGCTTCTTTCTGACTTCCAGGCCCATACTCTGTCCATTATGCCGCTGGACACCAGATGTGCAATTCCGCAGGCAAGAAGGAGCTGGCGGTTAGTCTGTCAATCGAATTTATTGAGTGCATAGTGTATGCAGAGCACTGTACTGAGCGCTCTGGAGAGTATAATATAACAATGTATCAGACACGTTCCTTCCCCACAGAGAGTTTACAGTCTAGAAGGAGACTGGAGGCAGTCCTAGAAGCAGGCCAGGGAGAGCAGGGGCGTCAGAGGACATTCTCCCCCAGTGTTGGGTCTTCAGGCCCACTTTTTGACCACTCTGGCCCAGATCCTTCCACTCTGAGGCCACCTAAACCGCTCTCTTCCAATGACTAATGGTGGTTTATGATACCGTTATGGAACAATTACCAGTATTCATTTTCTCCCCAGAAGATTATCAGCTTTTGGCTTTGAAATAACAAAACCTAATTTTATGGAAACGGGGGAGGTGTAGAAACCTTATCTCCTAGACTGTGTTTACTCAGTGATAGCATTGTTTAAAGCCCACGATCCTGTCTGCATCTGCTACAGCAGCTGGCCTACCCAGCTCTGGGGGCCTTATCTAGCTGAATATTACGGCAGTAACATTTCATTACGGTTGTGCTTGGAAGAAGTCATAGTCCATTGGTTTTATTGAAGCTTCCTTCTAGTTTACTTCCATTTCAAGGAAAAGGACAGCTGTTTTATATGTACTCGGAGCAACACCGAAAGGGTTTTAGTGTTAATTAAGTTGGGAGGCGCTGTTTTTAACAAGCACCTTTTGGTTAAATGTCAAACTGCGCCATTGTGTTTCGCTGTGACTTTTTAGCGGAAATGAACTGGTCTGCCTAGTTCCCCGGGGTTCTGCTGCAGGAAGCCAGTGGATCTGCATTCGACCGAAAGCTGCTGGAAGGCAAGGAACTGGTCTCTGGTTTTCATCGTATTCTCCCAGGGCCTTAATTCAGCGCTCTACAAAGGGAGAAATACCACTGATTGATTGATTGACAATATTTTGCCCAAAGTAAAAAGGGGGGTTGTGGAGGGACCAATATCCATCCCTTGGGAGGGAGTCTACTGGGGGGTAGTAAACAGAGGACCCCTCTGGTCCACCCCTTGTTGGGCTGTTCTGGTTGATTTCCACCTCAGGGAAGGGGTGCAGATGGATCCAAGGATGAGGGATGACTTTGGGTGAGTGGACACAGTCAGGGATGGAAAGGGGTGAGTTAGGGCTGTTGGCTGGTGCAGGCTGGGCCCTGAGGGAGAGGCAGAGATGGAGAGGAGAGAGTTAGGGGTGTTGGATGGTCCTTGCTGGATCACTGGAGGCAGAATCAGGGATGCAGAAGGGAGAGTTAGGTCCATCTCTTACCATGAGGGAAGGTATCCAGGAAGACAACCAGCATATGGCTCCTCCAAATCTGAAGGAGCCAGAGGAGAGCGGTGTGTGGGTTGCCTAGCTGGACCAGGAATGGAAAGGGTTGTGGAACCTCTCAGGGGCTGAGGATGCTCATTTTAACATGGGGAACTGGGGGACCACCCTCTGGGTGAATGTTGGGGAGCAGATGAGGTTTTGTGGGGCTGCTACTCAACTCATCCTCTTTCTCCTGACCGTAGGTAGAGGTAGTGTTTTTCCCCATTTGCTGTCCACTGCAGGACCCGCTGCCTTCCAAATGATACTAATAATAACTGTGGTATTTGTTAAGTGCTTCCCATGTGCCAGGCACTGTATTAAACCCTGCGACGGATACAACCCAATAGTGTCCCACATGGGGCTCTCAATCTCAATCCCCATTTTACAGACAGGGTAACTGAGGCCCAAAGAAGTGAAGCGACTTGCCCAAAGTCACAGACCAGTCAAGGTGGGGAGTCGGAATTAGAACCCAGGTCCTTCTGACTCTCAGGCCTGTGCTCTATCCACTGCACCATGATGCTTCTCACTTCGCCATGTTGTTTCTCAGATGACTCTGAGGACCCGGTGGCTCCAGCGTAGAGCAAGTTGCCACCTGGAGTCGGGAAGAGCCGGGTAGTGTTTCTCAGGGGACCAGCTGCCCCCAACCCGGACAAGCCTCCATCTGGGTGGTTGAGGGAAGTGAAGCAAGTCCACGGCTCCAAATCTGCAGGTCCCTGGCCCAGGGCTCTCTTCCCCTTTTGGCTTCTCCCCCTCCTTTGGAGAGCATGAGATAATAATAATAATAATGGTGGTATTGGTTAAGTGCTTACTATGTGCAGATCACTGTTCTAAGCACTGGGGTAGATACAGGGTAATCAGGTTGTCCCACGTGATGCTCCATCTCCCTGCAGTCCAGGGCTAGTGAAAGTCCAGCCCTGACCTTTAGCCGACTAAACCCACCGCCCCAGCGTGGCCCGGCTTCCATCAAACTCTCTTTAATTGCCTTCAGCTTCTCCCGGGAAGGGGCCCCTCTCCAAACCCTTTGAATCTCCGGGGGTGTTCGGCTCTGGGCTTCTCCAGAGGTTGTGAACCTGGGGGGTTTATTTATGTGGGCTGGCCAAGAACTCCAGGCTTGAGGTTGCTTGAGGAAGGAGCCGGGCCCGAGGGAAGCACTCCTCTCAGGTTCTTTGTTTTTTTCTGCCCCCTCCATCCATTCCCCCCGACAGGAACTGTTGGTCGTGGAGCATCCCAGTAGGGAGCTCCGGGGCTGACGGCACCACCTGTGGAGACCCACATCCCCCCGGAGACCCCTGCTCACATGCAGAGGCGAACATCTGTTTGCATTTCTGGTTCACCGGCTTTCACTTAAAGGGCAGGCCAGACACGGGAACTGGCCGCGGCTGGGCAGGTTGGCCGGCGGCTTAGACGGGGGCAGGAAAAGAACCGAGAGATTGAGGGGTGAGAGGAAGATAGGGAGAGACCTTGGAGTCTCTTAAGGGTCTAGAGGGAACTGGATTCCCATCTGAGGTGTTCAGCTGAATCTTGATCTCCCCCAAGTGCTCAGGAGAGGTTTGGTGGGTTTTTTTTAAAATGATATTTGTTAAGCCCTTACTATGTGCCAGGCACTGTTCTAAACACTGGGGTAGATACAAGCTAATCACTTGGTCACAGTTCATCTGCCACAGGTAACTGAGGCACAGAGAAGTGAAGTGACTTGCTCAAGGTCATACAGCAGACGAGTGTTGATAGACTATGCTCCCAGTACAGTGCTCCCTACACAGTAGGCAGCTAGTACATTGCTTCACACAGGAAATAGTACAATATACTTCATACACAAAGCTCTACACAAATACCCAGTACAGTGTTATTATTATTATTATTATTATTGTATTTGTTAAGCGCTTACTATGTGCAGAGCACTGTTCTAAGCACTGGGGTAGATACAGGATAATCAGATTATCCCACGTGGGGCTCACATTTTTAATCCCCGTTATTACAGATGAGGTAACTGAGGCACAGAGAAGTTAAGTGACTTGCCCAAGGTCACAGCAGACAAGTGGCAGAGCTGGGATTAGAACCCATGATCCCTAAGCCCGTACTCTATCCTATGTTGCTTCTCTCTAGATGGTAAGGTCCATTCATTCATTCATTCAGTAGTCTTTATTGAGCGCTTACTATGTGCAGAGCACCGTACTGAGCGCTTGGGATGAACAAGTCGGCCACAGATAGAGACGGTCCCTGCCGTTTGACGGGCTTACGGTCTAATCGGGGGAGACGGGCGGACGAGAACGATGGCAGTAAATAGAGCCGAGGGGAAGAACATCTCGTAAAAACGGTGGCGACTAAATAGAATGGTCCTGGTGGACAGGGAACATGTCTAACAACTGAGTACCGCACTCTCCCAAGACTTTAGTTCAGTGTTCTGCATGCAGTAAGCCCTCGATAAATACCACTGAGAGAGAACTCCCATCTCTAAAGTTACCCATGACCTCCTTCTTGACAGATATAACAGCCTTGAATCCTTCCTAATCCTCCTGGAGCTGCTTTCAACACTGGACCAGTCCATTCTCCTGGAAATATTATCCAACCTCGGCTTCACTGACAGGTCCTCTCCTTGTTCTCCTCTTATCTCTCAGACTGCTCATTCTCAGTCTCTATCACTGGCTCCTCCTCTGCCTCCCACCCCCTAACTGTGGGAGTCCTTCAAGGCTCAGTTCTGTATCCACTTCTGTTCTCCATCTCCACTCCCTCCCTCGGAGAACTCATTCGCTCCCACGGTTTCAGCTACCCTCTCTACGTGTATGATTCCCAAATCTACATCTCCAGACTCTCTCTTTCTCTGCAGTCAATCATATTTACCGAGTGCTTACTGGGTGCAGAGCACTGTACTAAGCACTTGGGAGAGTACACTATAACAGAGTCGGTAGACAGGTTCCCTGCCCAAAAGGAGCTTACTGTCTAGAAGAGGGAGTTTCACATTGTTTCCTGCCTTCGGAACATCTCTACAGGAATGTCCCGCCTCAAATTTAACACGTCCAAAACGGAAGTCTTCGTCTTCCCACCCGAAGTTTCCATCACTGTAGACATCACTGTCCCTCCTCTGCCACTTGGCAGCTGTGTGACTGCGGGCAAGTCACTTAACTTCTCTGGGCCTCAGTTACCTCATCTGTAAAATGGGCATTTAGATTGTGAGCCTCACGTGGGACAACCTGATCACCCTGTATCTCCCCCAGCGCTTAGAACAGTGCTCTGCACATAGTAAGCGCTTAACAAATACCAACATTGGTATCCTCCCTGTTTCACAAGCCCATAACCTTGGCAGTATCCTCAACTGTCTCTCTCATTCAACTCCAATTCACATGTTCAATCTATCACTGATTCCTGTCAGTACTACCTTCACAAAATTGCTAAAATCCACCCCTTCCTTTCCATTCAAACTGCCACTATGCTCTGAAATTCCTCTAATAATAATGATGGTATTTGTTAAGCGCTTACTAGGTGCCAAACACTGTTCTATCCGAGCATGACCTCCATACCTTCTCTCCCACACATCAACTCACTGCAATTCCATCCTGTTCCCCCACAGAGACCTCCAAAGTATTGACCCTCTCCAATTTTCTAAAGCCATCATGCCCCATTTGGTCTCCATATCCAAACTACCTTCCCCTGGCAATCATAATGCTATTTAGTATATAATAAACTATTATTATTATTATGGCGTCTGTTAAGTGCTTACTATGTGCCAGGCACTGTACTAAATGCTGGAGTGGATACAAGTTAATTAGTTAGGACACAGTTCCTGTCCGGCTTAGGGCTCACAGTCTTAGTCCTCATTTTACAGATGAGGTAACTGAGGCACAGAGAAGTGAAGTGACTTGCCTCAGGTCACACAGCCGACAAGTGGCAGAGCTGGGATGAGAACCCATGACCTTCCGACTCTTAGGCCAATGTTCTATCCGCTTCACCGCGATGTAAAGTGCTTATTATATGCCAAGTGCTGTACTAAGCGCTGGGGTAGGTACGGGATAATAACGTTGGTATTTGTAAGGGCTTACTATGTGCCGAGCAACTGTTCTAAGCGCCGGGGTAGATACAGGCTAATCAGGTCGTCCCACGTGAGGCTCACAGTTAATCCCCATTTTACAGATGAGGGAACTGAGGCACAGAGAAGTGAAGTGACTTGCCCACAGTCACACAGCTGACCAGTGGCAGAGCCGGGAGTCGAACCCATGACCTCTGACTCCGAAGCCCGGGCTCTTTCCACTGAGCCACGCTGCTCTGGGTCTCAGGAAGTAGGTAGGAGGGAGAACAGGTAATGAATCCCCATTTTGCCACTGAGGGCCCTGAGGCACAGAAAAGTTCAGTGACTTGCCCAAGATTTCACCTTTTTCTGCATTCCTGCCACCTCCAGAAAGCCTTCCCAGATTAGGGCACGGAGAAATGACACCACACGGCCAAGGACACAGAACATCTTACAGATCTAAACTCTGAGCTCGTTGAGGGCAGAGAATATGTCTGTTCTATTATACTCTCCCAAGTGCTTAGTACAGTGCTCAGCACACAGTAAGCACACAGTAAGTGCAATCGAATAAATAAAAATGAAAAAGATCCCCATTTTACAGATGAGGAGGTGGACAGAGGGCTTCCTCCCCGGCTTAATCCCCTCTCCAATCAGATCCCTCACCGTCGAGGGAAGCCAGAGGACATCCCCGGGATTTGCGGATGATCGTTTTGTGGGAAACCAGGGCACAAACTGAGCAATGAGGCTTCCTGGAGGCGAAGTGCCGTCGGGAGATCTCGCGGCGGCCGCCACTTACGCTTACTGTGTGACCTTGGTCTGAAGCCATCATTTTTTATTGTCGCATAAACCAGGGTGATCTAAAGCCCGTCCCGCTCTCTGAGCAGTGTATCAAACCGCCCAGACCGTCGTCTTCTTGCATTAAAACTCCGATGATTAATTTCATTTGTAATGAGGTTTTAGAAGAAACTTACCAGCCAAGCTGGTTTATCACCTGGGGGATCAAATCTCTGTTAGTGTCGCTGAAGGAGTTTCGGGTGATAAATCTTGTGCAAGAGAGCAAACAAACAAGTCACCCGGTTGCCCTGGGATGTAGAGGCCGCGGGGAGAATAAAGCCATCCAGGAGGCAGCTAGCAAAGCCGGTGTTTTTGAGGAGGATAATCCAGGGGGCTGATGGATTAGCAGATGGAAAACAGCACAGCTCCAACCAAGCGTGACCTCAGCTTGGACCTATACGGGTTCTAAACACCTCTTTTGAGAAGCTGCTTGGCCAAGTGGGAAAAATGCAGCCCGGGGAGTCAGAGGACCTGGGTTCTACTCCCGGCCCGGCCACGGAGCCTTAATTTCCTCAGTCAACTGTAAAAAGGGGATTCAATACCCGCTCTCCCTTCTGACTTAGACTGTGAGCCTCATGTGAGACTGAGACTGTGTCTGACCTTATTGTATGTACCTCAGCGCTTAGTAATAATAATGATAATCATAATGGTACTTGTTAAGTGCTTACTACGTGCCAAGCGTTGTTCCAAGCGCTGGGCTAGATACAAGTTAATCAGGTTGGACAGAGTCCCTGTCCCACATTAGGCTCACAGTCTTAATCCCCATTTTTTTACTGATGAGGTAACTGAGGCACAGAGAAGTTAAGCGACTTGCCCGAGGTCACACAGCTGACATGTAATAATAATAATGTTGGTATTTGTTAAGCGCTTACTATGTGCAGAGCGCTGTTCTAAGCGCTGGGGGAGATACAGGGTCATCAGGTCGTCCCACGTGAGGCTCACAGTTAATCCCCACTTTACAGATGAGGGAACTGAGGCCCAGAGAAGTGAAGTGACTTGCCCATGGTCACACGGCTGACAAGTGGCAGAGCCGGCATTCGAACCCATGACCTCTGACTCCCCAGCCGGGGCTCTTCCCACTGAGCCAGGATCAGAACCCAGGTCCTTCTGACTCCCTCTCCCGCCCTCTAGCCACTAACCCGCGTTGCTTAGTGAATAGAGCTGAATGGAAGCCGCTGTGACCCAGGACTTAACAATTACAATTATTATTATCATCATTATAATTAACCCCAAAGAGTCACCGGGTATATTTCTGTGTGACCCTAGCTACATTCCTGCTTGGACGTGTGCAACTCTGTGCGTGTGTGTATGCTTTAGTGCACTCCACCCAAAATATCAGATGTCTGGGTGAGACCCCATTAGCGAAAGGGAGAATAAGGGTGGGACTCTGAAGACCACCTACAGAGCAAACCCATATTCTATTTTGGGGCTCTGTTCCCTCTTGTGACTCATCTCTCTTACAACGGTGGGAGGGGGACCGGGGCCGGGGGCCCGGAGGGAGAAATTCAGCGACCACCCAAGCTAGTCGGGATGAGAAAATTTCCCCAAGAGCCTTGGGGCCTCCAGGAGGCTGGGATGGGATGGAATGGGTGGGATGGGATGGAATGGGGTGAGATGAAATGGCAGGAATGGGAGGGGAAAGAGGAGGCTGAGAAAAAAATGATTACCCGCAATCAAAGTGGAACGAGGGAAAGGGATGGGAAAGTCTTCCCATTTCTCTTTCTTCGTCGTTTGGCATCTGCAACATTCTGCAAGACCCCCGATGTCTTGTTACGTACGCTTTTAATGTGAAAGGTCAGTGTGGATGAATTAAGCTGCAAATTTTCCCCTGGAGAATCAACACTCACACTGACTTAAGTTTCTCTAGCACTTTTGATTTCCCCACAGTGCTCTGACAATGGTTAACTCTCCTGTAAAATGGGATGGATTGTTGTGAGAGTCACCAGAGGGGTTGAGTGACTTAACTGAGTTCACACAGCAGGCTGTCAGAGCCAGGTCACCTGACTCCCAGACCCACGTTCTGTCCGTTAAACCTCACTGCCCCACTAAACCTCACTGCCCCTTCGTGGATAATAATAATAGTAATAACTGTGGTATTTATTAAGCTCTTACTATGGGCCAGGCACTATAATAGTACTAATAGTGATGATAATATTTGTTAAGCTCTTACTATGCGCAAAGCAGTGTTCTAAGTGCTGGGGAAGATACAAGGTAATCAGGTTGTCCCACGTGGGGCTCATTCTTTATCCTCATTTTACAGATGAGGTCGCTGAGGCCCAGAGAAGATAAGTGACTTGCCCAAAGTCACACAACTGACAAGTGGCAGAGCTGGGAGGAGAACCCACGACCTCTGACTCCCAAGCCCCGGCTCTTTCCACAAAGCCACGCTGCTCGAGCACCGGAGTGGCTACGAGCAAATCGAGCCGGACGCAGTCCCTGGCCGACGTGGGGCTCACAGTCTCAATCCCCATTTGAGGAGTTGAGCCAGCTGAGGCCCAGAGAAGTGAAGTGACTTGCCCAAGGTCACACAGCAGACGAGTGGCAGAGCCAGGATTAGAATCCATGACTTTCTGACTGCCAGGCCCATGCTCTATCCACTAGGCAATGCTGTCTGGCTGAGAGGGATGCCCAAGCCCCCTTCATCTTCTGCTCTCTGACCTCCAAGCAGAGCAGCCAGGCCGAGGAACTGCCAGGCTGAGAAGCAGCGTGGCCCAGTGGAGAGAGAACAAGAGGCTGGGAGTCAGAAGGACCAGGGTTCTAGCCCCGGCCTCACCACTCGTCTGCTGCGTGACCTTGGACAGGTCGCTTCACTCTTCTATGCCTCAGTTACCTCATCTGTAAAATGGGGATTATGACTGTTGGCCAACCTGATTACCTTGTATCTACCTAGTGCTTAGAACAATAGTAAGGGCTTTACGAGCACCATTAAAAAACAAAAAAGGAGGGGAGGAGAAAGGGCTCTGGCCTTCTGAGGTTTGTGGACCATCAGCCCACGTCTTGCCTGGGGTCTGTGAGCCAGAGATGTGCAGGGAGGGGAGGCGAAGGCAGAGGGAGGGGTTAGGGCGTTGTTGTTTTTGATTGCTGTTCTATGGGGCGTTTGTTGTCCCAGGCCCCCATGGTGGACACTCAGAGCCTGGGCTCCCTCAGCTCCGTGGGGCCGAGCCACGGGCCTGTTTGTGGGCAACGATTTCCTCTATGGGGAAATCAGGGTGGAGCTGCCGTGGCCCGGCGGGGAGGGCCGATCGGGGTGTTAGAGGCCTGCTGCCTGCTTCTCCGCGGCCACTGGTCACCAATGATAATAAAAATAATTTATTATTTTATGATAATAAAAATACCTGTGGTATTTGTTCAATAATAATAATGTCGGTATGTGTTAAGCGCTCACTATGTGCAGAGCACCGTTCTAAGCGCTGGGGGAGATACGGGGTCATCAGGTCGTCCCACATGAGGCTCACGGTTAATCCCCATTTTACAGATGAGGTAACTGAGGCCCAGAGAAGTGAAGTGACTTGCCCACACTCACACAGCTGACAAGTGGCAGAGCCGGGATTCGAACCCATGATCTCTGACCCCGAAGCCCGTGCTCTTTCCCCTGAGCCACGCTGGTCTCTGTTTCTTGGACAGTGCACAGTCCGAGAGTATTAGGGGGAAGAGAGGACTAGAGACAGACACGTCAGGAATAATCAGATGATAAAACACAACATGGACAACTACACGAAATGGTTACTATATGGCAAGCACCGGGCTAAGCTCTAGGGTAGATTCAAGATCATCAGGTGGGAACCATTCCTTTTTTTTTTCTTTTTTATGGTGTCTAAGTGCTTGCTGTGTGCCCGGCACTGTAATTCCTTGAATGCTGGGGTAAATACAGGCTAATCAGGTTGGACACAGTCCAGGTCCCACATGGGGGTCATGGCTTTAATCCCTATTTTACGGACGAGGTAACTGAGGCGGAGGTAAGTGAAGAGACTTGCCCAAGTTCAGACAAGTGGTGGAGCGGGGACGGGAACCCGGGTCCTCCGGCTCCCGGGCCCATGCCCTTTCCACTACACCACGTTGCTTCTACAACCTCTTTCCTTCCATCCAAATTGGATGATCTACCGTAGCCCAGCTCACCCCCCTTCGCTCCTCTAGTGCCAGCTTGCTCCCTGTGCCCTGATCTCATCTATCTCACCCCCAACCCCTTTCCCACATCTTCCCTCTGGCCTGCAACTCCCTTCCCATCCATATCCACCAGATCACTACTCTCCTCACTCTTAAAGCCTTACAATAATGTTGGTATTTGTAAAGCGCTTACTGTGTGCCGAGCACTGTTCTAAGCGCTGGGGGAGATACACGGTCATCAGGTCGGCCCACGTGGGGCTCACAGTCTTAATCCCCATTTTCCAGACGAGGGAACTGAGGCACAGAGAAGTGAAGTGACTTGCCCACAGTCACACAGCTGCCAAGTGGCAGGCCTTATTAAGGTCACACCTCCTCCAAGAGGCCTTCCAGGATTTAGTCCTCTTTTCCCCTACTCCCTCTCCCTTCTGCATCATCTATGCACTTGGATCTGTGACCTCTGGGCACTTGATATTCACCCCACCCTCAGCCCCAAAGCCCCAAAGTCTCCCCCGATTAGACCGTAAGCCCGTCAAACGGCAGGGACCGTCTATCCGTTGCCGACTCGTTCATTCCGAGCGCTTAGTACGGTGCTCTGCACATAGTGAGCGCTCAATAAATACTATTGCATGAACTTACGTAATAATAATAATAATAATGTTGGTATCTGTTAAGCGCTTACTATGTGCCGAGCACTGTTCTAAGCGCTGGGGTAGACACGGGGGAATCAGGATGTCCCACGTGGGGCTCACAGTCTTCATCCCCGTTTTACGGATGAGGTAACCGAGGCATAGAGAAGTGAAGTGACTTGCCCACAGTCACACAGCTGACAAGTGGCAGAGCTGGGATCGAACTCATGACCTCTGACTCCAAAGCCCGTGCTCTTTCTACTGAGCCACGCTGCTTCTCTATATACATATGAATATGTACATATTCACAACTAATTTATGTTGATGTGTGTCTTCCGCTCTAGATGTTGTAGGCAGAGAAAGTGTCTTCCAATCAAATACTTAGTACGGTGTTTTGTTTACATTAAGGAGTCAATAAATACCATTGATTGATTGATTGATTGAAAGGGAGAACAGGTACTGAATCCTCCCTTTACAGATGAGGAAACTGAGGCACCGAGAAGTCAAGCGACTTTCCAAGATCACCCAGCGGGCAAATTGTGAAGTCAAGATTAGAACCCAGATCCTCTGACTCTGAGGACCGTGTTCTTTCCACTAGGCAACAGTGCTTCTCTGGGCCCTATTCACAGGTCTTGAAAGATCTGCGCACTAGCTCCTTTTTGATAGAAGCCAGACATCATCAGAAGGCAAACATCTCCTCTATTCCTCTGCCAGAGACCGGCACGAGGTGTTGTGTTACATGTGAGGAGACTGAGGACTCTTTTTCCTTCTTTCCCTATCTTGCCCCCCCCCCCCCCGCCCTGACCCTCAGATCTGGGCTTAGAGGTGGGTGTACGGGCTAAGAGTCCCACCTGACTGATTGCCCACTCGCCCTCCTGCCTGCCTACCTTCTGGAGGTCCCCAGGGTCTAAAGAGACAGAGAGAGTCCAGACATAGTTTCAGAAGGCCGTTCCAGTCTTCGGCAGTGGCTCCATTGGACGGCGTTGTTGAACGGGGCAGGGCTCGTCGGGTCCTGTGGGCGGGGGGGGGGGACAAGTTGGGGGGTGGCCCTGCTTGTCCAGATGAAACCCACACTGTGGTGGGGGAGGGGGAAAGGAGAGAGCTTCTCCAGGGCCTGCCTGGGATCCATTAGTGTGAGCTCCCGCCCCTTTCAGGAGGCCAGAGACCACACCAAACAGACTCGCGATAGTTGGATTTAGTGAAAATGAATATCTCACTGGCCCGGCCTCGAGTCGGGGAGGCCAACAGAAAGGCTGTAACGCCACGGGGACCCAGACGGTGGGAGGGACTCTCGTGACCGGCCCACTCCCAAATCTCAGCCCGTGTCTAACATCCGGCGCCGATGTCCAGAGTTCTGTCCCTATCTGTATTTTGTTTATTTATATTAATCTCTGTCTCCCCCTCAAGGCTGTTAGCTCTTTGTGAACAGGGAATGTGTATCTTAAATAATTATATTATACTCTCCTACGTGCTTAGTACAGTGCTCTGCACACAGTAGGTGCTCAATACATGAGAATGACTGACTGACTGACGGAGGGCCAGGTTGGAGAGGGACTAAGGGAGGAGATCGGAGGAGACAAAGCCTTGTCTTTGAGGGGGCATTGGTCACACACACACCCCCCCCTATGTGTTGGGGTGAGAGACAAGGCAGGAGCTCCCCTCCTCCAGGAGGCCTTCCCAGACTGAGCCCTCCCTTTCCCTCTGCCCCTCCTCCTCTTTATCACCCATCCTCCCTCCCTCTGCTCCACCCCCTTCCCCTCCCCTCAGCACTTGTATATATTTGTATATATTATTTATTACTCTATTTTATCGATGATATGTGTATATCTATGCTTCTATTTGTCTATTTAGATGCTATTGATGCCTGTCTACTCGTTTTGTTTTGTTGTCCGTCTCCCCCTTTCAGACCGTGAGCCTGTCACTGGGCAGGGATTGTCTCTATCCGTTGCCAAATTGTACATTCCAAGCACTCAGTACAGTGCTCTGCACACAGTAAGCGCTCGGTGAACGCGATCGAATGAATGAATGAATGAATGACACCAGGGGCCGGGGCAGAGAATCCCCGAGTGAAGGTCTCCGTGAGGTCCTCAGATTGACCGGCAGCGAGGCTTGGTCCTGTGTGGGGCCGGGGCGAGGACTTCTGGAACTTGGTACCAGCCAGGCCTCAGCCCCCTCACCCGCCTCCTGGCAACCATCGGGATGGAAGAACGGCGGGGAGGCCTGTCTCCCCTACCTACCCGAGGGCAAGGAGCGGGTTGTGCCCTCCTGGGGAAGGGAGGCTGAATGCAAAATTGAAATTTGGCGGAGTGGGGGGCAATAGGTCCTCCCCAGCAACCTTGGGCCGGGCCGCTGACCGCAGACCCTTCTCTCGGTCTGCTGATGAGGCGGGCCGGTCGGCTTGTTCTTGGAGTCTCCGAGCTCGCCTCCGACGCTCCCCGGGCGGAGGGTGACGACAAGGCCCCGATGCTGTATTAACATGGAATTTACATGTTCAACAGCGTGCCTAAGTGTCTCGAAACGCCGGGGTTATTGATCCGGGGACGGTTCCGTCATAGGCGGCTAGTCGCCTTCCGCCGGGGAACCCGCGTGCCTCGCAGGCGGACCCCTTACGTCTTCTCCGCCACGAGACCCGGCCAGACGACAGAACCCTCCGAAAGGCCGTTTTACTGAATTAACGCCCCAGAACGGCCACTTCTCTTTGCGACTTCATTTTGCTGCGCTAATTCAAGCCCAGCGGGGAGGAAATTAGGGAGGGGCCCTGAACGGTAAACATATAATAAGCCGCGGAGAGATAATGCAGCGCTTCATTGCTGTGACACCCAAGGCCTGTCAGATGTCAAGGCTGGAAGAAGTGCTAACTTAATCCTCTTTATCCGCTGATTAGCGACAGACTGGAGGCCCCTTTCTATGATCCCGGCGCATTGAAGGATTTCTTCCTTGCGTGCTGTCTATCTGACCCCGCGCACAAAGGCAGACTGCCGCGTTCGGGACAAAGGAGGAATGAATGGGTTCGGGGAGAGGCCGGCCCCGATCAGATCCCGCTCTGCTCACGATGGGCCAGCAAGCCCTGGTGGGAGGAAAAAGAGCAGCGGCATGGCCTAGTGGAAACCGTACGGGCCTGGGAATCAGGAGATCTGGGTTCCGATCATGGTTCCGGCGACCGTCTGCTGTGGGACCTGGGGGAAGTCATTTCGCTTCCCGGGGCCTCGGTTTCCTCGTCTATAAAATGGGGATTGATTACCTGTCTTCCCTCCATCTTGGATCCTGCTTGGGACGGGGACTGCGTCCAAACTGAGTATCTTCCGTCGTTGGGTAGAGATTGTCTCTATCTGTTGCCGAATTGTACTTTCCAAGCGCTCAGTACGGTGCTGTGCACACAGTAAGCGCTCAGTAAATGCGATCGAATGAATTAATGAATCTTGCCTCTAACTCACCATTTAAGTACAGTGCTTGGCACACACTAGATGCTTAGCAAATACCATCATTTTTGTTATTATTTAGAAAGGACACGTTTTATCTGAGCCAGTGTAGGATGGGGCAGAGCACTGTGGCGGGCAGTGGGTGCAGGTGGGTGAGAGAGAGCAGACAAGTGGCGAGCCGGGATTAGGTCATGGGTTCTAATCCCTGCTCCGCCACTTGTCTGCTGTGTGATCTTGGGCAAATCACTTCACTTCTCTGTGTCTCAGTTACCTCATCTGGAAAATAGGGATTGAGACTAAGCCCCACATGGGATAGGGACTGTGTCCTACCCGATTTGCTTGTATCCACCCCAGCACTTAGTACAGGACCTCTCACATAGAAAAGTGCTTGTCCAATGCCATTATATAAATAATAATAATTATTATCATTAGAACTGCAATCACAGGAAGAGTGTCAGTGTATCAGAGCAGTGGACCCTGGGCTGCCCAGGGGGGAAGCACTGAAGTGAACACCAGGAAAGTGGTTCATCTGTGCCCTGGCCCTTGCTGACTCCAGATCTAAAGACCATGAGGACCCTAGAAATGAGCAGCCTACACTTCACCGGTCAAGAGGAACGGAGGAAAAAGAAGCAGCATGGCCTAGTGGAAAAAGCATGGTCCAGGGAGTCAGAAGAACTGGGTTCTAATCCTGGCACGGCCGATTGCTCGCTCTGTGACCTCGGGCACGTCACTTAACTTCTCTGGCCCTCAGTTTCCTCAGCTGTAAAATGGGGCTTGACTACCTGATATTCCCTCCTACTTAGACCTTGAGCATCGTGTGGAACACGGACTGCATCCGATGGGATTAACTTGTATATGCCCCAGCATTTAGGAGAGTGTTTGACAGTAGTAAGCACTTAACAGATACAATATTATCGCTATAATAATAATGATGAGAGAAAGCAATTTGCTAGCACATGACCACGTGGGAAGAACGCTGACCCATCTCTCTCATTGATGCCAGCAACGAACCTGAAAGATGGCCTTCTGGAGAGGCCGGTGCTAGTCGTTTCTGGGCCGCTGGCCTGCTAGGTGGCCTTGGGCAAATCAGAAACCCTTTTTGGGTCTCAGTCTCTCCCATATGCACAATGGGAGAATGGACTCTGTTCATCTCTGAGAGGGATGGATAAAATAACATCATCAACAGGACAGCCTGTCTGTGCTCGCCGAGAATGCCTTCAATTTGAGACTTCAACAGGGTATACCCAGAAAAAGAGATGCCCGTTGGCCGTGGCTGGCACCGTGGTTCCTAAACCCCTTCGCAGCACTCAGGATGGTGCTTTGTACAAAGTGCAGTAATAAGAGCAACAGTCTCAATATCACTGCGGGCACTCCCTTTTGTGAATACCAAACCGATGATTGCTTCTATGAATCCACGCTTGATTTCCAAAAGAATGGGCCCCGGCGGACCGCAGTGGGGCTGACCAGACTCATTAGCTACTGTCAGCTCTAATACTGTACCTGCAGCTTTAAGAACAGGTTTATCTTCCGCGATGAGGCCGCCTGAGCCACGGTGGGAGAATAAAACCCATTTAGATTGAGGGACGGTAGTTTGCTTCGAGCGTGAATTGATTTCTTTTCTATTTCCTCCCGAAGAGCCGCCGACTCTCCCGGTAATAGACACTTGTAGGAAAAAGACTGCCGGGCAGCACTTAGGTGCGAGATGGAAGGAGGAGGCAAGGAGGAGATAGAGTCACTACCCAATTTGTTCTCATTGTAAGACCGGAGCCATTGAAGCCGCACGGGAGCCGAGAGCAGCCGGCCGTATCCCTGAGTCAGACGCCGGTCGGACGGAAGATAGGAATCCACCAGAAAGAGCTTCTCCTGCTTGTCCTCTGCCTCCCAGGCCCAGGCTTTTTCCACCAGTGATAATATTTGTTAAGTACTTGCAGTGTGCCGAGCACTGTTCTCAGCCCTGGGGGAGATACAAGCTAATCAGGTTGGACACGGTCCCTGTCCCATGAGAGGCGCCCAGTCTTAATCCCCACTTTCTAGATGAGGGAAATGAGGCCCAGAGAAGTGAAGTGACTTGTCCAAGGTCACCCATCAAGCGATGAACAGAGCTGGGATGAGAACTCATGTCTTCTGCCTCCCAAGCCTGGGCTCTTTCCATTAAGCTGTGCTGCTCAATGGGGTGAGGCAGGAGGGGAATAGGGGGGCTAGCCCTCGCTCTGGTTAACAGGTGGGGGGTTGGCATCTGCCGTTCCGTGGGAGGAGGGGCTCCCGGAACTCCCCCTGTGGAACCTCAGGCCGTGAAAGGGGTAGGAGTGGGGAGGGACTGCGTTGCCTCGACAGTTCCGTACTTAACCGTAGCATAAGGGCGTTCGGCCATTACCATTTATGCCTGCCACTGTGTAACTCTCCTGGATGACCCATGGGTGTGATCTACAGGGTTACCCAGGTTGTCTAGAAACATTTTCAGGTCCCAGGTGGGTTTGGGTCAGGATGAGTGGTCCATGCTGGGTCAGTGGAGGATGGAGAAGGGAGAATTAGGGGTGTTGGATGGTCTAAACTAAGTCACTGGATGGGGATGGAGAAGGGAGACTTAAGGATATTGAATGGTCCAGGCTCTCTCACTTGGAGGGAGAGTCAAGGATGGAGAGGGGAGAGTTAGGGATGTTGATGGTTTCACTCTGGCTCACTAGAAGGAGAGTCAGGGATGGGCAAGAGAGAATTAGGGGTATTGGAAAGCCTGGACTGGGTCACTGGAGGGAGAGTCAGGGAAGGAGAGGGAGAGTTGAGGACATTGGATGGACCATCCCTGTCTATGAGGGTGGGAGTCCAGGAAAACAACCAGCACACAGCTCCTACAAGCATCCCGGTGCCCTTGTTTGGGGCAGAGTCCTTAACTGTTTGAACTTGTGGGACTGACCTAGCCATGATGGAGTTTTTACTATTCTGCTGAACAACACTTTGATTTGTAGAGTACATTTATTAGTACTCATATTTTTCCCAAATGACTTCCACATTGTTTTATTTTCCCCTCACGACATCCCAGTGAGGTAAAAACTGCTTGTCTCAGACTGATTCTTTTAGGCCAAAGTGGGTTTGTGGCCTACTTGATTGGGGTTAGTTGACCAAATTGATAACTTGAGTCAGTAAGGAAGAATCAGTGTGGTCTAAGAGAAAAGAGCACAGGCCTGGGGAGTGAGCTTTCCTCATCTGTAAAATGGGGATAATAATTCCTGCTTCTCTTTGTCTCACAGGAACGCCGTGGGATAAAATGAGAGCACGGATGCCAAAGTGCTTTGGAAAAATAAAAGCACTCTGTGGATTCAGAGGATTATAACTCTTCCTGGGCCAGAAGGCATTTTGCTGGAATGATCCAGGTTGTGATTAAACTATCTGGAAATCTGCTAGGTTTTTCTTTGTGCCTCAAAATACGCTGACCGGATCAGGGAACGCTTTGAAGTTCAGGCAGATTGATAGCAGGAAAGGCTGGGGCAGGGCCAGTCTGTCATAGCTCTCCTGTCTCACCTGTCAATCGGACAGGCTCTTAGAGCCAAACGGGATACATGTTCAAGGAACCAATCTCATGGCAAGTCTGTGTTGTTTGATCAAGCACCACTTAGTGATGTCTCATGGGTTTTTTGTTGCAATGTAGGCCTGGAGAATTCTCAGTGCAGGCTGGTGAGTCAGAATTCAGGGACTCTTTGTTTTAAGACATTTGTTAAGCACTTACTACGTACCAGATTCTGCGCTAAGCGCTGGGGCAGATGACAGCTAATGAGGTTGGTCACAATCCCTGTCCCTCATGGGGCTCACGGTCTTAAATTCTCTGGGCCTCAGGTACCACATCTGTAAAATGGAGATTTAAGTGCCTTGCCCAAGGTCACGCAGAAGTCAAGTGGCAGATCCAGGATTAGAACCCAGGTTCTCTGGCTCCCAGGCCCCTGCTTTATCCACTAGGCTATATTGCTTCTCTAGGAAACGAGCAGAAGGAGTGAACTGGTTACGGCTGGCTGACGGATTCATCAGGGGCAGACCGGGATGTGGGCCTGTGCGTCTTCTCCAGAGAGTCGTAGAAGCAGGATCGGTGAAAGAGGGTTTCTGTTTCAGAGGAGAAGGGGACCGATTGACACTGTCCTGCAATTCACTCCCTCCAGTCTTCCCATCAGTGAGACATTTGCACTCCCTACAGCCTACTGTCGGTGAAACGATGCGTGACCCAAGACGATTGATAAAAATCACTGTGCCACCGCGGAGAAAGCTAAATCTAAAATGTGTCTCATTTCTTTCTCTTGCGGGAAAAATGGGTTTTCCTTCCAGAATATCTGTAAATCAGCTGGAAACTTGTTTTCTCAAACAGGTCGGAGAGGGCTCTGACCCTGCACTGTTCCTTGCAGCCCCGAAAAGATCCTGAGAGCTTCCCTTGGATCGGCAGAGATCTAAGGGTGAGGAATTCACTGGGGGGAGGGTCAGAAATGGAGTGGGAAAAGTTGGGAGTTATATATAGTCCATGTCGGCCCACTGGACAGAGAGTCAGGGTTGGAGACAGCAGAGTTAGGGATGATCTATGCTGGGTCACTGGACGTAGAGTCAGGGAAGAAGAGGGGAGAGTTAGGAGTGCTGGATGGTCCGTGTTGGGTCACTGGAGTCAGGAATGGAGAGAAGAAAGTTAAGGGTGTTGCCTAATGGTTCATCCCTAATGATGAGGGTGCACGTCCAAGAGGATGTCAGGAAGCAGTGTGGTCTAGTGGGTAAAATGTGGGCCTGGGAGTCAGAGAACATGTGTTCTAGTCCCAGCTCTACCACTTGCCTGCGGTGTGACCTGGGGCCAGTCACTTTACTTCTCTTGTCTCAGTTTCCTCAACTGCAAAATAGGGATTCACTATCTGTTCTCCATCATACTTAGACTATAAGCCAGCCCCATGTGGGTTAGGGCTTTATCCAGCCTTGTATCTTCCCCCTTCTTTGAGCTTAGAAAAGCTACTGATACAAAGTAAGTACTTAACAAATAACATTAAAAAAAAACAAATCAAAAGAAAACAAAAAACCAACAAGCAGAACACGGTTTCTGCAAGCATCTGGTACGCTTGATCAAGACAGAATCTTGGACCGGATGGACATGGAGGGAGAGTATCCCCCCATAGCCTGATGCTCTCACAGTCAACAGCAGAGATGGGGTGTCTGCCTGTTCTATATCTGACTTTTGGGGTACAGAAAGATAATTTCCCTTGGGATACCCAAGGAGAGGTAAACTCTCCCACATAAGAACCAACTCCTGTTTCCTCATCTATCTCTTCCTCTCCCTCCGGGCAGGAAATTCAAACTCTGGCAACTCGAGGGGGGAAAACTGAGAATAACTCAATGGGAGTTCCTTGTAGAAACTTCTCATTGCCTTGGGTACAATGGGATAGAATCCAAGGTCAGGGGTCAAACCAGTCTGAACATCCTATAGAGTTAAGAACACATTTATACATCCCAATGGGGTGGAAACACACAAGAGCTGGGATATTGGGTGGAAAAAGAATGACGATGATGAAAAGCGGCGTGGTCTAGTGGAAGGAGAGTGGGCCTGGGAGTCAGAGCACTGGGTTCTAATCCCGGCTTGGTTACTTGAATGCTGTGTGACCTTGGGCAAATCACTTTACTTCTCTGGACCTCACTTCCCTCATCTGCAAAATGGAGAATCAATAATTATCCTCCATCCTACTTAGACTAAAACCCCCAAAGAGACCCGATTGTCTTGTACCTACCTCAGCGCTTAGTAAAGTGCTTGACACATGGTAATCGTTTTACAAATACCACAATTATTTTGTAATTTATAAAGCACTTACTTGTGCAAAGCACTAAATGCTAAGCACTTAGGGTGGATACAAAGCAATCGTATTGAATGTAGTCCCTGTCCCACTGGGGGCGTTCAGTTTAAAAGAGAGGGAGAACAGGTATTTTATCCCCATTTTACAAATGAGGAAAGTGAGGGCCAGAGATGTTAAGTACCTTGCCCAATGTCACACAGCAAGCAAGTGGCAGAGCCGGGACTAGAACCCACGTGTCCTGATTCCCAGCCCTCTGCTTTTCGGTAAATCAATGTGGGGAGGAGTCCTGGGGAAGAATCACTCCCACTGTGCCCAAATTTTCTCCTGGAGAAAGTGGAGCAGGGAGGGGCAGGGAGTTCCTGAGCGTGGGCAAGGTTTATCTTACCTCATCAACACCCCCTTAGGTGCAGAGCCATGCCACACTAGGCTAGAAAAAGCCACTTAATGGCCCCATCTGGCATTCTACAGACTCTCCGCTCCAGATTTTGCAGGTTCTGGAAGCTCCATGTCAATCAATCAATCCATCAGTCAGTCATATTTATTGAGTGCTTACTGTGGGCAGAGCACTCTACTAAGCATTTGGGTTTATCAAAACTCAGAACACCAGTAGAGATGAATCCTTCGTCTTCTCAAACTCAGCCCACACACCCATTCATCACTACAAGGGTTTACTCTCAGAATAACTAACTACATGAAGCTCAGCCCCACCTTCAGGATGACGATAATAATAATAATAATAATAACAGATAACTACTCTCCCACCCTTCAAAGCTTTATTGAAGGCACATCTCCTCCAAGAGGCCTTCCCTGACTAAGCCCCCTTTTCCTTTTCTTCAACTTCCTTCTGCATCCCTCTGACTCGCTCCCTTTATTTGTCCCCCCTTCCCAGTCACAATGCACTTATGTAAACATCCATCATTAATTTATTTATTTATATTACTGTATGTCTCCTTCTAGATGGCAAGTTCACTGTGGGCAGGGAATGTGTCTGCTGTATTGTTATTTTGTATTCTCCCAAGTGCATAGTGCTGTGGTCTGAACACAGTAAGTACTCAATAAATACAATTAACGGACTGTTGGACTAATAATAATAATGATAATAATAATAAGAATGTATTGTTCAGCACATACTATGCACCAATAATTCTGCTGTACTCTCCCAAGCACTTAATACAGTGCTAAACACATAGTAAACACTCAGTATATACTTTTGATTACCGAATATTGTACTAAACATCAGGGTAAATACAAGACAATCAGATTCGAAACAGCCCCCGTTTCACATGGGGCTCACAGTCTAAGCAGCATATTTCATTCCCATTTGACAAATGAGGAAACTGAGGCTCAGAGAAGCGCACTGACTTGTCCAAAGTCACACAGCAGGCAAGAGGCAGAGCTGGCAGAGCTGGCAATAGAAACCAAGTCCTCCGACTCTGAAGATCACCACGCTTAGAGGGAAAGCGATGAAATGAAATAGCCTCCTTGATTAGACAGCCCAGTCATGCCTTACTCTGGAAGCTCATTAGAATCTTTCTCTTCTGGGCTCTCTGATAATGTACCCCTCCAATTGGTAATGACTTAAATATCTTTCTGAAGCAGCGATAATTGGATGCGTTTATGAACCCTCTTAAAAGGAAGTCTGTTCTCACTCTTCTGACATATTGAAATCTCCATCAGTGTAGCATTCCATGTGCTCTCACTCCAAACTGGATCAAGGGGAGGTGAAACTAGTTTTATTTTCAAGGTGTATATGGGATGAAGGGAAATCATTTCCATAGGATGGCAGCCAGTGAGAAATTTTCAAAGGTACAAAGAAATGTGTGAGAAGAATTCTAGGGAGAGGAGACCATTTGATGGAATGTGCTCATTGCTTCCCTGTAGAAATGCATGTTTTATTCAATTTTAAAAAGTACTCATAACCTGGACTTATAGAACGCTTTTATTTTCCCCAAGCACTGCCCCATTACTTGTGTCATTTTAGCCTCACACCGTCCCTGGGCGGTAGGGGAGAGGCAGGGATTATTCTCCCCATTTTAGAGATGGGGAAACTGCGGCCCAGGGAGGTTAAGTGACTTGCACAAAGGGAGCAGGAGCAGAAGTGGGATGAGGACTCAGGCCTCCTAGCTCCCAAGCTTATATTAAGCCTCATAAAAGGTTGTAGCCATCCTGGGGTATAAATTGAGTTAATTTCAGCATCCTCCCTACCCTCGCTCTCTACTGTCCGTGCATCCCTTTTGGCTCCTGCCTACTTTTGCTCTGATTGAAGTCAGCAGGACCAGTCTGTTTCCTAGGCCTCAGGTCTCACCGAAGCCAGGACATCCCCAGGTACTCTGCTAAGGTTCGATGCAATTAATTTCTGATTATGGCAGGGCAGGGGGCACAGAGAAGCAGCTGGGGTCACTGGCTCAGTTTCAGGTTCTGTCCGCCTGCCGATACCTGGCGCACCGTCCTCTTCACTGAAGGCGTCGATGAAGCCCCAGTCTTCCCTTGGCACTGTGCTGGCTGCTGATCAGAGCAGATTTCACCCCAACCCTGTTCTTTAGGGGTAAGCAACTCACCGTTCCTCCATCTCGTCTATCTCGCCGCTGACCCAACACCCACGCTCTGCTGCTGGCCTGGAATGTCTCCCCTCTTCCTATCCGACAATGATCACTCTCCCCTTCTTCAAAGTCATATTAAAAGCACATCTTCTGTTAGATGCCTTCCCCAACTAAGCCCTCATTTCCTTTTTGCCCACTCCCTCCTGTATCACCCTCGCGCTTGAATTTGCACCCTTTATTCACCACCCCCCTCGGCCCCACAGCGCTTACGTACATAGTCATAAAGTATTTATTTGTATCGATATCTGTCTCCCCATCTAGACTATAAGCTTATTGTGGGAAGGGAGTGTGTCTACCTACTTTGTTATATTGTACTCTCCCAAGCTTTTAGTACAGTGCTCTGTACACATTAAGCACTGAATAAATAGAATTTATTGATTGATTGATTTAGGACTCGAAAGACGTCCCAGTGAACACCTTCCTATCCAGAATGCCATTACCGGGTCAGCTCCAGAGTCCACCCAGTCCAGGACTTTGCATCCACCAGGGACCCTAAGATGCTTCAAGGAGCCAAGTTCTGGTTTCCCTTCTGGTCACCCACCGTCATAGCAGTGATGGACCATCTAACACCCCTAATTCTCCCTTCTCTATCCCTGTCCTCCAGTGACCCAGTGAAGACCATCCAATACCCCTAACTCTCCCTCTCCATCCCTGACTTTTCCTCTGGTGACCCAAGATGGACCATCCAGTTCCCCTAACTCCCCCCCCCCCACCCCATCCCTGCCTCTTCCTCCAGTGGCACAGATCGGTCCATCCAGCACCTCTAATTCTCCCCTCTCTATTCTTGACTCTCCCTTCATTGACCCAGCAGAGGCTCCCTGGTCCACAGATCTATCCCACCTCCCTGACCGTGCCGGTATTTCCGGCGTCTTGTGGAAATAGATTCCATGAGCCCACTCTACCCTGGGTGAAGAAATGTTTCCTCGCTTGTTCTGAGCTTACCACTCTCCATCTCCAGTGTTTGCCATTCGTCCTGGTTACTTTGGTAAACTGCAATCCTCTCTCCCCTCTCAGTCTGTGTCTATCCAGACTGAAGAGGTCTTCGTTATTTCTGGCCAAGGGGCACAGAGCTGGCAACAAGGCAAATGCTTCGGGCACAAGAACCAGGCTTTCCTTACCCTAATTTGGATCATGACCAAAGCTCCCCAGAATCCCAAGTGCTGAGCCCAGCATACACTCAGTAAATACCACTGCTTGATTGAGAGTGGGCAAGGCATGAAATAGCCGGAGTTTACAGTTCATTTTGGACCAGGAAGATTATGTGGATTGAGTTAAAATACTATTTTAACTCAAATAGAGAAGCAGCGTGGCTCAGTGGAAAGAGCTCGGGCTTGGGAGTCACAGGTCGTGGGTTCTAATCCCGGCTCCGCCACTTATCAGCTGGGTGACTTTGGGCAAGTCACTTAACTTCTCTCTGACTCAGTAATCTCATCTGTAAAATGTGGATGAAGACTGTGAGCCTCACGTGGGACAACCTGATCACCTCGTATCCCCCCCAGGGCTTAGATCAGCACTTTGCACATAGTAAGCGCCTAACAAATGCTATTATTATTATTATTGTTATTATCATTATTATTATTATTATTTCCTAAAGCATTCATCCTTGACACTGTCTGTGATGCCGCTCACCTTCTCATGGTCCCCCGTTCGCGCCCGTCCCGCCATCGACCCCGGCCCACGGCCTACCGCTGTCCCGGAATGCCCTCCCTCCTCACATCTGCCAAACTAACTCTCTTCCCCTCTTCAAAGCCCTACTGAGAGCTCACCTCTTCCAGGAGGCCTTTCCAGACTGAGCTCCCCCTTTCCCTCTGCTCCTCCCCACATCCTTTTCCCCCCACCCTCTGCTCTTCCCCCTTCCCCTCCCCTCAGCACTGTGCTCATTTGTATATATTATTTATTACCCTATTTATTTTGTTAATGAGGTGTATATATCTATCATTCTATTTATCTTGATGATGTTGTCTTGTTTTGTTTTGTTCTGTTTTGCTTGGTTGTCTGTCTCCCCCGTTTAGACCCGTGTGAGCCCGTTTTGGGGCAGGGATTGTCTCTATCTGTTGCCGAACTGTACGTTCCAAGCGCTTAGTATCTGTTGCCGAATTGTACATTTCAAGCGCTTAGTACAGTGCTCTGCACATAGTAGGCGCTCAATAAATACGATTGATTGAATGAATGAATGAATGCCCTGAGTATCCCTGGCTGGTCTGTGGCTTTCCAGATCATCCTCAGCATTCTAGAGAAATCATCTTTCTCTAAAGTACCAAATATAGTCTCATTTATCCTTAGTCTGTGATGGGGAAGGGACCCAGGCTTAATGACAAAATGAATGGACAGTAAACTAGAAAGGGGGACATTTGAGCTCGTTGTCAACTCTAGTACTTCCTGAAGTCACTGCCTGTTGAATTTTTTCACTTGTTCTGTGGATCTAGAGGCCAAGTGGATAGAGCACAGGACTGTAAGTCAGCAGACTCCCGAGTCTGACACTTTGGGCAAGTCACACAACCTCTCTCTGCCTCAGTTTCCTCATCTGTGAAATGGAGACGAAATATCCGTTCTCCATGTGAGCCCCATGTAGAACACGGACTGTGTTTGATTTATCTTGAACCTACTCCGGGGTTAAGCATAGTGTTTGGCATATAGAAAATGCTTTATAGATAGCATTAATCGAAGCGGTGGAGATCCTGCCTGAGGATTTTATTAGTATAAAATATTATATTCCACAGCAGGAGCTTAAAGAGTACTTCCAATGAGTGAAACCACAATGACCTACTCTCAAAATAAATTGGTTTCCAGATAAACCTGACAGACGTTTGCTCCTGACAAAACTGGGTATTAATCTTCTTTCCTCCTCGACTCCTCCCTCCATCTAGAGCAAACATCAGGAAGGATTGTTTCCACATCATCAATCCCAAAAATATTTGGATTCCATCATGGGTAAAGCAATTAAGGCATCAGATCTGATTCTAATAAGCTCCCACACAACCTCCTGATGGGGCTGCTTAAAGTTAGAGGCATAGTGATTTTATTTTTCCTAATTTCTTTTTTGGAGAGAATTGTCATTCTCCTAAGAACCATGCAAGTCGGCAAGTGAATTGCAAGTAAATCAATGAATGGAAGTTTCTGAGCCCTTACTACGTGCAGAGTACTGTATTAAGCACTTGGGAGACTACGGTACAAAAGACCATAAGCTTCCAACAAGGAGTTTGCAAACTAGAAGAGAATACAGAATTTCAGATAGAGGAGTATTAGATAGTAATGTATAAGAATATTTACATAGCTATTACAGATAGAATTACAGAGGTACAGATAGAGGAATATTAGTGAAGTATAGGAACATTTACATAAGTACTACATAATATATGAGAATGTGAATTTCAACACTCTTAGTATTAATGTAATATCAGTATTATGTGATCATAAACAAGAATGCATAATTACATAAATATTACGTAAGTATTGTGGGGCGGGTGGAAATCACCCAACGCTGTGCCTCAGTTTTCTCATCTGTAGAATGGGGATTCAAAACCTGTTCTCTCTCCTATTTAGACTGTGAACCCCATGTGGGACAGGGACTGAGTCCAACCTATCATGTATCTTACCCAGAATTTAGCATGGTGTCTGACACATAGCCCTTGGGAAATTCCATTATTATCATTATTATTATTATCATTGTTACATTTTGATCTAATCAGCCTAAGACCTTCCAAGATGCTTTCGAACAGGTCTGTGTGGACTCATCCTTACATCCGCCACAAGGCAGACATTTGGGAAATGTCATCCGAATCATTTTTTCTTTTTTAATTTTCTAAGTGCATACTGGGGCCCGTCACCATGCTAAGGACCAGGGGTAGTTACAAGCGAATTAGATTGGACATGGTCCATGATCCACATGGGGCTCACAGTCTTAATCCCCATTTTACAGATGAGGTAACTGAGGTACGGAGAAGTTACATGACTTGCCCAAGGTCACACAGCAGACAAGAGACAGAGCCGGGATTAGAACCCAAGTCCTTCTGACTCCCAGGCCTATGCTCTATCCACTAGGCCATGCTGCTTCTACTCATTCATTCATTCATCCAATAGTATTTTTTGAGCGCTTACTATGTGCAGAGCACTGTACTAAGCGCTTGGAATGTACTCATCACGCAGGGACCCCTCAGAAGCAATTATCCTGGGGTCTGTACAGGACTTATTCTGATGCCCCTCTCAGGGTCACCCCTGGAGAGTTTCCAGTACCCTACCAGGCTTGACTACGGGAGGGAGAGTCAAACAGAGGCCTGCCCATTCCTAGCTTGGGCGGTAGCTAGTGAGTGGAAGGCAATCTGCTGCAAGTCAAAACTCACCTGTGCTGGAAGCAACGGCACGGGAGAGAGTCGAGGGTGGAGACTCGGGTTTACCACGCGGAAGGAGGCAACAGTACACCATTTTCATATTTTTCCCAAGAAAATCTATGGATCCCCACCCAAAACGATTACTGATGGAGGTGGGGCGTTCTGGGAGAGACGTGTCCATGATGTCGCTGTGGGTTGGAGGCGACTCAGCGGTATAAGACAACTAGCGCAGGGCTCAATCCAGCCGAAATGAAGACTGTATGTAAATTTTCAGTTTTTTTCTTACTAATATCTGTTAAGTACTTACTATGTGTCAAGTACTTTTCTAAGCACCGGGGTAGATACAAGTTAATCAGGTCAGAAACAGTCCTGTCCCAGACAGGGCTCACAGTCTTTCATTCATTCAATAGTATTTATTGAGCGCTTACTGTGTGCAGAGCACCGTACTAAGCGCTCGGAATGAACAAGTCGGCAACAGATAGAGACGGGCCCTGCCGTCTGACGGGCTCACGGTCTAATCGGGGGAGACGGACGGACGAGAACGATGGCGATAAATAGAGTCGAGGGGAAGAACATCTCGTAAAAACGACGGCGACTAAATAGAATCGAGGCGATGTACATTTCGTTAACAAAATAAATAGGGTGATGGAAATATATACAGTCGAGCGGACGAGTACGGTGCCGAGGGGATGGGAAGGGAGAGGGGGAGGAGCAGAGGGAGATGGGGGGAAAAGAGGATTTAGCTGCGGAGAGGTGAAGGGGGGGCGGTAGAGGGAGTAGAGGGAGAAGAGGAGCTCAGTCTGGGAAGGCCTCTTGGAGCAGGTGAGTTTTAAGTAGGGTTTTGAAGAGGGGAAGAGAATCAGTTTGGCGGAGGTGAGGAGGGAGGGCGTCCCGGGACCGCGGGAGGACGCGACCCGGGGGTCGGCGGCGGGACGGGCGAGACCGAGGGACGGCGAGGAGGTGGGCGGCGGAGGAGCGGAGCGTGCGGGGTGGGCGGTAGAGAGAGAGAAGGGAGGAGAGGTAGGAAGGGGCGAGGTGACGGAGAGCCTCGAAGCCTGGAGTCTTCAAAGGGGGAATGTGCATGCGTCAAACGGCATTAGAGAAGGATGCTGCGACGGTATCCTCGGCTCCACGAGACACCTCATTTCTAATTGAGGCACGCCTGAATGACTTGTGTTCTGCCTCTGCCTCCCAGCTGACCCTGCTGTGTCGCAGCATTTGAGGTTTTGTTTCGGTGCGTCTACAAAACACTGGCTTCGGTCCATCCTTTCAGATCCCATCTCCCAGGCACAGAGAAGATTGTGACACCAAAAATAGAGAAACAAAAACAGCGCCAGGCTCTGTGGGAAACAAATGCAACAGTTCAGCGAGAGGAGATCTTCACAGCAGAGGAGACAAGGTGGATATTCGTCTTGAAGCAGTCTTGCCTACCCTCTCCCCTCTCCCCCGCAACACAAACACACAGATACACTCTCACTGTTTGAACAGAATCGATAAACGGTGTTTATTGAGTGCTTACTGTGTGCAGACCACTTTACTAAGTGCTTGGCTGAAATACCCGAAATATTGCTATGTATTCGTATTATTCATTCAATCGTATTTATTGAGCACTTACCGTGTGCAGAGCACCGTACTAAGCTCTTGGGAAGTACAATTCGGCAACAAATAGCGACAATCTCTGCCCACAAAGGGCTCACGGTCTAGAAGGGGCGAGACGGTCATCAAAACAAGTAAACCGGCATCAGTAGCACCATTTTAAATAAATAGAATTATAGATATATACACATAAATGAAAATAAATATAATTATAATTATAAATACTTACATGTATACGTGAGTGCTGTGGGGTATTAGAAATAAGTGCCTCCAGGTTGAACATGGTCAGAACGAATGTCATTCCCGGTGGCTACACCGTCTCCTAAAACCTCGGGTCTGTGCAGTAAGAATGTTTAGGGACTGTTTTATTTTGGAAATACTTGTCCTGGTAAAAGAAGCAATTAAAGAACCAGGCAGGAGCGAGAGAGAACATCTCGGGGGGGGACGAGAGGAGACGAGGGAGTGTAGGTGAAATTTATTTGTATTCATTCGTTCACTCAGTGTTTTCTTTCCATAATTTCTCTTCCTTTCTCCCCAGCGAGTCCATAATCATCTCGAAGATCACTTTATATTTTGCTATTAATACCTACCTGCCATCGCAATCAGGCCAGCTATTCTCTTGCTATCACTGCTGTTATAATTGCTGTTTGTTTACCATTCTCAATCATGCCGTCTCTATAAAGCAAACACACCCAAAAGAGTTAAGTGTGGCTCATTTAAGGTTCACCTACTCCATTAACAGACCCTTGTTTGCATTTCTGGGCCGCAATCTATTGTCTAACAAGGAACATCTTCTCATCACTTTTCCCTGGCTTCCTCCTCTCAGAAGGATGAAAGGACTTTCTGAGCAGCGCAGCGTGGCTCAGTGGAAAGAGCCCGGGCTGGGGAGTCAGAGGTCAGGGGTTCGAATCCCGGCTCCGCCACTTGTCAGCTGTGTGACTGTGGGCAAGTCACTTCACTTCTCTGGGCCTCAGTTCCCTCATCTGTAAAATGGGAATTAACTGTGAGCCTCACGTGGGACAACTTGGTTACCCTGTATCTACCTCAGCGCTTAGAACAGTGCTCTGCACATAGTAAGCACTTAACAAATACCAGCATTATTATAATGATGTTGCTGTTTGGAGGGTGCTTGGGGGACAATATGTTGCTTGCCCTCCTGGACATCCACCCTTCTGTGTAGGAATGGACCATCCAACTCCTCTCACTATAGTTTCTCCATCCTTGATCCTCCCTTCAGTGACCCAACATGGACTATCCAACACCCCTAACTCTCCCCTTTCCATCCTTGACTCTTCCTTCAGGGACCAAGCACAGACCATCCAAAACCCCTAACTCTCCCCTATCCATCTCTGACTCTCCCTCCAGTGATCCAGCATGGACCCTAAAACACACCTAATTCTCCCATCTTCACCCCCGACTCTCTCTCCAGTGACCCAGAACGAGGCAACCAACCCCCCTAATTCTCCCCTCTCCATCCCCGACTCTCCCTCCAGTGACCTCCAACAGGTTGCTCATTCATGGATATGTCCCAACTCCTATGGTACTTGCAGATGTTTCTTGCTGCACACCTACTGGAGTTCACCTACCACAGGGGGAGGAGGATATACTGAGAAGCAATTGAGAGCCAAGGTTAATCAATCGATTAATCGATTGTACTCGTTGAGTACTTAACTATGTGCAGAGCTCTGAACTAAGCCCTTGGGAGAGTAAAAATAATAATAATAATTAGGGTATTTGTTAAGCACTTACTATGTGCCAGGCACTGTACTAAGCGCTGGGCTGGATACAAGCAAATCAGATTGGACACAGTCCCTGCCCCACATGGGGCTCACGTTCTCAATCCCCATTTTACAGATGAGGTAACTGAGGCGCAGAGAAGTGAAGTGACTTGCCCTAGGACACACGCCAGACAAGTAGCGGAGCTGGGATTAGAACCCATGACCTTTTGACTCCCAGGCCAGTTCTCTAGCCACTATGCCATGAGTACAATTTGACAGAATTAGCGGACACGTTCCCCTGCCCCTAAGGAGCTTACAGTCCATGGGGGAGGCAGACTTTAACATAAATAAATATTTTATAATGTATAATTGAAAGATCTGTACGTAAGGTTAAGTCCCAAGAGGTTGTCATCTTCAGCAGTTCAATTCAGTTCAGTAGTATTTATGGAGACATTACTGGGTGCAAAACATTATACTAAACTCTTGGGAGAGTACAATATAGCAATAAACAGACACGTTCCCTGCCCACAGTAAACTTCGGGCTAGAGAGGGAGATGGGCATTAATATAGATGAATAAATAAATTACAGATATGTACAGCTAAGACTAATTTTGCTGGGGCAGTATGCAGAAAACTCTTTGAGAACTGAGTACTTGCAAGGTATGGGGCCCTTCGAAGGAGGATACGATTGCGGCGACCTTCACAGTAGTCTTGAAATTTCTTCAGGAACCAATGTGGGAGGGTCTGCACCCAGACATTCTCCACCCTGATTGTCCCTCTTTCTTTAAGCAGGCAAGCTCCCTTATTCTCCCCCTCCCACCACCGCTCCCATGTCTGCGCATCTGCCACCAAGTCTCTGTTTTTGACTTAGAGAATGTTGGAGTCTCTCCCCGTTTGGGGCGGTGGATGGCTTCCGCTGCCTTGTACTTTCTGTCTGTCTGTTTTTAACTTCGTGGGGTGGTTTCTGGTTCCCAACGGCCCCGGAGAGGCCTTTGTATAAATAACCTCAGACACCCAGGCAGGCATTCCAGGGTGGCTGGTATGTGGGAAAGCCAAAAGGCCATTCACATTCCATTAAGAAACCAAACTTTCCAGGCATTTAGTGAAAAAATATGGGGGTTTGTGAACACCAATCACCACCCCCACAAAGAAAACCCTTTGTCCTAAGTCTCTTAAAAGTCATGGGAACAAGGAAGTGGGATATCCCAGGGAGAAATCTCCAAAGGTGGCAAGTTAGGTAATTTGTCTGACCTTCAGTTACTTTTTGACTGTAAGCTCTTTGTGGGTAGGCCACATGATTACCAATTCTGTTATACTGTACTCTCCCAAGTACTTAGTGGAGTGTATAGTATATATGAGGCAGCACGGCTTAGTGGAAAGAACACAGGCTTGGGAGTCAGAGGACGTGGGTTCCAATCCCAGCTCCGCCACTTGTCTGCTATGTGACCTTGGGCAAATCATTTAACTTCTCTGTGCCTCAGTTACCTCATCTGTAAAATGGGGATTAAGACTGCGAGCCCCACATGGGACAACCTGATTACCTTGCAATTACTCCAGTGCTTAAAACGGTGCTTGGCTCATAGTATGTGCTTAACAGATACCGTAATAATAATAATAATAATAAGTATAATATAGTACTCTGCACGCAGAAAGCCCTCAATGAATACTGTGGATTGTTTGATCTGAAAATGGGGATTAATTACTTGCTCTTCCTCCCTTTTAAACTGTGAACCTTATGTGGGACGGGATACGTGTCTGAACTGATTATCCTTTATCTACCCCAGTGTTTAGCAGAGTGCTTGGCACAGAGTAACTGCTTAAGAAATGCCATTATTATTATTATTTTTACTATTCTGGATTTCCCAGAAGGCCTCTAGTAGGACTTGGAGTCAGAAGGATGTGGGTTCTCATCCCGGTTCTGCTACTTGCCTGTTGGGTGACCTTGGCAAGTCACTCAACTTCCCTGTGCCTCTGTTCCCTCACCTGTAAAATGGGGAATAAAGCTATGAGCTCCAAGTGGGACAGGAACTGTGTCCAACCTGATATGCTCGTATTCACCCCAGTGCTTCCAGTGCTTAGTAGAGTGCCTGACACATGGTAAGGGCTTAAAAAAATACCACGGCTACTATTGTTATTATCATTATTACTCTGAGAGGTACAGACAAGCCTAGAGGAAGGCAGAGCCCGGTTATTTCGACCAGCAGTCCGGCACCGTAGAGGGTGGGAGGGACACACAATATGCACAGTCGCGTGCCGGGAGCTAGTCGGAGCCTCCGGAAATAGTCTATTATTCATCCACCCTAATTATTATTTTCACCGTGTGTTCCTGGACTGTCTGAGACTGGGCTGGAGATGGAAAATAAATGACATTTCCACTCAGGTGAAATCACATCCAGCCAAGTGCTCCTCAGTGGGGGCCCCTGGGAATCTCTCAGCCTCCTTGAACGGCTCAGCGTGTGTGTGCCTAGGCCTGCTTCTCAGATGGATGCGTATGGTCCATCCGGCATACATAGACTTCTGTAGAGGGGTCTACAAAAGTGTTCAGATCGCCCCGCTCCTCAAAGAACTCCGGTGTTATCCATCCACCTCCGCATTAAACTAAAACTCCTCAACATTGGCTTTAAAGCACTCCACCACCTTGCCCCCTCATACCTCACCTCACTTCTCTCCTACAACCCAGTCCACAGACTTTGCTCCTCATGTGCTAACCTTCTCACTGTGCCTCGATCTGCCAGTATCACTGCCGATCCCTAGCCCACTTGCTGCCCCTGACCTGGAACGCCCTCCCTCTTCTAATCTGACAATTAATCTCCCCACCTTCAAAGCCTTGTTGAAAGCACATCTCGTCCAAGACCTTCTCAGACTAAAGTTCCACTTTTCCTCATCTCCCACTCCCTTCTGTGTTGCCCTGACTTGCTCCCTTTGCTCTTCCCCCCTCCCAACCCCTCAGCACTTATGTACATATCTGTAATTTTATTTGTATTGATGTCTGTCTCTCCCAGGCTAGACCGAATAATGCTTGGCACATAGTAAGCGCTTAACAAATGTCATCATCATTATTACTATTATTCTTAGACACTAAGCCCGTTGTGGGCAGAGATTGTAACTGTTCATTATTGTACTGTACTCTCCCAAGTACTTAGTACAGTGCTCTGCACACGGTAAGTGCTGGATAAATATGATAGAATGAATGAATGAGGGGGTGAATACCCAAACTTGGAATGTTTTAGACCGGACAGAACGAATAGCTGAGGATTATTGAACCCACCAGAGTGAATCAGAATTTCTGGATTATTTCCTCCTCTATCTTGAAGGCTTTCCCTGTATCTTCCAGCACTGGCAGGTCATGATTACTCCAGCAGACACCGCTTTGGAATAGCCAATAGCCAGATCGATCAATCAGTGGTAATTACACAGTAAGCGGTTTACTGGAAAGAGCCTGGGCCTCTGAGTCAGGGGGACCTGGGTTCTAATCCCATCTCCACCACTTGTCTCCTGTGTGACCTTGGGCAAATCACTTCTCGATGTCTCATTTACCTCATCTTTAAAATGGGGATTAAAGCTGCGAGCACCATGTGGGACGTGAACTATCTCCAACCTGATTATCTTGTTCCTACCCCAGTGCTTAGTTCAGTACCTGTCACATAGTAAGGTCTTAGCCATCCAAAAAAGTAAGCACTCAATAAATAAACACTATTTGTTGATTGATTTTAATAATTATGATTGCAGCATTTGTTAAGTACTCACAGTGAAAAGAAGGAGGGAGAACAGGTATTTAATCCCCACTCTACAGATAAGGGAATTGAGACACAAAGAAGTTAAGTGACTTGTTCAAGGTCACCCAGCAGGCAAGAAACAGAGCTGGAATTAGAACCCAGAAATCTTGACTCCTAGTCCTGTGGTCTTTCCACACGGCCAGGAGACATCATACATACATCGCTCCCCTGCCCAGAACTCCAGCACTCTCAAATCCATCAAAACCCCGTGTTCAAAACCTTTCTTTAAAATCATCTCTTCCAGGAAGGCTTCCCTGACTACCACCCCACCATCCCACCCAGGGCATCTCTTCTGTTACCCTGGCACCCCCTTATCCAGCATTATGTTTATTCCTTAGGAATGAACTAATGGATCCTCCAGGGTCTGTTTTGGATCCCGCTTTTCAACCTCTTAGCCATGGGTTGGTAGCGTTGTTGCTGAGGTATCTGAGCCTCAGCACTTGGGTTCGGGGTAAAACATGCATTGGGACCCAAAATGGTGCCTGACGGAGGAAAGGCCCCAACAGAGGGTGTAGCTGGGACGGGATGACTGGGCCGACCTCTCGCCAAGACCCCACGGAGCCCCCGGCCCGATGGTCCGGCCTCGCTGAGGTGAGAGATGGAGCCGTGACCCAGAAAGGAGGCCACCTCCCCTCCTCTTTGTCTTTCCTGCTGAAGAAGAAAGAGCTGTGGTCTCCCGGCCAGGCGGGAGTTACAAAGTCTCCTTACGCACTGCTCTCTGCGTGGGCCTGAATACAGATTAATATGATATTAATTTAATGCAATTAAGAATAAGCTGATGTTATTGTTTCCGACAGACATTATTTCCCCATAGAAGAATAAATCAATTGCAATTATTGCACTTTCTGAAAGAATTTGCACATTTTGCTCAGGGTCAAGTCTATTAGAAGAATGAGGTACTACCGTATTTTCCTGAGATGACGAGATGGGAAACTCTGTGACCTGTACAATGCTTATCTAATTATACCGGGCGTTTAACGCTTTCATCAGCAAATGAAGGGCAAACTCAACTTAGATGATTTCCTGTGCCTTGGAAACTCCACATAGGCACACACACATACACAGCAGCGCGGCTTATTGGAAAGAGCCCGGGCTTGGGAGTCAGAGGTCATGGGTTCTAATCCCAACTCCGCCACTTGCCAGCTGTGAGATTTTGGGCAAATCACTTCACTTCTCTGTGCCTCAGTTACCTCATCTTTAAAATGGGGATCAAGACTGTGAGCCCCAAATGGGACAACCTGATAACCTGGTGAGTGGGGGACTGCCTGACGAGGCATCTATTCCAGCGCTTGGAACATTGCTTGGCACGTAGTAAGCGCTTAACAAATGCCATCATTACTATACACTCACATGCTCAACATAGGCTCACACACATGCTCCCCTCGACACAGTCCCTCGCAACCACACAAACACACCCACACACACACTCACCTCCACATGCACACATACACGCTCACACTCACTAGGCAAGCAGGAAGAGGCAAAATGGGCAGAACTTAGGCTTTGCCAATGAAGGAGTCTTTGATCCCATAATTACCCACTGACCGAGCCCAGTAAACATAGACCAGAGGCATAAAGCTCGCTGTGGGCAGGGAATGTGTCTGCTAAATTGTTATATTGTACTCCCCCAGCACTTGGTACAGTGTTTTGCACACACGAAGTGCTCAATAAATATGAATAAATGAATGAATAAAGAGAGACAGCTAAATTCCCCTTCCTTAAAAACTTCTGCCAAAACCCAGCCCCAGCTGGCTTGCCAGGAGAAGAAAATTGTGTTCCCCTGGTGGAGTAAGGCATGCAGTAGCTTTTTCTCCACAGAAAAAGCTCTGAAGTCATGTTTCCCCGCAGTCCTTGCTGGAAATGAAATAGCTACCCTAGAACAGCATATGACAGATCATCATTCTCCCTATCTTCAGTGTTTTATTAAAATCACATCTCCTCCAAGTGGCCTTCTCAGATTGAGCCCTTCTGTCTCCCACTCCATCGCCCTTCAGCTTTACCTAAGCACTTGCACACAGTAAGTGCTCAATAAATGCCATAGATTGGTTGATTAATCATGGAGTGAACTGCTGGCAATTTCTTCCTTAAAAATTTCAGGCCAAAGGGATTCCCTCAAGCTCCATGTATCAGTGAATTCCAATCCCTATGTCTGGAAACTTCCTAACTAGATTGTAAAATCCTGGAAGGCAGGAATTGGAGCCACTTACTTTATTGTGTCCTCTCAAGTGCTTCATTCATTCATTCAATAGTATTTATTGAGCACTTACTATGTGCAGAGCACTGTACTAAGCACTTGGAGACGCACTAAGCAACAGATAGAGTGTTTAGTCCTAGAGACCATAAACTCCTTGTGAGCAGGGAGTATTTGGTTGTACTGTACTCTGCCAAGCACTTAGTAGAGTATTCTGCACACAGTAAACACTTAATAAATACCCTGATTGACTGACAGGCTAATATTCTTTTCAATAAGTGCTCAATAAATATCACTGATTGATTGATTTTTCCTCCTTTGACCCCAGGCTTTTTAGTATTCTGGAGCTATTCTTTGAAAGTGTCCCTCAGTCGGGAGAAAAGGAAGAAAAACTAAAATGTTAGGTATGAAGACACAGCAAAATTTGTCAGAAAACAACCCCTAACGGTTCAATAGCCCGGCAGCTTACAAGTGTCCTGCAAATCCTCAGTATGGCTCAGTGGAAAGGGTTGGGAGTCAGAGGACAAGGATTCTAACCCCAGCTCTGTCATTTGCCTGCTGTGTGATCTTGAGCAAGACACAGCTTCTCTGTGTCTTTTTTCTCATTTGCAAGATAGGGATTCAAAGCCGTTGTCCCTCATACTTAAACTGTCAGCCCCATTCATTCATTCAGTAGTATTTACTGAGGGTTTACTATGTGCAGAGCACTGTACTAAGTGCTTAGAATGTACAATTTGGCATATAATTCGGCGACAGAGACAATCCCTGCCCAATGATGGGCTCATCTACATCAGTGACTGTGTCTAACCTAATTTTCTTTTGCCCACCCCAGGAATTGGTACAGTGCCTGGCACAAAGGAAATGCTTAACTAATACACAGTTATCATTAATAATATTATCATCATTATTTTTATTACGTAGGACAGGGACTGTGTCTGACCTGATTGATTTGTGTCTTTCCCACTGCTTAGAACAGTGCTTAACAAATGCCATAAAAAAGCCCAAGAATAAACAGGTAGAGTGACTTCATTTGCCTTTTATGGAGTACATTTCCTTCCCATTTTCCCCACCTTTCAAGCTTTATTGAAGGCACATCTCCTCCAAGAGGCCTTCCCCAACTAAGCCCTCATTTCCTCTTCTCCCATTCCTTTCTGTGTCACCCTTGCACTTGGCTCTGTTCCCTTTATTCCTCCTTCCCTCAGCTCCACAGCTTTATGTACATATCTGTAAGTTATTTATTTCTGTTCATTCATTCATTCAATAGTATTTATTGAGCGCTTATTATGTGCAGAGCACTGTACTAAGCGCTTGGAAAGTGCAAATCGGCAACAGATAGAGACAGTCCCTGCCCACTGACGGGCTTACGGTCCAATCGGGGGAGACGGACAGACAAAAACAATAGCAGTAAAGAGATTCAAGGGGATGAACATCTCATTAAAACAGTAGCAATAAACAGAAACAAGGTGATGTACATCTCATTGACAAAATAAATAGGGTAATGAAAATATATACAGTTGAGTGGACGAGTACAGTGCCGAGGGGATGGGAAGGGAGAGGGGGAGGAGCAGAAGGAAAGGGGGAAAAGAGGATTTAGCTGCGGAGAGGTGAAGGGGGGGGCGGTAGAAGGAGTAGAGGGAGAAGAGGAGCTCAGTCTGAGAAGGCCTCTCGGAGGAGGTGAGTTTTTAAGTAGGGTTTTGAAGAGGGGAAGAGAATCAGTTTGGCGGAGGTGAGGAGGGAGGGCGTTCCGGGACCGCGGGAGGACGTGGCCCGGGGGTCGACGGCGGGATAGGCGAGAACTGTCTTCCCTTTTAGACTGTAAGCTCGTTGCGGGCAGGGAGTGTGTCTACTAACTGTGTTATATTGTTGTACTGTGCTCTTCCAAGCACTTAGTAGAGTGCTCTGCACACAGTAGGTCCTCAATAAATATGATTGATTGACTGAATGACTGAATGATTGATAGCGCAGAGGCAGGGTTTGAGGGAGGACTCTGCCTACCACCACCTCCCACAGCAGAGCTTCCTCAGGGGCAAGCAAAGGGCACACAGTGGCTTTTTGCTTAGAAGCAAACGATAACATGTCCTGGCTTCTGGAATTAGTGGAATGAGGTCCAGGGTCTCTAGGAGCTGTTGTTGCCTCTGAGCGAGACCGTGGCAGTCCCACGTAGCCTCCTGACACGTTCTCCGTGGCACTTGGCTTGCTCAGAGCCGGGCCCCCGTGGAACTGAGAGAAAATTGCGTTGATTTATCACCATCTTAGCTCTGCCCCGGGCCCCAGGCGTTGCGGTGCTCTATTTCACGGGGAAATTGCACCGTTCGGAGGCTGGTGAAATGGAACTTCGCTCTCCCGGAGAGAAAGGGAGCGAGATGGGGCAGAGATTGCCGGCGTTTAACCTATGATTGTGGCTCGAGTGTGTTCCACTTGTCCGGGGGGGGAAATAATACAGGAGTCCTGTTCATCTGCTAGTTTTTAAGGAGCAGGCTGGCTGGCTTGGCATTAGAGATACTTCAGAAAACCCAGTCAGGAGAGCAGTGTGTTTCTGCCCACCTGTTCCAGTCTGGGACCATTTGGGAGATTCTCCTGTGCTGTGCCCGTATGCCAGCGATGACAGCGGCTGTATTAACTGAGCCCCGACTGTGTGCAAGGCACTGTGGTGGGCGCCTTCTTTGTGCGGAATACTCTACTGAGCTCCTACTCTGGGCAGAGTGCTGTACTGAGCATTTACTGGAAGATTGTAAGCTCCCCAGTAGATTGTAAACTCCTTGTGCGCAGAAAATGGGTCTCGTGCTTCCACTGTGTTTTCCCAGGTATTTAGTACAGTGGGCTACACTCGGTAGGTGCTCGATAAATACTGTCTCCACTATATTACTATTCTTACTAGTCGAGGAAGACCTAACTTGGGCAATGCACTGTAGTGGGCTCCTGCTTGGTGAAGACCACTGAACTCGACATCTAATGATTAGAGAAGCGGCGTGGTTTAGTGGAAAGAGCACAGGCTTGGGAGTCAGAGATCGTGGGTTCTAATCCCGGCTCCGCCACTTGTCACCCGTGTGGCGTTGGGCAAGCGACTTTACTTCTCTGGGCCTCAGTTACCTCATCTGGAAAGTGGAGATTAAGACTCTGAGCCCCATGTGGGACAACCTGATTACCTTGTATCTACCCCAGCACTTAGAACGGTGCTCGGCACATAGTAAGTGCTTAACAAATACCATAATAATTATTATTCTGCAGATGAGGAAACTGAGGCAAAGAGAAGGAAAGTGAGTTACCCAAGGTCAGCAGACAAGCTGCAGAGCCGGGAGTAGAACACAATTGCTCTCCCAGGCCCATGTAGGCCAGGCTGAATCTCTAGTGGAAGACTAGTCCTTGACAAATACCAAAACGTTGGGTTAGGGACAACTAACTTCACCTCCATCACTGTGTGACTAGGCAAAGTCATTTATCCTCTCTGGTCCTCAGTTTTCCCATCCATGTATTAGGGAGAATTAACCACACTCCTCCAGCCTTCTAAAACAATATGGGCCCATAGTGTTTTGACAAGAGAAGCAGCTTGACTTAGCGGATAGAGCATGGGCCTAGGAATCAGAAGGACTTGCTTTCTAATCCCGGCTCTGCCACATGTCTGCTGTATGACCTTGAGCAAGTCTCTTCACTTTTATGGACCTCAATTACTTCCTCTGTAAAATGGGGATTAAGAGTGTGAGCCCCATGTAGGTTAAGGACTGCGTCCAACCCAATTAATTTGATTGAAAGAGCCCAGGCTTGGGAGTCAGAGGTCATGGGTTCTAGTCCCAGCTCCGCCACTTGTCAGCTGTGTGACTTCGGGCAAGTCACTTAACTTCTCTGTGCCTCAGTTACCTCATCTGTAAAATGGAGAATAAGTCTGTGAGCCCCACATGGGACAACCTGATTACCGTGTATATACCCAGGGCTTAGAACAGTGCCTGGCACATAGTAAACACTTAACAAATACCATCATCATCATTAATTTGTATCTAAAATGGGGATTAAGAGTGTGAGCCCCATGAAGGACAAGGACTGTGTCCAACCTGATTAATTTGTATCTATCTCAGCACTTAGAACAGTGCTTGGCACAAAGCTCTTAAGAAATAAAGTAATCATTATTATTATGATCAAATAAGACCTTGAGAAGAAGAAATGTTTTGGGTTCTCACGAAGAGAGGTGCCGTGGAAACCAGGAAGCTCGATTATGTTATTATTTCCAACAAACTATTCGTTAATAACCGGCTCTGTGGGACAAAGCCTGACCCTGATGGGAAAGATATGAAGGAGACAGGGAGTTTGCCCTGCCTTTTCCCCAGGCTGAGGTGGGAAAGGATCCTAATTCCATTCTCCCAACCCCTTCCTAGCCCCACATCCTCCTCCTCCCTGGCCAAGAAAGCAGAGTTTCCTGGTCCACCAGCAAGAGGAAACAATATGCAGCTGCAGGGTGATGGATTTAGGCTAGACTTGAAGAATATCCAGGTCAGAAGGAGAGTGGGGGTCCTGATGCAGGGGTCGGAAGGAAGGGGAGGTGTCTCCTTCTCTGAAGATCTTTGGAAATGGAACGGTCCCCCTCTGTATGGAAGGATTGGAGGCAGGAGGTTGGATTCGATGAGGAATTATTCTCCCAATTTATGTGAGTGGCATCAGGTTCCCTTTCCAACAGTCACCCCAGCTGATCTTGTGTGGTTGTTCTGGACCCCTAACCCATCACCCTCATTCATTAAAACTCATCCGTGCTGGGTAGCAGCGGCACGGGAGAGAGTCGAGGGCAGGGACTAGTTTACTGCGCGGAAGGAGGCAATGGAAAACCACTTCCATATTTTTACCGAGAAAACTCTATGGATGCCCTGCTAGAACGATTGCAGTTGGAAGTGTGGCTTTCTGGGAGAGATGTATCCATGACATCACTATGGGTCGGACACAGCTCGACCGCATAAGACAACAACTGTGGGCACAAGTGAGCAGAGATCGGGTGTCTAGCCATAATAAGGATTTGGGAGCAAACACTATGGGACATGATCCCTTCCCTCGTGGAGTTTCCAATCTATTGGAGGTCCATCAAAACTTAGTAGATAAGAACAGGAGCCTGAATGTCAGAAGGACCTCGGTTCTAATCCCTGCTCTGCCACTTGTCCGTTGGATGACCTTAGGCAAATCACTTCACATAGCTGGGCTTCAGTCACCTCACCTGCAAAATGGGGATTTAAGACCCTGGGCTCCATGTCGGACATTGGACTGTGTTCATCCTGATTCCTTCTACCTACCATAGTGCTTAGTACAGTTTCTGGCACAGAGTAAGCACTTAAATGCCACAGTTATTATTATTATCATCATTATGGAGGGGAGCTGTGGACACCATTCACTGGGACCCTCTCTTCTACTTCAAGCCACCATGGCTACTTTAGTATATGATCTCGGTCTGTGCAGGTGAGGTGAGTCCACAACAAGCTATCTTTTAAGTGACTACTTGTGATCCTTTGAACAAAAACAACCAGGAAGAGACTCTCGAGGCACTGAGGTGCTCTATTTGAGTCAGGTGGGCCTGCAGGGTAGGGGCATGGAGGGAGGCGATGCTTTCTCTCCCTGTTCTACCCAGTCACAGGCCCGGACCAATTAATGACCGCACAAAGAGCCACAGCTGCCATGCCTAAGGCAGATAAAAAGCCTTTGCGTTGCCGCTCGAGGGCATACCGAGGGGGTACTGGGAGGTGTGCTGAGGCAGCACGGAGAAACAAGTATCAAAGTAGCAGGAGGGCAGTGCTCCAAAGCAGCAGAAGGCAACAGCAAGAAGAAACAATTGGAACAATGGGCTCCTTTGACCACAGACTGGTACACTGGACTTTTGGGTGGTGGGCTGAGTGATGTATGAGTCCCTCCCTTGCACGATGGCAAAACTAAGTAAAAAAACTTTTCACAGTAACCTTGGTGATCAGAGGTGTACTTTGACTTGTATGTGAAAATGATGCTCCCTCCGTCCAGGAGGGTCCTGGCTGATAATAATAATAACATTGGTATTTGTTAAGCGCTTCCTATGTGCAGAGCACTGTTCTAAGCACTGGGGTAGACGCAGGGGAATCAGGTTGTCCCATGTGGGGCTCACAGTCTTAATCCCCATTTTACACGTGAGGTAAGTGAGGCACAGAGAAGTTAAGTGACTGGCCCATAGTCAAACAGCTGACACGTGGCAGAGCTGGGATTCGAACTCATGACCTCTGACTCCTCTAAGCCCTGGGGTAGATGCAGGGGAATCAGGTTGTCCCACGTGGGGCTCACGGTCTTAATCCCCATTTTACACATGAGGTAACGGAGGCACAGAGAAGTTAAGTGACTGGCCCATAGTCACACAGCTGACACGTGGCAGAGCTGGGATTCAAACTCATGACCTCTGACTCCAAAGCCCGAGCTCTTTCCACTGAGCCATGCTGCTTCTCTATATGAGCCGCGACAGCAGGTGGATATGTGGTTTGAAGAAGGGTAGCCTGTTTACACCTGGTCCGTGTTCTGACTTCAAAGTTCTCTCAGGACCCCACCTCATCTGACAAATCTTCCCTCAATAAGTGTTAGCAGGCTGAATCTTATCACTCCTTCAGCCCACTCTTACTTTTACATCGATTAATCAACAGTGCCACTTATTGAATGCTTACTATGTGCAGAGGACTGTACTGAGTGTTTTTTTAGGGTGTTAAGTGCTTACCATGTGCCAGGCACTGCACTGAGCACTGGGGTAGATACAAGATAATCAGGTTGGACACAGTCCATGTCCCACAGGAGGCTCTCAGATCTAATCACCACTTTGCAGATGATGAACCTGAGGCGCAGAGAAGTTAAGAGACTTGCATAAAGTCACACAGCAGACAAGTGGTAGAGCTAGAATTAGAGCCTGTTTCCTCTGACTCCCAAGCCTGTGCTTTTTCCAGTAGGCCATGCTGCTTCTCTAAGTGTTTAGGAGAGTAAAATACAACAGTGTTGGTAAAAATGATCCCTGCCCTCAAGGAGTTTATTTATAATTTAGTGGGGGAGGCAGACATTAAAATCAATTACAAATAAGGGAAGTGGCTAAGTATAAGGGCTTGGGGGGGGGGGGGTGAGTTGAATATCAAAATGCTTAAGGGGTACAAACCCAAGTGGTGGTTTAACCAAATTAATGGCGTTTATTGAGCCTTTATTGTGTGCAGAACACTACACTAAGCGCTTAGGAGAGCACGATACAACAGAGTCGGTAGACGCGTCTCCTGCCCACCAGGAGCTTACTGTCTAGAAGGGGAAGGAGGGAAATCAGAGTGGGGAAATGAGAGGTTAGTCAGGGAAGGCTTCTTGGAGGAGATGTGATTTTAGTAGGGCTTTGAAAATTGGGGAGAATGGTGATCTGTCAGATGTGGGTTTGAATCCCGGCTCTGCCACTTGTCAGCTGTGTGACTGTGGACAAGTCACTTCACTTCTCTGAGCCTCAGTTACCTCATCTGTGAAATGGGAATTAACTGTGAGCCTCACACGGGACAACCTGACGACCCTGTATCTCCCCCAAGGCTTAGAACAGCGCTCTGCACATAGTAAGTGCTTAACAAATACCAGCATTATTATTATGTAGGAGGAGGGAGTTCCAGGGCTTAGAGGGGACGTAGGCAAGAGGTTGGCAGCCGGAGAGTGATATCGAGTTTCAGAGAGTAGGTTGGCATTAGAGGAGTGGAGTGTGCAGGGTGACTTGTAGTGGGAAATTAGATAGGTAAGGCAGAAAAGCAGAGAGCTGTTTGAGTGTCTTAAAACAAAAGGTAAGGAGTTTCTGCTTGATATGGAAATAGATGAGCAACTATTCAATCAATTAGTGATATTTATTGGGATATTTACTTTATACAGAGCACCGTACTAAGGCTTTTGAGGAGTGGGGAGATGTGTGGGAAATATCTTTTAGAAAAATGATCCGTAAAAACGATTATGTATTTATGTCTACCGTCGCACGTTTGTATATATGCGTGGATATTGGATTACCTATTCAATTTCATTCTAATTCCACGGCTTGTGAATATTTCTATGTCTGTCTCACATATTTAAGTTCCTCATGGACAGGTGAAGTGTCTTGTACTTCTCAAGTACTCAGCACAGAGCATTATCTGTAGTAGATGCTCAATAAATACTATGTCTACTATTGTGACAAGGGCTGCGAGATTCTGCGTAGGGGATCCTGTGCCCCATTCAAGTAGGAGCGTGGCTCAGTGGAAAGAGCATGGGCTTTGGAGTCAGAGGTCATGGGTTCGAATCCCAGCTCAGCCACTTAGCTGTGTGACTTTGGGCAAATCACTTAACTTCTCGGTGCCTCAGTCACCTCATCTGTAAAATGGGGGTGAAGAGCCCCACGTGGGACAACCCGATTCCCCTGTGTCTACCCCAGCGCTTAGAACGGTGCTCGGCACACAGTAAGCGCTTAACAAATACCAACGTTATTATTATTTAGGAGGGAGCCAGGGAGCCCAAGACAGAATGCTGAGAGAAGGAAGGAGATGTCCTGCAGGGGCAGCTGGAGAGAAGGAGATGTGGGGTTTGTAAAGGAAAGGATTAAACAAGAGCAGTCAATGGTATTTAGCGATTGCTTTGGGCAGAACACTGTACTAAGTACTTGGGAGAGTAGAATGCAACAGGGTTGACAGACATGTTCCCTCCCCACATCGAGCTTGTAGTCTAAAGGGGAGTTAGAAGGCGTGTCCATGTGGGAGGGGGGAGTGCGAAAAGAAGTAGCCCGGAACTCTCTCTCCTTTCGCATCCTGCAGGCGACAGATGATCACTCTTCCCTCTTGCAAAGCCTTATTGAAGACACATCTCCTCCAAGAGGCCTTCCCTGCCTAAACCCTCACTTTCTCTTCTCCAGTTCCTTCCTGTGTCACCCTTGCACTTGGATTTGTACCCTCTATTCACCCCTCCCTCACCCCCTTAGCACTTATGTACATATACATAATTCATTTATTTATAATAATAACGTTGGTATTTGTTAAGCGCTTACTACGTGCAGAGCACTGTTCTAAGCGCTGGGGGAGATACAGGGTGATCAGGTTGTCCCACGTGAGGCTCACAGTCTTCATCCCCATTTTGCAGATGAGGGAAGTGAGGCCCAGAGAAGTGACGTGACTTGCCCACACTCACATAGCTGCCAAGTGGCAGAGCCGGGATTCGAACCCACGACCTCTGACTCCCGAGCCCGGGCTCTTTCCACTGAGCCACGCTCTCTGTCTCCCCCTCTAGACTGTAAGCTCCTTTTGGGCAAGGAACATCTCTACCGACTCTGTTATATTGTACTCACCCAGGCGCTCGGTACAGTGATGACCTAGTGGACAGAGCATGGGCCTGGGAGACAGAAGGACCTGGGTTCTAATCCCAGCTCTGCCACTTGTCTGCTGTGTGACCTTGGACAAGTCAATCGATTTCTCTGTGCCTCAGTTGCCTCATCTTTAATCCGCGATCGATTGTGAGCCCCATGTGGAACAGGGACTCTGTCCAAGCTAATTACCTGGTATCTACTCCAGCGATTATAATAATGTTGGTATTTGTTAAGCGCTTACTATGTGCAGAGCACTGTTCTAAGCACTGGGGGAGATACAGGGTAATCGGGTTATCCCACGTGAGGCTCACAGTTAATCCCCATTTTACAGATGAGGTCCCTGAGGCACAGAGAAATGAAGTGACTTGTCCACAGTCACACAGCTGACAAGGGGCAGAGCCGGGATTCGAACCCATCATCTCTGTCTCCCAAGCCCGGACTCTTTCCACTGAGCCACAATACTTGACACATAGTAAGCATTTAGCAAATACCGTCATTATTAGCGATTAGAACATGGGGAAGGTTCTAATCATGTCATCCAGGGAAGGCTCTTTCAGGAGAGTGGAGAAGTCTTAGGACTCAACCTTCTCCGCTACTGGACTGTAAGCTTCTCGATCGCAGGGATCCTGTTCTTCAACCCTACTGTACTCTCAATAAATCAATCATATTTATTAAGTACTTACTGTGTTCAGACCACTCTATTAAGCATTTGGGAGAGAACAATATAACAGAGTTGAGAGGCACATCCCCTGCGCACAACAAGCTTACAGTCTAGAGGGGGAGTCTCTTCCAAGTGCTAAGTACAGTCTCGGCACTAAGGAATTGCTCAGAAAATACAATTGATTGTAGTTTTTAATGTACTTTCCTGGATGGCTGTTTTCCTATGCGCCTGTTCCCTCCCTTCTCATTTTAGATTGTAAACCCCCTGGGGACTCCTTGGACCTTTCCCTCTCACTTCATAGAGTGCCTGGCACAAAATAAATATTGAATAAATCCCCTAAGTAATAATAATGTATTTTTACCTTCAAAACAAACTCCCCAGCCCGTAAGGCCTCTGGAGGGAGCAGGTGTAAGAAGGCCGGGGGCAGGCCAGACCATGGGAAAAATCATTAAAAGGTGCTAATGGATCCAGGAACTCAGAAAGCATTTTTCCCTGGAGTCCAGAAAATGTGTGAAACCCTCTGCAGCAGCAGCCAGAGAGGCAACAGTGGCTGCAAAGCTTGCTGGGAACGGGCTACTAAAACCACATACCCGTATGGGGCTCGTTAAACGTCGTCGCCTATCCCAGCGGCTGGTTTTTGCCGGTCAGGGGCACTGGGGTGGGAGCTGCTCCGCTTACGGCCGAGGTTACGCAGCTGAGCACGAGATAGGACTGGGGGATCCCGGCTGGCCCCCCGGGTCTCTGGTCCCCCGAAGCGGTGGAGACAGATTCCCAGCCGGGCCCGTCATGAAAGCTGACGAGTGTAAATAGGAAAAGCAGCGGGAAGACCCTCCCGCTACCTTCCGTCTCCTTCATTTTCACCTTCTCGCTTTTTGCTGAAACGTCTCAGAGAAGCTGAAACCAGGGCCGTCCAGGCTCGGTGCAGGCGTGGAGCGCCTTCCCGGGCACGTGCTGTGGATGGACCACTGGATTAGAGGGCGTTGGATGGGTCCATTGATTGATTACTTTTGGTAGAGAATCCATGGTCTAGTGGATAAAGCGCAGGCCTGGGGAACATGGGTTCTCACCCCGGCTTCTCCACTTGTCTGCTGAGTGACCTTGGGCAAGTATTTTCTGTGCCTCGATTACCTCATCTGTAAAATGGGATTAATATTGTGAGCCCCATATGGAACAGACACTTGATTAGTTTGTATATATATCAGCACTTAGTACAGTGTCAGGGTTGAAGGATGGTCTAGTGGATAGAGAATGGGCCTGAGAGTCAGAAGGAGCTGGGACTTAATCCCGGCTCCATCACTTGTCTGCATGTGGAACCTTGGGCAAGTCATTTCATTTCTCTATGCCTCAGTTACCTCATATGTAAAATGGGGACTGAGACTGTGAGCCCCACGTGGGATAGGGACTGTGTCCAATCTGATTTGCTTCTATTTATCCCAGAGCGTAAAACAGTGCTTGGTACATAGAAAGCGCTTAACAAATACCATTTTATTATTATTATAGTAGTCATATAGTATAGTATAATATTTGAGTGCCTACTGTGTGCAGAGCATGGTACCAAGTGTTTGGGGGAGTAGAATATAACAATAAATGAAGGTATATCCTGCCCACAATGAGCTTATCGTTACAGTGCTCAAAAATTACCACAAAAAGGTCACTGATTGTCTCTGGGAAATGATCACCGTGGAGAGCCCAGGTTAAATGAAGACCACAGCAGAAAAGGGTCACCGTCCTTTTTTATCAACTCACAGAGAAGAGTTTCTCGCCCACAGGGACGTGTCTTAGGGGAAGGTGAAATCAATCAACCGATCGGTGTATTTGTTGAGTGATACACGTGTGCAGAGTCCTGTGCCGGGTGCTGGGGAGAGGGCAGTGCGGTGCCGTGGAATGGTTAGATGAGGTCCCTGGCCTTAGGGAGCTTTCAGTCCAGAGAAGTCAGTTCTCCATCTAGGTCTTCTTTTCTCCCATTCTCCCTCCTTTCTTCCTTGACCGTGCATTTGGGTCTGTACCCCAGACTGTAAGCATCTTGTGGGCAGGGAATGTCTCCCAACTCTGTTATATTGCACTCTCCCAAATGCTTAGTAAAACGCTCTGTACACAGAGGTGCTCAAAAAACACCACTGGTTGATTGAGAGACGATGGGAGAGTCAATGGTAATGGATGTCCAGGAGGGAAACTCATATATAGCCCCATCGGGTCTCGGTTGGGATGGACCATGGATCTGACTCAGGGGGTGGTTTTATGGATGGCTTAATGCATGGCTGTAACTCATAGAACCTTCCACCGCTTTGGACAGTGCTTGACACATAATAAGTGCTTAACAAATGCCATAATAATTATTATTATAAAAATAACAGTGATCATTGTGGTATTCTTTAAGCCTTTACTATGTGCCAGATACTGTACTAAGCTCTGGGGTAGATACAAGGTGACCGGGTTGGACTCAGTGACCATCCCACATGAGGCTCACGGTCTTATTCCCCATTTCACAGATGAAGTAACTGAGGCACAGAGAAGTTAAATGACTGAGGGGCAGAGAAGTTAAGAGAAGTGGCGGAGCTGGGATTGGAACCGAGGTACTTCTTCCTCCCAGGGCCGTGCTCTCTCCACTACTTATTCTCTGCACTGTCACCGTTTTACTGACATCCTCTTCCATACCAGTGCTTTTGTTGGTCACTGTCCTGTTGTCTTTGTTACCCAGGGTGCTCGATGCTGTTTTCATATCTCCTCCTTGTGGCATGGTCTCCCTGGAGACTCTGACCACATTTCCGGGTGCTGCACACTAGAGTACCTATTTTTTGCTTTCTCCTCACCCTCCAGACTGTAACCTGTGGGCAGGGAATGTGCCTGTTACATTGTCATACTGTATTCCTCCAAGCCCTTAGTACAGTGCTTTGCACACAGTAAGCGTTCAATAAATACAACTGACTGACTGACCTGCTCAGTCTTGACCACATCATCCGAGGTTTTGCTTCATCGTTCAGGGTGGCCTCGTGGGCTAATAATAATAACTGTGGTATTTGTAAAGTGCTTACTATGTGCCAGGCACTGTGCTAAGTGCTGGGGTGGATACAAGCAAATCGGGTTGGACACGGACCCTGTCCCATATGGGGCTCACAATCCGAACCTCCATTTTACAGATGAGGGAACCGAGGCCCAGGGAAGTTAAATGACTTGTCCAAAGTCACCCAGCAGACAAGTGGCAGAGCAAGGGCCTGGGAGTCAGAGTACCTGGCTTCTAACCCTGGTTCTGTCATGTGCTTACTGTGTAGCCTTGGGGAAGTGACTGAACTTACCGGTGCTTCAGTTTCCTCATCTGTAAAAGGGAAATAAAAACACCTGATCTCCCTCCTTCGTAGATCGGGAGTCTCACGTGTCTGACCTGATTAACTTACATTTATCCTCATACTTTTAGTACAGTGCTTTGCACCTACTAAACACTTAACAAACATTACAGTTATTATTACTGCACCTATAGTGAACCTCTCCTGACCAAACAGCAGTCGACTGGGTACCCTGTTATATACTCTGATCACCCATCACCCGTTCTGCCCAGCAAAAATAGAGTGTGCCTGGCTACTCAGTGGACTGATTGAATTCTAGGACTTTATCTGTGATGCTGCCTTGCTCCATGACGTTTAGTATACTATTCACACACCCCCCACTCCCCAACACACACATGGCATGGGAGATAGTGGGGATGGAGCGTCCCCTTTGTCCTGGAATAGATCAGAGGTTAGCAAAGAAACCCTCTCTTCTGAATAGCTCTCCTCCCAACCCAGCCTTTCCCGGTGGCTTTGACCTCCAGAATTACAAGAGTCTCATCAAAAGCTGCAAAGGGTGTGGAGGACTTAGAAGTTGATCCCAAGTTGGGAGGTGGAGCGACTGACAGCAAGCCTCCTCCCTCTTCTCCCTCTTTTCCGGGAGACCTAAGTCAATAGAGATGAGACGATCCCCGTGGGCCGGGCCTGGTAGGAGTGGGGCAACCGGCCTCTCCCGTGATCGATGTCCGGCTCTCCAGGATGGTCCTCTCCTTCCTCCCCTCATCCAAATGCAAGTCCGCAGCCCCGAGCCCAGCACGCTACCCGTCTACTCTTCCCTCACACACCTCTGCTGCTGATGCCGGTCTGCTTCCAAAATAAATCAGAAAAGCCTCAGCTCCAGACACAGCCAACGACTGCCTTGGAGACCGGGGGAACAGAAAAGCCAAGACTTCCTCTCCTCTATCAATCGCCTTATTATCTCCTCGCATCCCCACTACCAGTGCAGCTGTAACCGGGCGGTGGCAGGTTTTTCCCTGTGCTGGGTTTCGTCACAATAAATCAGGACTCTGGCATGGTTTTGCAACGAGAAGCGCCAGGTGTGAAGCCATCACATCGATCTTGGCAGTGATTTCTGACACAAGAAGGAGATCATTTAATTCGGTTGCTCTATCTTAAATATCAATTCACACACCTGTAGAGTGAGACATCACAGGACACCAGGGTTTTCGCTGTGAGTCTGATCAACTCATCTAGAGAGGGTTAATAGAGGCAGAAAGAACAGAATTCACCTTTGACAGGCTCAGTACGATTCCCCAAAGAGAGGATGAGGCTACTAGTGAAAAGTATCGGAATAACTGAGGATTAAAAATGCACTGGGTCACAAGAGAGAGAGTCCGAATGGAGAGGGGAGAGGAAGGAGTTTTGGATGGTCTATGCTAGGTCACTGGAGGGAGAGCCAGGGTTGGAGAGGGGAGAGGGCCAGGCTCCCCGGAAAGAGAGTCGGGGATGGAGAGGGGAGAATTTGGGGTGCTAGACTGTCCATCCCAAACCATGAGGGTGGGTGTCCAATAGGGCAACCTAAATTAACCAAGCTTAATTTATTCAGTCATATTTATTGAGCACTTACTGTGGGCAGAGCACTGTACTAAGTGCTTGGGAGAGTACAATAGAACAATAAACAGGCACAGGCCCCTGATGAAGTCATGGGTTGACGGAACCTTGGGGCCGAGCCAGAGGGTGCTGTTTAGGCTCTGATATCAAGACAGTTTCCTTGACCTCCTCTATCTCACCGCTGACCTCTCGGCTCGTGTCTCGCCTCTGGCCTGGAACGCCCTCCCTCCTCATATGACAGACAATGACTCTCCCCCACCTGAAAAGACTTCCTGAAGGCACATTTTCTCCAAGAGACCTTCCCTGACTAAGCTATCCTTTCCTCTTCTCACACTCCCTTCTGCATCGTGCTGACTTGCTCCTTTTATTCATTCACCCCCAACCCCAGCCTCACAGCACTTATGTATATATCTGTAATTTATTTATTTATATTAATGCCCATCTCCCATTCTAGACTGTAAGCTCATTGTAGGCAGGGAGTATGTCTGTTTATTGTTATACTGAACTCTCCCAAGTGCATAGTACAGTGCTCTGCACACAATAAGTGCTCAATAAATACTATTGGCTGACTGACTACACAGTTGGAATGAAAGGGACTGAGAGTGAGTACCCAGACCATCTCTTTAAATGTACTATGCAACTTGGCCGTTTTTGTAATGATATTTAAGTGCTTACCATGTGCCAAGGGCTGTATTAAGCACAGGAGAAGATATACGTTGAGGTTAGACACAGTTCCTGTCACATGTAGGGCTCAGAATCTTAATGTCCATTTTGCAGATGAGGAAACTGAGGCACAGCAAAGGTAAGTGACTTGTCCAAAGTCACACAACAGACAAGTGGCAGAGCCAGCTTTAGAACCCAGGTCCTTCTGACTCCCAGGCCCATCTGCTGTCCACTAGGCCATGAGGGCTCTACGATGCTATTCAGTTTAAACTCTTCCGTCCTTTCTAAGAGAGTCTGTAGATCTGAAATATCCAGATAGATGGTATTTATTCAACACTTATAATGTTCCAAGCATTGAGTACTGAGGCAATTAAAAGGGAATAAGAAAAAGAATCCCTGGCCCTTCTGGGGCTCACAGTCTAAGAGGGAGGGACAACAGATATTTGATGCCCATTTTACAGATGAGGAAACTAAGGCACAAAGAGGTTAAGCGAGTTGCCCTAGGTTACACAGCATGCAAATGGCAGAGCTGCCATTAGAACTCAGACCACCTGACTCCAAGTCCCAAGCCCTTTCCGCTAGGCCACCCTGCCTCCCCACATTCTTTTCACACTGCCTGGGAAAACACTGCTGGGATGGACAACTTCAGCTGAACCATCAGGTGGAGGAACAGAGAATCTCAGCCACAGCCAGAGTTAAAGGATTCTTCAAATGCTGACCCATCTCTCTTCTCAATCAATCAATGATATTCATTGAGTGCTTATTGGGTGCAGAGGACTGTACTAAGTGCTTGGGAGAGTGTACCTCAACAGAGTTGGTAGACACGTTCCCTGACCTCAAGGAGCTCGCAGGGTAGAGGGGGAGACAAATTATGAATATGTACATAAACACTCTGGGGCTGAGAGTGAGGGTGAATATCAAGTGCTTAAAGGGTTCATTTATTCATTCAATCGTATTTCTTGAGCACTTACTGTGTGCAGAGCACTGTACTAAGTGCTTAGAAAGTACAATTCGGGAACAAATAGAGACAATTCCAGCCCACAGTGGGCTCACAGTCTAGAAGCAGAGCCAAGTGCATAGGGGATGAAGAACGGAGAGAGAATAGGGGAAATGAGGGCTTAGTTGGGAAAGGGCTCTGGGAGGAGATGTGATTTTAATAGGGCTTTGATGGTTGGGAGAACGGTGGTCTGCCATATATGAAAAAGTAGGAAGTTTCATGCCAGAGGCAGGACACGGGAGAGGGGTTGGTGGCAAGATAAATGAGATCGAGGTACGGTAAGTAGCTGTGCATTACAGGAGTGAAGTTAACGTGCAGAATTTTCATAGGGAATCAGAGAGGTAAGATAGGAGGGGGTAAGGTGATTGAGGGACTTCGAAGCCAATGGTGAGGTGTTTCTGTTTGTTGCGGTGGTGGATGGGAAACCACTGGAAGTTCTTGAGGAGTGAGTGAGGAAACATGGACTGAACTCTTTTTTAGAAAAAATAATTCAGGCAGCAGAGTGAAGTAAAGGCTGGCTTAGGGAGACAGGAGGTAGGGAGGTCAGCAAAGAGGCAGATGCAATTGTCAAGAAGGATACGACAAGTATTTGGATCAACATAGTTGCGGTTTGGATGGTGAGGAAAGGGCACATTTTAGCTATATTGCAAAGGCTGAGCAGACAGGATTTGGTGACACTGCATATGTAGGTTAAATGAGAGAGATTAAGTCTAGGATAAAGTCAAAGTTACGGCTCGTGAGGCAAGGAGGGTAGTATCTGTGGTGGTGGGGAAGACACAGGGAGGACAGATTATGGGTTGGACAATGAGGAATTCTGTTTTAGACGTGGTAAGTTTGAGGTGTTAGCAGGACATCCAAGATGTGCTGAAGGTGGGAGGAAATGGGAGACTTGCAGAGAAAGAGAGGTAGATTTGGGAGTCATCCACATGGAAGTGATAGTTGAAGCCATCAAGCACTCACTCAACTGTATTGATTGAGATGGGCAGGGACTGTCTCTATCTGTTGCCGATTTGTACATTCCGAGCGCTTAGTACAGTGTTCTGCACATAGTAAGCGCTCAATAAATACCATTGAATGAATGGAGTGCTTACTCTATGCAGAACACTGTATAAAGCACATAGAGTACAATATAATAATTCCCTGACCACAACAAGCTTCCAGGCGAGATGGAGAGACAGACACTAATATAATAGATGAATTATGGATCCATACATAAGTGTTGTGGGGCTGGGATGGGGGAGAAGTCAGGGTGACATAGAAGGCCAGAAAGTGGAAGAAAAGGAAAAGAGGGCTAATTCAGGGAAGGTCTCTAGGAGAAGATGTGCCTTCAGTAAGGCTTTGAAAATGGGGATAGTAATTTTCTGCCAGATATGAAGAGAGAGGGTGTTCCGGGCCAGAGGCAGGACATGGGTGAGAGGCTGATGGAGAAATAGACAAGTAAATGGAAGTGAATGAGTTCTCCAAGGGAAGGGGTGAAGATGGAGAACAGTAAGGCACCCAGAACTGAGCCTTGAAGGACTCCCACATTGAAGGGGTGGGAGGCAGAGGGGGAGCCTGCAAGAGAGACGGAGCAAGTGAGGTCAGAGAGGTAAGAGGAGAACTAGAAGAGAACAGTATGAGTGAGGCCAACGCTAGAAAATGTTTCATGAAGAGAATGCCAGGATTACCGTTCCAGGTCTCAGATCTTTGTTTAGGAAACGACAATCTCCTGGAATTTTCCTGCCGCTTCTTCCTTGGCCTGATTTATTCTTTTCTTGGCTATTCCATGAGGTTGGGTTAATAATAACAATAATTGCGGTATTTGTTAAGCATTTACTGTGTTCCACGCACTGTACTAAGTGCTGGGGTGGATACAAGCAAATCGGGTTGGACACAGCCCCTGTCTCATGTGGGGTTCACAGTCTTAATCCCTATTTAACAGACCACGTAACTGAGCCCAGAGAAGATAAGCAACTTGCCCAAGGTCACACAGCAGACAAGTGGTGAACCCGGGATTAGAATCCATGAACTTCTGACTTCCAGACCTGTGCTCTAGCCACTACACCATGCTGGGTTACAGATCACTGGGGAAGGGAGTTTTTTGGGGTGAATCCAGCCACCCGTCGCTCTGTCCCAGAACAACAAGCTGGAGCTGGGACCCACCTCCTGCTCTGCCTTTTTTATTTTTTGGAACTTTTTTTTAAATTAAAAAGAGTCTGGTGCCTTTAAATTGCTCTAAGAGTCTCACTGGGAATTTTTCCTAGATACGCTTGTAAAGTTTGATTTGTGTACAGTATTGCTATCTAAAAATCTTTAATCTTTTAAACCTCACATAAAAAAACTCGAGCTGTTTCTCACACTCTATTAATTTTAATCAGTAGCATCTCCTGTTTGCTGTTTTAAGATTCATCCTAAACTAACAGAGAGTGGCACAGAACAAACAGCGGGGAGTAAGCGGAACCAGCTTCGCATCTGGATCCCATTATCGGGGGGGGGGGGGAGAACACCTCCGGCACCCGGCCACTCGGGCCCCTCCGAACAGGAAGAGTCAAAGGTCATCTCTCTGGAGCATTAACCTCTTGTGAGTGATTCTCCTCCCGTTACAGTGAGCAGATCTCTTTTTTGATCACTCCTTGGAGCTCACCAAAAAGATGAATCCAGTCACTCAATATTATTTATTGAGCCCTTACTGTGTGCAAAGCATCTGTACTAAGGACTTGGGAGAATAGTCAGGTGATGTCCTCTCTTTCCTAAAGATTTCCTGAGATGGAGATGTCACAGGTGAGGTGGAAAGGGGCAAGGTGATGGAGCGCTTTCAGGGGAGGGATGGCCAGACCCTGTGGCCAGGGAGGACGGCACAAAACTGGACAGGGCTCTGATGCTTAGATGATGATGATGATGATGATGATGAAGTGTTTACGATGTTCCATGCACTGTAGTAAGCACTGGGGTGGATACAAACAAACAAATCACGTTGGACACAGCCCCTGACCCTTGTGGGGTTCACAGTCTTAATCCCTATTTTACAGATCAGGTAACTGAGCCCAGAGAAGTTATCATCATTAATCATCATCATCATTATCACCATTATTGATGGTATTTATTGAGTGCTTACTGCATGCTTGGGAGAGTACAGTATAACACTATTATAGACACATTCCCTGCCCACAGCAAGCTTATAGTCTAGAGGGGGAGACAGTCATAAATCTAAATAAATAACATATATTATATATACATATATATATGTATATATATACGTATATATGTATATATATACGTATATATGTATATATACATATACACACACACACACACATATATATATGTATATATATATATATATATAAGTGCTCTGGGGCTAAGGTTAGGGGGATTATCAAGTGCCCAAAGGTCACAGATCCAAGTGCACAGATGATGCAGAAGGGAGAGGGAGTGGGGGAAAAAGGGCTGAACTAAGGAGGACCTCTTGGAGTAGATAATAATAATAATAATGATGGTATTTGTTAAGTGCTTTCTGTGTACCAAGCACAATTCTAAGCACCGGGTTAGATATAAGGTAATCAGATTGTCCCACTTGGGGCTCCCACTCTTAATCCCCGTTTTACAGATGAGGTAACTGAGGCACAGAGAATTGAAGTAATTTGTCCAAGGTCACACAGCAGACGAGCAGTGGAGCTGGGATTAGAACCCAAATCCTCTGACATTTGACAACAGGCTTCAGAGTACGGCAAGAGACTGCACTAGGGAATAATGACTTTATTTACTCGACACTTACTGTATGTCAGACACAATGCAAAAGACTGTATAAGATGCAAGATAATCAGGTTGGACAGAGTCCCTATCCCACATTTTTGTCCCCTACCTCCAGATGAAGTTGCCTGCCAATCATTCCAGATAGTGCCTGTCTTCTCTTACAGCACTCTGGGCCTAATAGGGATCCAGCATAGTGCCCCGCACATAGTAGAAGCAGCGTGACTCAGTGGAAAGAGCCCGGGCTTGGGAGTCAGAGATCATGGGTTCGAATCCCGGCTCTGCCGTTTGTCAGCTGTGTGACTGTGGACAAGTCACTTCACTTCTCTGTGCCTCAGTTACCTCATCTGGAAAATGAAGATTAACTGTGATCCTCACATGGGGCAATCTGATTACCCTGTATCTACCCCAGCACTTAGAACAGTGCTCTGCACATAGTAAATGCTTAATACCAACATTATTATTATTATAGTAGACCCCAATTCGGCATTCGACAATCAGGTAGGTGCTCAGTATAGTATTCTGCATGGAATAGGCATTCAGAATAATTCTGGTCAACAAAGGCTCAGTTGTATTTCCAGGTACAAAGTGTGCAAGTATGCAAGAAATTCTCTCTCAAAGACAGCACTCAAGGTGTGTAGTCTAGTCACTGGCAGAGTCAACTTTGAACTGAAAAACAAACCTATAAGGTGTTCAGTACAGTGCTCTGAACCAGTAGGTGCTCAATAAATGCTGCTACTGCTGTTTGTGATGATGATGGCGATGATGATGTGCACGTGTCCTTAATTTGAGGATACTTTCTGCTTAACCTATTTAACCTACTCTCCTCCAATTCCCTCCTTGACCTGCTGCAATCTGGGTTCCATGGCCCAGTGGAAAGAACACAGGCCTGGGAGTCAGAAGACCTGGGTTCTAATCCTAGATCTGCACGCTTACCAGCTGGGTGATCTTAGGCAAGTCACTTAACTTCTCTGTGCCTCAATTTCCTCATCTGCAAAATGGGGATTCAGTATCTTTTCTCCCTCCTACTCAGAATGTGAGCCCCTTGTGGGACCTGAATATCTTATCTCTATCCCACTGCTTAGTATAATGCTCGGCATGTAGTAAGTGCTTAACAGGTACCGCAATTATTAATTATTATCCAGTCCATGAAAACTCCCCTATCTTCTCCAGTGACCTCCTTCTTGCTAAATCCAATGGTCTCTACTCCATCCTAGTCTTCTACACCTGCACAGCATGACTTTTTGTGTGGATATATTTATATATAGACGGATAGTCATTGTGGACCAACTCCATCTCCTGTGTTGGCTTCACTGACACTGTCCTCTCCTGGTTCTCCTCCTCCTTCACCACTCTCCGACCACTCCTTCTCAGTGTCCTTTTAGGGCTCCTCCTCTCTCTCCCACCCTCTAATTGCAGTGGTCCCTCAAAGCTCAGTTCTGAGTCCCCTTCTATTCTCCATCTACTATTCCCTCCCTTGAAGAAGTCATTTGCTCCCTTGGCTTCAATTTCCGTCTCTATGTGGGTGATTCCCAAATCTCCCTCTCCATCCCTGTTCTCTCTCCTCTGCAGGCTTGCATTTCCTCCTGCCTACAAGACGTCTTTACTTGGTTGTTCTGCCTAAACCACCAACCGAATGAGATTAAAATGCAACTCCTTAATTTCCCATCAAAACCCGTCCTCCTCCAGACTCTGCCATCCCTTTAGACGACACCACTACCCTCACCTCTCACAACCTCATCACCTTGACATTATCCTCAACTCATCTTACCTGCATATTCAGTCTCTCACCAAATCCTGTCTGTTCTACAACATCTCTTAAATTTGCCCTTTCTTCTCCAGCCAGACTGCCACTATGCTGATCCAAGCATTTATCATATAATAATAATTGTGGTATTTGTTAAGCACTTACTATGTACCAGTCACTGTTCTAAGTTCTGGGGTAGATACAAGGCAATCAGGTTGGACACAGTCTCTGTCCCAGATGTAGTTCACAGTCTCAATCCCCATTTTACTGAGGCACAGGAAACATCCCACCCTGATGACTGTATCAGTCTCGTGGCTGACTTCCCTACCTCCTATCTCTCCTCTCCCCAGTCCATACTATCCTCTGTTGCTCGGATCATCTTTCTAAAAAAACACGCAGTCCACATCTTCCTCAAAAACCTCCAATGGTTGTCCATCTATTTCAGCCCCTAAAGGACCTTACTATCAGCTTTAAGGAACCCGATCAGTTCTCTCCATGCTGCCGTACCTCACAGATGATTTCGTACTAAAACTCTAGCTGCACATTTCACTCTGATGCCAATCTACTCCCTGGACCTCGAGATCATCTGTCTTGCTGCTGTCATTACCTGTATAGTAATAATAATAATAATAATAATGTAATAATGTTGGTATTTGTTAAGCGCTTACTACGTGCAGAGCACTGTTCTAAGCGCTGGGGTAGACACAGGGGAATGAGGCTGTCCCACGCGAGGCTCAAAGTCTTCATCCCCATTTTACAGATGAGGGAACTGAGGCCCAGAGAAGTGAAGTGACTTGCCCACAGTCACACAGCTGACAAGTGGCAGAGCTGGGATTCGAACTCATGACCTCTGACTCCAAAGCCCGTGCTCTTTCCACTGAGCCACGCTGCTTCTAATCCTACTATTAGGAGTACTAATCCTGGCTCGGCCACTTGTCTTCTGTGTGACCTTGGGCAAGTAACTTCACTTCTCTATGCTTTAGTTACCTCATCTGTAAAATAGGGATTGAGACTATGAGCTCTATATGGGACAGGGACTGTGTCCAACCTGATTAGCTTGTACCCACCCCAGTGCTTAGGACAATGTCTCGCACACAGTGCTCAACAAATACCACGATTTTTTCTCTTATTATTAGAGCATGGTTCTGAGAGTCAGAAGGATCTGGGTTCTAGTCCCTGCTCCGTCACTTTTCTGCTGTGTGACCTGGGGTAAGTCAGTTAACTGCTCTGTTCCCCTGCAAAATTTGCAAAATTAAGGATGTGAGGCCCCTGTGGGCATGGACTTTCTCCAACCTGATTACCTTGTATCTACCCCAGCGCTGGCTGGCTCTTATTAAGCGCTTAACAAATACCTCCAAAAAATAAATAGAGTTCCAGTCAGCCCGAGTCAGTCCATGAAGCCAACTGAAACTCTGTCGGGAGTTTCCTCTCCTCCGGGGTCTCCCCTCGTCCCCTCCAGGAACGGGAGTCCCAGCAGTCTCTGCTCCGCCTGCCCGCCTCCTCCCACGTGCTCTTGTTCCGGATGCCTTGTCAGTCTCCCCACCCTCGCCTTCCCTTCCCCTTGCCGTTTCTCCGAGAATGCAAGGTAATAATTCATCCCTGACCTCCCGCCTGTCAACTTTTAATACTTCTAATTGTCTGTCGGCTCCGGAAAGAACATCCGGCCTTTTAACATTTCACTTTCCCTCCCAGGAAACCGGGACCCGTTGCAGGGATGTGACCTCTCATCCCTCTGGGGAAGATGGAGACATCTGTCAGGCTGTCAGCAGAACCTGCAGCCCGTCTCCAGACTTACTCTGTCTCTTCATGTCTTCCGTCGCTACGGTCTCCGGCTATAGCCCGGGAGCTGGAGGGTGTTCTTAGAAATCCTCTCGCTGTGTGAAATACTCAAGTAGAGAAATAATCATTGGAAAAATATCCCTGCTCTGAGATTGCAGCTCACAAATCCATCAAATAACCAGTGGTATTTATTGAGCACGAGTTTCATTTAGAAAGAAATAATAGCGTTTAAGGATTTGTACGTGGATGCTACCTACGGGGACAGGAGGAAGAGAGTAGGCAAATGCTTAGGTGATGCTGGGGTGTGGAATTGGCAGTAATGGGGAAATTAGGTGGGGAGATGGGAGATTAATCAGGAAAGCCTTCCTGGAAGAGATGGTATGGAAGTAATCAATCAATCAATGAAATTTATTGAGCGCTTACTGTGTGCAGAGCACTGTACTAAAGTTTTGGGACAGTGCAGTGTGTCTGGTGCTTTGTTATACCGTATGCTCCCAAGCCTTTTACACTGCTCTGCACCCAGTAAGCTCTCGATAAATACGCCTAGCTGACTACAAAATAACAGAGTTGGCAGACATGTTTCCTGCCCACAGTGAGCTTACAGTTCTAGAGGAAGTGTGGAAAGAATATTCATTCACTGAATCACATTTATACCATATAACAATATAGTGCAATATAACAATAAACAGACACATTCCCTGCCCATACTGAGCTTACATTCTATAGGGGGAAGGGAAGAAAGGAGAGAGGGAGGGAAAAAACGACGTAGGAAAGGAAGGATACTTTATTTCTAGATATAGGCAGCTTTGGGGAGTCAGGGGTGCCGTTTGGGGAGAGTGGGAAAGTTGAGGGTCCCTGTAAAAAAAAAACAAGTAAACGATGGGGCAGAAGGTGCAGGGATGGGGGCGGAGGGGACTCTGCCATCTTGATAAGATCTCTGGTGCAGGTGCCGTCTTGAATATCTCAAGCAGTGGCCACCTGGAAGGATCGAGAGGCGCCCAGTTGCCCCTTCCATGTGTGATACCCTGAGATGACTGCTTACCCTATCACTTACTGCCTGAAGCCAGCCCTGCACTGAACAGTTTGAACATTCCCCAAAGTGTTCTTGATGCCAGTCACTACCCCGGAGAAGGCTGCTCGCCAACCTCATCCCCGCTCCACCCCATGCAACGGAACCCAGCAAGACTGTAAGCCTGTCAATGGGCAGGGACTGTCTCAATCAGTTGCCGATTTGTACATTCCAAGCGCTTAATACGGTGCTCTGCACATAGTAAGCGCTCAATAAATACTATTGAATGAATGAATGATAGGAAAGCCTGCGACTTGAAAGTTTCTCGATGGCAGGGATCACGTCTCCTAAATCCGTCAAACTCTCCAACTCTTTGAAAGCAGGGGTTTTGTGTCTTACATCTACTGTTCTGTCCAGCTCCTTAACAGGAGGGATTGCATCTCCTCTATCTATTGTACTCTTCAGCTCCTGAACAGCAGGGATCATGTCTCCAACATTGTAGGGCTCATTATAGTGCTATGAACGCAGTAGGTACTCGAGTACTATCGATTTATTGGTGAATCCCAGCGCTCCTTGGTTCTGTCCTCATGTCCAGGGGCCGGACCCCATGTGGAAGCTGATCGGGGAAGGGTGCCATGGTTAGAAAATATCCTGGATGGGCGAGGGCGAAGACAGGGTTGGACCGGGTTTATCTCTGAATTTGGGGGGCACTGGCTGGGGCTCAGGCCCTGCAACAGAGCTCCTCCCTGCTGGACCCCGAGGCAGGGTGACTTGCTGACCACTGAGGCAGATGGCTCACTTGGGCACAGCCAACAGTGTGGGCTGGGACGGAGCCAGAGAAGCGGGCAGACAGGTAAGAGGAGCTGCCTGGCGGAAGGTCTAGAAGCCAAAGGTCAGGAGATTTCGTTTGAAACGGGGAGCAGTGGGGAAGGTTGCTGAGGATGTTTCTAGGGCGAGAGGTGCCGAGCTGTGGTATTTGTTAAGCACTATTTGCAAAGCACTATGCTAACTGCTGGGATAGAGCAATGTAGCCTGCAGAAGTAGAGTGGCCTAGTGGAAAGAGGACAGTCTTGGGAGTCAGAAGACCTGAGTTTTAATCGAGGCTCCACCACTTGTTTGCTGTGTGCCCTTGGATAAATCACTTTTAACTTCTCTGTGCTTCAGTTTCTTCATCTGTAAAATGGGGATTCACGAATAATAATTGCAGCATTTATTAAGTGCTTACTAGGTACCAGGCACTGCATTAAGCGTTAGGGTAGATACAAAACATTTAGATTGGTCACAGTCCCTGTTCCACATGGGGGTCACAATCGTAATCCCCATTTTACAAATGAATTAACTGCGGCCCAGAGAAGTGAAGTCACTTGCCCAAGGCCACACGGCTGACAAGTGACAGAGCCAGGATTAGAACCCAGGTCCTTCCGACTTCCAGGCCCACGCTCTGTGAACTAGGCCATGTTGTTTCTGTAGCAGTAATTGTTCTTCCTTCCCTTAAGACTGCGAGCCCTACCTGATTATCCTTTAGCTTCTTCAGCACTTAATAAATCCCACTTTAGAAATCTAAACACTTGGAACAGTTCAGTAGAATTCAATAGAATTATTACATATGATCCCTGCCCTCAGGAAACGGGCAACCAAGGGGAAAGGAGCAAGGTCACAGGGATTCATCGGGGAAGGCTTCATTCATTTATTCATTCACTTAATCATATTTATTAAGCACTTATCGTGTGCAGAATACTACACTAAGAGCTTGGGGAAGTACAATACAACAATAAGCAGTGACATTCTCTTCCCACAATGGGCTCACAGCCTATAAGGCGGGGAAGGGGGAGATGGACATCAACACAAATAAATGAAATTACAGATATGTATATAAGTACTGTTGGGCTGGGAGGGGAGAAGGAAGGCAGGAAGGCAGACACCAATACAAGTAAAATTACAGCTGTGTTCATAAGTGCTGTGGGGTTGGGGTAGGGAAAGAGAAAAGGGAGTAAGTCAAGGTGACACAGAAGGGGGATGGGGATGAGGAAAGTGGGGCTTAGTTTGGGAAACCCTCTTGGAGGAGATGTATCTTCAGTAAGGTTTCGAAGGTGGGGAGAGTAATTGTCAGATTTGAGGAGGGAGGGGGCCAGAAGCACGCCAGAGGCAGGACGTAGTCCAGGGGCTGGCAGCAAGACAGGTAAGAAAGATGCAGAGTGAGAAGGTTAGCGCTAGAGGAGAGAAGTTTGCAGGCCGGGTTGAAGGAGAGAAATGAGGTGAGGTGGAGCGAGGCCAAGAAGGGGTGCTTTCCTTGCTTGCCCCTCTCACCTACCATCTTCAGCTTCCCGTGGAATGGGAGCATCCCAGGGAGCTGCTCATTTGGATGTGTCGGGGAGAGCTGAGAGCTACTGGCCTGAAAATGCAGCACGGCCTAATGGGAAGAGCTTGGGCCTGGCAGTCAGAGGACCTGGGTTCTAATCTTGACTCCACCGCTTGTCTGCTGCATGACCTTGGGCAAGTCATTTAACTTCTCTGTGCCTCATTTACCTCATCTGTAAAATGGGGATTAAGACTGGGGACCCCTATGTGGGACACGGGCTGTGCCCAACCTGATTATCTTGTAATCTATCCCGATGCTTGGTACGGGGCCTGACACATAGTAAGCACTTAACAGATGCCATAAAAAAATGCAGGCGAGGGTTGCTTCTCTCCAGAATTTTTCTTCTAGGAGTCATAAATATCCCACTGAATATGAGGGCCGGGGAGGGGGGTTTCCCCCCCAGGCCTTTAAATTTGTGTCAAATCAATTTTCAAATGTGTAAACTACTTCCCAGCAGCAGTAAATCTCAGGGAAGAAGGGGCCAGCAAGGTGGGGAAAGTAGTGCGTGTGTGTTTTTGTGTGCATACAGTGGGCTAGAGAGAACTGCGTTCCAACCCTGTGATTGAAGCTGGGCCTATGGACCTTGAAAGGCATCTTCTTTGAGCTGTGAAAATGGAAGGATTTTCCCTGTTGAGGCCGGAGCAAACCAGATGGGCAGCTCTACCGTTCCTCAGCATGGCACATTTGAGACTCAGAGCTGCCCGAGACAACGGAAAGAGGAGAATGACCCAGGGATTATCCAGGGAAATTGGGGCCTGTAGACAGTCCCACTACCAGACAGCTCCCTTCCCTGGCACCCCTCTGAAATGGGGTCTGGAAGTCTGAATTATTCTCCTGCCAGCTCTGCTTTCTCCCCTCTCCTTCCTTCCAAGGAAAGTGGACCCATGTCCTTGCTGCAAAGGCCTCTGAGTCTTAGAGAAGCAGCGTGGCTCAGTGGAACGAGCCCCGGGCTTGGGAGTCAGAGGTCCCAGGTTCAAATCCCAGCTCTGCCACTTGTCAGCTCTGTGACTGTGGGCAAGTCACATCACTTCTCTGTTCCTCAGTTCCCTCATCTGTAAAATGGGGATTAAGACTGTGAGCCTCTCTTGGGACAACCTGATTACCCTGTATCTACCCCAGTCCTTAGAACAGTGCTCTGCACATAGTAAGCGCTTAACAAATACCAACATTATTATTATTTATCATTAAAGATTCATTCAATAGTATTTATTCAATAGTATTTATTGAGCGTTTACTATGTGCAGAGCACTGTACTAAGCACCAATTGTCTGGCTCATCTGGTCCCGGAGGTTGGGATTGGAGCCCGAGCCCAAATGACCCCGAAAGCTGAGCAGACTCGTTGAAGCATCTGGCCTCTCGGAGGGTCCGGCCCGGCTCCGGTCCCCCATGTTCCTTGTGGATGAGCTGTTTCCTGGCCCTTCAGCTCTTTACCTCCAGACGGTCACAAATCTCAGGCTGTAGAATGCCACTGTCTCAGCAGGAAGAAGGACCGAGCAGATTAGCAAAGGTTTTCCATTCCATTCTTGGGGGTTACTCTAATGCAGGCTCCCTCCCCCATATATTCAAAGCCTTTTTTAAAATCCTGCTTTCTCCCACAGACCTGACCTATCCGCCAAACCTAGCATTTAGGTATTTAGGTATTTATTTTTACCCCTCCTAGGTACTTTCATATAAGTATTCATTTCAGTTGAGAAGCAGCTCGGCTCAGTGGATAAAGGACAGGATGGAGAGTCAGAAGGACCTGAGTTCTAATCCTAACTCCACCACTTGTCTACTCTGTGACCTTGGGCAAATCACTTAAATTCTCTGTGCCTCAGTTACCTCATATGTAAAATGGGGATTAAGAGTATGAGCCACAAGTGAGACAGGGACTGTATCCAACTTGTATCTACCCCAGCACTTAGAACAGTGTTTGGCCCATAGTAAGTGCTTAGCAAGAACTAAATTACTCTCCCCGCTTCAAAACCTAACTGAAGCCACACCTTCTCCAAGAGACCTTCCCAGACTAAGCCCCTCATTTCCTCTTCTCCCACTCTCTTCTGCATCGCCCTTACTTGCTCCCTTTGTTCTTTTCCTCTCATGGCCCCACAACACTTTGTACATATCTATAACTTATTTATTTTTATTGACGTCTGCCTCCCCGCATCTAGACCTTAAACTCCTTGCGGTCAAAGAATGTATCTGTTGTTGGATTGTAATCTCCCAAGCGCTTAGTACAGTGCTCCGCATACAGTAAGCAATAAATATGGCTGAATGAGTGAATCTACCCGCATACTTGGTACAGAGCCTGGCGCATCCGTAAGTCCTTAATAAATGCCATTAAAAATTGTAAACACAATTATTTATTTCAACTATTTTATTTTTATGTCTCTTTCTCTCACTTTACTATAGTCTAAGCATTTCGAGGGCAGGGAATGTGTCACAGATTTTCTGATGTCCTTTCTCAACCTTTTAGTTCAATGAGCCCTCAGTAAATATGATTGATAGTACTAGTACATTCCATGTGCATAACACTGAATTAGTGAAAGATTACTAGATCCAAAACAATCCTTGTCTTATGTGGCACACACAATCTAAGTGCGGGAAGACATATACAAGCGAACACTGAGAGTGAAGTTAAGGACAATGAAAATTATGAACAAAACAATCCAAAATAGCATGCGTCCCATCAGGAGTATTTACTGAAGGGCTTACTGTGTGCAGAGCACTGTTCTAAGAGTTTGGAAGAGCACAATATAACCGAGTTGATAGACACACTCCTGTTCAAAAGGAGCTCACAGTCTAGAGTTTGTCAAAGGAGTCCATGTCCTGGGCCCCTCTGCCAAATCTTTCATAATTGTGCACCCTTGTGAGCCCTAAAAACTTAACCTTGGTTTCTGTCAGAGTTCCTCTGACACCTGGAGAGTTTCTGGTACTCCAGCAGCCTCAGCTATGGGAGGGAGAGTCAAGCAGAGGGCTGCCCATTCCATTCCTAGCTTGGCCAGTGGCTAGCGAGTGGAAAGCAACCTGCTACAAGTCAAAACTCACCCACCTGGGCAGCAGCGGCAGGGGAGAGAGTCGAGGGCGGAGACTCGAGTTTACTGGGCCGAAGAAGGCAGTGGTAAACCACTTCTGTATTTTTACCAAGAAAACACTATGGATACACTACCGGAACGATTGCAGATGCATAGAGGGGCGTTCTGGGAGAGATGTGTCCATGGAGTCGCTAGGGTTCAGAAATGACAGTATAAGACAAGACGGGACTGTCAGAGTTGCCCCCTTTTCCCCAAGTGGATTTGTCCATTATAGCCGTTCTGGAGCAGCACACATATATTAGCAATTTTCAGCAAGGCTATAAGTATACATGTACATTTGTATATAATGATTAATATTTCCAGCCACACCATAAATACCCATCCATTCGTCTTGACCTGGAATATGGTTCCTAAAATTGCAAAGCCCTTCACAAGATGAATAGATGGATATTTACATGTTCAGCCCCTCCTAATACTCATAGAAAGAAATTCTGCTGGGCCAGAAGAGTTGAGAAGAGAAAAAGCTACTGCTAATGACTTGCTGCTCAAGGTCCAGCTTCTAGGGAGGTGGTACAGGCAGAAGCAATCAATCAGTGGTGTTTATTGAACACTTAATGTACGCAGAGCGTTGTATTAAACCGTTGGGAGAGTAATGATTGTGATTTTTTTTAGCGCTTATTATGTGCCAGGCACTCTACTAACTACTGGGGTGGATACAGGTAAATAGGGTTGAACACATTCCTGTCCCATATGGGGCTCACAGACTTAATCCCCGTTTTCCGGATGAGGTAGCTGAGGCCCAGGAAGTGAAGTGACTTGCCCAAAGTCACACAGCAGACAAGTGGCAGAGCTGGGATTAGAACCTACGTCCTCTGACTCCCAAGCCCGGGCTCTTTCCACTAAGCCATGCTGCTTCTCTACAGTTCAACATTCATTCATTCATTCAATAGTATTTATTGAGCGTTTACTATGTGCAGAGCACTGTACTAAGCGCTTGGAATGTACAAACCAGTGACAGAGACAATCCCTTTGCCGGGCTTACAGTCTAATCGCGGGAGACGGACAGACAAGAACACTAGCAGTAAATAGAATCAAGGGGATGAACATCTCATTAAAGCAATAGCAAATAAATAGAATCAAGGCGATGTACATCTCATTAACAAAATAAATAGGGTAATGAAGATATATACATATATATATATATACGGTTCAACAGAGTTGGTAGACGCGATCCCTGCCCTCAAGGAGCATAAAGCCTAAAAGGGTGGGCTTTTCCGGCAGGAGGGCACAGTCGGCCAGTTCAAACGCTTCCCCTAAAGCCAAGATTTTTGAAAAGGCAGAGTTATAGGTAGGATCGTGGGCTATGACGGATACGCTTATGGCCTGAAAACTAGCATTCCCCCCCCCGCCCAGAATACTAAGGCCTCTGAGAGGTAGGTGGTTGGAAAGATTCTCACCCCAGCCCCTCAGTATTTATGTAAATATCCAGATAATCTACTATTTTTACTATCTGTAACTCGCTTACTGTCTCTTCCTTTAGACTGTAAAATCTTTGTGGGCAAGGATCAGGTCTACCAGTTCTGTTATATTGCACTTGTCAGCTGTGTGACTTTAGGCAAGTCACGTAACTTCTTTATGCCTCAGTTACCTCATCTGTAAAAGGGGCGAGCACCACCTAGGATAACCTGATTACCTCGTATCTACCCCAGCGCTTAAAACAGTGCTTGGCACATAGTAAGCTCTTAAATACCGTCATCATCATCATCATCATCATGACTTTCCCTCCTGCTTAGTATAGTGCTCTGCACTTAGTAAGCAGCCATTAAATATCATGAATGAATGAATGAATTTTACAGCTGGGGCAACTTAGGCACAGAGAAGTTAAGTGACTTGTCCAAGGTCACAGAGCAAGCAATTAGCAGAGCCAGGATTAGAACCAAGTCCTCTGACTCCCAAGACTGTGCTCCTTCCACTAGACCACACTGCTTGATGTGTTGAGAAATGTGTACTCACTGGAGGACCTTGAGCAGAGGGGAGATGTGCACAGAACAGTGTTCTAGAAAGATGGCAGGGCAGGAAAATGAAGTATGGACTGGAGAATGGAGAGACCGGAGGCCGAGAGATTGGTGGGGAGGTCAGTGCAGTAGAGGAGATGGGATACGATGAGTTCCATTCTTCGCTCCTTCCCAATCAGACTCCTCTTTGTATCCCACCTGAAACTATTCCTTCCCTGACCCCTTTTCCTGAGCCTCATCTCTCTTCCCCTGTCAATATTTCCAAACAGCATTCCTTCCCTTTCAAAAGATTACTTGCTAATATTTGTTAAGCACTTACTACATGCCAAGCACTGGGGTACGTACAAGATAATCGGGCGGGACCCAGTCCGTGTCTCATGTGGCGCTCGAAGTCTAGGAGGGATGAAGAATAGGTATTCAATCCCCATTTTACAGATGAGCCAACCTGAAGCACAGAGAAGTTATGCGGGAGAACGCTGTAGTGGAAAACACACGGGCCTGAGGCTCAGTGGAAAGAGCACGGGCTTAGGAATCAGAGGTCATGGGTCTGCCACCTGTAAGCTGTGTGACCTTGGGCAAGTCACCTAACTTCTCTGTGCCTCAGTTACCTCATCTGTAAAATGGACATTAAGTCTGTGAGCTCATATGAGACGTGGGCTGAGTCCAACCTGATTAGCATGTTTCTACCTTAACGCTTAGTACACTTACTATGTACCTGGCTCATAATAAGTGCTTAACAAGCACCGTAAAAGAAAAGGGACTTGCCCAAGGTCACACAGAACCCAGGCCCTTCCATCTCCCAACCCTGGGGGCTTCCCAAACACTACTTCTTCCAGAAGCCTGATCCTGATTAATCACCTTACCTTTCTGGCCGTGCAAAAGCCTCTGACAACGCGACTCTCCATATGTATTTGTCATTATCGTATGTATTCCCTTGGATCTATAATTTATACATAAATTACTCTTAACTATGGCATATTTATCCATTTTTCTATGGTACTTATTAAGCGCTCAGTATGTGACAGGTATTGCATAACATGCCGGAGTAGACACGGGACAATTAGCTTAGACTCAGTCCCTGTCCCACATGGAGTTCACAGTCTAAATTGGAGGGAGGAAGATTAAACCCCATTTTACAGATGAGGTAACTGAGGCTCAGAGAAGTAGACTGACTTGCCCACAGTCTCCCAGCTGACAAGTGGTGAAACTGGAATGAGTCAGGTCCTCTGACTCCTGGGCCTGTGCTCTTTCCGCTAGGCCATGCCTCATCCCTAGACAAGCGTATTGCTCAAACAAACAAAACAACTCTTCCTCAAGGGAATTCTCAGACCTACTTACGTACATCAATGTATGTCTCTTCTCTTACCTATTAGATGACGAAACCCCGGAGGTGAATGACGGTATCTTTTACTCCTTCTGCTGTTTGCCAAACACCCACGACAGAGCTGCCAACAGTAGGCATTTATTATGGTATTTGTTTAGTGCTTACAGTGTGTCAAACACTGTTTAAAGCCCTGGGATACCAGCTATTCAGATTGGATCAGATCTGGAGTAGATACAAGATAATTAGCTTGGACACGGTCCCTGTCCCACATGGGACACCCAGTCTTAGCAGAAGGGAGAACGGTAAATGAATCCCCATTTTACAGTGGAGGAAACTGAGGTAAAGAGATGGTAATAGACTTGCCCACGGTCACACAGCTGACCTGCGGTGGGGCCAGGATTAGAACCTCTGACTCCCAGGTCCTCTGATTCCCAGGACAGTGGTCTTTCTGAAAGGCCGTGCTCCTTCTCGGCACACAACATACCCCCAGAACAGTGCTTTCACAGAGTAGACGCCTAGCACAACGCTCTGTGCATAGTGAAATCTAGCACAGTACTCTACCTGCGGCAAATACTAAGCGCAGCGCTCTGCCCACAGTTGGTGCCCAGTAAAGCACCCCACACGCAACAGACACCCAGTACGCTTCACTGTACTTAGTATTAATAATAATTACGGTACTTGTTAAGCGCTTACTATGTTCCAAGCACTGCTCTAAGCACTAGGGTAGATGCACGTTGATCGGGTTGGTCAAAGTCGCAGTCCCATTTTGGGCTCACAGTCTTAATCCCCATTTTTTACAGACGAGGTAACTCAGGCACAGAGACATTAAGTGACTTACCCAAGGCCATACAGCAGTCACGTGGCGGAGCTGGGATTAGAAGCCAATACAGGATTCTGTTCACAGAAGTAGAGTTTAGACCATTTAGACTGTGAGCCCCTAAGTGGGCAGGGATCGTCTCTATCTGCTACCGAATTATTCATTCCAAGCGCTTAGTACAGTGCTCTGCACATGGTAAGCGCTCAATAAATGCTATTGAATGAATGAACCAAGTCCTCTGAACATAACCGATACCCAGTAGAGTGTTGTGCACCAAGTTGGCACCTAGTACAGCGCTCTGTTCACAGTAAGCGTCCGGTACAATGTTCCGCACTCAGAGAGGACACTCAGTTCAAGCCCCCATCCGCTAGACTCATTCGACACTGACCCTTCGCTGAACTTACGAAGGATCGGGCGTGAGTCATACCGTCTGGCCTTTCAAAAACGCCTTCCCTCACACAGTGTCTCTGCAATTCTACGCGTGAGAGAGCCTGAGACATGTCGGTGGATTAGTGGAGCGCTGCGGCAGAGTTCTTGGAAACGGCTCAGACGGGAGAAGCCCTTTGAACGCAACCCAGATTCCAAAGCCGCTTGGCCATCTTTTTGCCAGGGGCATCCAAACCATTGGCAGAGGCAGAGTCTGACAAGAATCACGGTGGTATATTGATGGGCAGGTAATAACGATAGTGGTAATCCTTCAAGTTCTTCAGGCAGTTTGGGCAGTTTCCTCATTTGGGAAAAACAAAATAAAATGGTGGTATTGGTTAAGCGCTTACTATGGGCAAAGCACTGTTCTAAGCGCTGCAAGGTGATCGGGTTGTCCCACGTGGGGCTCACGGTTTTAATCCCCATTTTACAGATGAGGTAACTGAAGCACAGAGAAGTTAAGTGACTTGCCCAAAGTCACACAGCTGGCAAGCGGCGGAGTTGGGATTCGAACCCATGAACTCTGACTCCCAAGCCCGGGCTCTTTCCACTGTACCAAGCTGCTCACCCTGTCTCTGTGAGACAGGCAGAACCTGGAATTATTATCCCCATTTTACAGATGAAGACATGGGCCTAGAGAGGTTAGGTTTGTAGGTTTATTTTACGATACAGAGAAGTTAAGTGACTCGCCCAAGGTCACCCAGCTAGCAACCGGCAGAGCCGGGATTAGAATCCAGGTCCTCTGACTCCCGGTCCTTTGCTCTTTCCAACAGGGAACCCTGCTTCCTCAGTGACTAGCCTAAAGTCACACCACCACTGGACATTGACGGAGCTGGAAGTCGAACTGTGCTTTCTTCGCCCCCCGGGGCCAGTCCGTCCGCAATCGCAGGGGTTGTGGTCAGGGTCTGTGGCTCCTAAATCGGGGAAGAAACGCCCACCCCCGGAGGAAGGGGAGTCATCCAGAATGCCCATCCTGAAATACAGCACCATGTCTGCCTGGCACGGAGGATGTGTGTGTGCCAAGCTGGGTTCTGACTCAGCGGCAAGGCAGAGAGTGCCAACGGCCTAAATCAATCCATCAATAATAATGTTGGTATTTGTTAATGTGTATTTGTGTAATGTGTATAATGTGTAATCCATCAATAATAATGTGGTATTTGCAGAGCACATAGATACAGGGTCATCAGGTTGTCCCACGTGAGGCTCACGGTTAATCCCTATTTCACAGATGAGGTAACTGAGGCCCAGAGAAGTTAAACGACTTGCCCGCAGTCACAAAGCTGACAAGCGGCAGAGCCGGGAGTCGAACCCATGACCTCTGACTCCCAAGCCCAGGCTCTTTCCACCGAGCCAAGCTGCTTCTCATAAATAAAAATAAACCGTCTCTGGTGGGTCGCTGGTATTCATTCAACATTTACCACGTGTAGGGCACTCTATTAAGTGTTTGAAGGGGAGAAATAGAATCGGTAGGCGCTATCCCTGCCCTCGAGGAGCTTCCAATCTAGTAGAGTTCACAGACGTTAAAATCGATTACGAACAGGGAGAAGCGGCAGAGTATGAGGATGTATAAATAAGTGCAGAGGGGCTGGAGGTGGGCAAATTGTTATCACGATCTGTGAAATAGTGAGCAGTAAATGTTCGTGATCGGAGGTTCAGCGTCAGTAACGATAACATTTATTGAGTGTCTGCTGTGGGCAGAGCACCGTACTGGGTGTCTTCTGGATTCAAAGCACTGCGCTGGATGTTTAATTTGTATAAGGAACTGTATTGGAAACCTACTAAGTGGCAGAGGCCTACATGAGGCACATACTTTGTGTGTATTTTTTTATGGTATTTGTTAAGGGCTTACTTTGCGCCCCGCACTGTACTAAGAAATGAGGAAGATACAGACTAATAAGGTTGGACGTAGTTCCTGTCCCACATGGGTCTCACAGTCTTAATTCTTATTTTATATGATGCTCAAAGTCTCAATCTCCATTTTATGTGAGGCTCACAGTCTTAATCTCTATTTTACAGATCAGAACTGAGGGACAGAGAAGTGAAATGACTTGTCCAAGGTCATATAGCAGACAAGTGAAAGAGCTGGGATCAGAAGCCATGACCTTCTGACTCCCAGGCCCAAGCTCTATCCACCAGGCTCCGCTGCTTCTCTTCTCTTCTCTCGTCTTGTTCTGTGACTCAGCTGGGCTTGAGTCAGAGAAGGTGCCAGACGAGGAACAGCAAGCCCGGCTGGGAGTTCGACTTTGCACAGGGCGGAGAATGGTCAGTTCACTCGCAAAATGTAGTTTGGGGGTCACTGTGGGTGAGTCCATTCCAAAAGGAGTCTACGTGAGCCCCACCGTGAAGTTGCTGAAAGGCTTCTGTCCTTCTACAACCCAGATCGCACACTTCATTCCTCTAGTGCTAACCTTCTAACCCTGCCTCCACATCACCTGACTCAACACCGACACCTAGCCCGCGTGCTGCCTCCGGCCTGGAACACCCTCCCTCCTCTAATCTGACGGACAACCACTCTCCCCTACCTCAAAGCCTTATTGAAGGCAAATCTCCTCCAAGAGGCCTTCCCAGACTAAGCCTCACTTTTCCTCATCTCCCACTCCCTCCTGCATTGCCCTGACTTGCTCCCTTTGCTCTTCCCCCCGCCCAGTCCCACAGCACTTATGTACATACCTGTCATTTTATTTTTCCTTTTGCTCTTACCTCCTCCCAGCCCCAAAGCACTATGTACGCGTCTTTAATTTTATTTATTTGAATTGATGTCTGTCTCCCCCACTCTAAACTGTGAGCTCGCTGTGGGCAGCGAATGTCACTGTTTATAGTTGTGTTGTACTTTCCCAAACACTTACAGTGCTCTGCACACAGTAAGTGCTTAATAAGTACGACTGAAGAATGAATGAATGGATGAATTTAGTGGTGTCGGGGTGTCGGGGCCGTGGGGGGCCAGGTGTGGTCTGACTGATGCCAGCTGAGCTGCCAACACTATCCAGATTCACCAGGCAATTACCACCCCTTCACTTCCCTTTGTGACATTTCAACCTGGCTACATATGGCCACTTCAGATGGCTCTTGCCATATCTAGCCAGGTTGAAATGTCACAAAGGGAAGTGAAGGGGTGGTAATTGCCTGGTATCAAGGAAAGGAGTGGTGATAATCATAATAATAATAATGGTGGTATTTGTTAGGCCTTACTATGTGCCAAGCACTGTTCCATCGCTGGGATAAATGGCAAAGTAATCAGGTTGTCCCATGTGGGACTCACAGCCTTAATCCCCATTTTACAGATGAGGTAACTGAGGCACAGAGAAGTTAAGTGACTTGCCCAAAGTCACACAGCAGGCGAGTGGCGGAGGGGGGATTAGAACCCATGACCTCTGACTCCCAAGCCCGTGCTTTTCCACTAAGCCACGCTGCTTCTCATGATGAGGATAATATACCGAACCATAAATAATCATTCAGTCGATCAGTGCTATTTATTGACTGTATGCGCAGAACGGTACTGAGCTGTTGGGAGAAAACAATGTAACAGAGTAGGTAGACACAATCTCTGCCCACAGTGAGCTTACAGTCTAGAGGAGAGACAGTCATTAATATAAATACTGTAAGCCCCGATTAGACCGTAAGCCCCGATTAGACCGTAAGCCCGTCAAACGGCAGGGACCGTCTCTATCTGTTGCCGACTTGTTCATTCCAAGCGCTTAGTACGGTGCTCTGCACATAGTAAGCGCTCAATAAATGCTATTGAATGAACTAAGTAAATAACGGATAGGTGCATAAGTGTTATGGGGCTGAGGGAGGGGGGGTAAATAAAGGGTGCAAATCCATGTGGACAGTAATGTAAAATAAGAGCCTGGAAAGGGGTCATTTCTAGGGGAGAATGATAGCATGAATTGCCGTTGATGGGATAGGTGACCCTGTGTCCGTAGAGCCTGGAATGAAGCATCAAGGAGGACAGGGATGCTGAAGTGTTGAAAGTCGCGATGACCCCGTTCCTCTTCCACCAAGCTTCCCTGCTCCCAGCCTGCTTCGTGCCTGTTGGGAGCCGCTCCCGTACACTTTCTGACCCTTCCGTTGCTACCCCAAAAAGCACTCCCACTGAGGGTCCCCGCTCCCGCCTACTCAGCGCCTGCTGGATCAAGGATAAACGCTGCACCCCTAAGCTCTCGGACCCCTCCATCGCCACCAAGAAAAGCGCCATATAGCCACCACCTTCCCTCTCATTCAGTAGTATTTATTGAGCGCTTACTAGGTGCAGAGCACTGTACTAAGCGCTTGGAATGTACAAATCGCCACCCAGGTTCCCTGCTCCCAGCATATTCTTTGCCTGCTGGACCAGGGGTAAAACCTACTCCCACAGACTCTCAGACCCCTCCACTGCCATTGAAAAAAGCACCATGGTAATCGCCACCTGACCCCGTGCCACTCAGGGTCTCTTCCCCCGAGCTGGCTCCCACACACTCTCAGATTCTTCCATCGTCACCGTGACTTCGAGCCGATTCTGTGTATTTGTGTAGCGTTTTAGTGTCTCATCACTTCTGATGTGTCTGACACCAATCCCTTCTCCCCACTAAAGCTCTTAGATTGTTGGCTCCAAGAGGAACAGGGACTGTGTCTAAGAAGCAGCATGGCGTAGTGGAAAAGCACAAACCTGGCAGTCAGAAGGTCCTGAGTTCTAAACCCAGCTGTGCCACTTGTCTGCTCCGTGGCTTTGGGCAAGTCACTTCACTTCTCTGTGTCTCAGCTACCTGGGGGTTGAGACAGAGACAGTGTCAAACCCGATTAGCTTGTATCCACCCCAGCATTTAGTACGGTACATGGTGATGAATACCATCATTATTATTATTAAATTATTATTCTTACTGATAATAATAATGATTCCCACCTGTACATTTTCTCTCAGTTCTTAGTACAGTGCTCTGCACACAGGAAGAGCTTAATAAATGCTAATTGTGGTATTTAAGTGGTATTTAATAATAATAAATGATTGTTTATATTTTATTATATATTAAAATATATAATATTGATCATAATAATTGTGGTATTTGTTAAGTGCTAAGTAGGTGCCAAGAACTATGTTAAGCACTGGGATAGATACAAAGCTATCACTATTACTACTCATTATTATAGAGAGATTTATTCACTCATTCATTCATTCAATCATATTATAGATGTTTCCTATAGTAATAATAACAATAATAATCAGAGCAAAAGAGTATTACTATTACTCCTGCTTGGACAGCGTCTATTACCACCACTATTTCTACTATTATTGTCCCCGCAAGAGACAGAACCTGGAGCTGGCTGGATCATGCTCAGACCCAGGAAAAGCAGTGCCCAGAGCTCTACGCTCTTAGGGAGAAGGCAAGTGGGAAGACAGGTTCTAAGAGTGACAGTTTAGAAAGCTGCCCTGGAGAACCCATCAAGTGGAAAATCAGAAGTTATCAGTTGGGTATTTCTTGGTAATTCAGTAGAATGACTGCTAATCCATTCACTTAGTAGACTAATATCTAATTTAACCAGCTAGATGAGGGCCCACACATAAGGAAATGATGGGGATCAGATTATCCTGGAACAGAAAGGGAGCTGGTCAATCAATCCATGGTATTTATTGAGTGCTTACTGTGTGCAGAGCCCTGCAGTGAGCACTTGGGAGAATACAATACAGTGGAGAAGGTAGATTCGATTCCGGGCTGAGAAGGAGCAATCTAGAGATCATCTAGGCCAACCCCCTGTCTTCAGGCTGGATGGCACCAGTCCGATGAAAACCCATTTGATACTTCAAAAGTTTCTGCTGTCTGCTGGCTACACCGCTCTCTCTAATAAGGTTTAATGCCTACCTATCCCCCTAGAGACCTCCCTAACTCTCTCCCTCCATTGTCCCAGCCCACAACCTGCCCGACAAAGCGTTTGTCAGATATTTCTTTTTAACACGTAGAGTTTGAGAAGGGAATCTTTTATTCTTGGAAAAATCACTGACTCTAGCAGAAATCGATAGATTTCTAACTTTCAGCAACCCTGTTAAAAGTCTGAAGGAGAAATCAATCAGCCCATTCAAAGACTCTTGCCCCGAGCCGAAGTGATCCCGGGCTTTGCTTCTCCTACCATTTGTGTTGGGGATTAGAGAAGAGGTGGAGAAATTCCTTAGGATGAATACCAGTGCCTTCTACAGTGGGGTGGGTCTACTCTATAATAATGTTGGTATTTGTTAAGCGCTTACTATGTGCAGAGCACTGTTCTAAGTGCTGGGGGAGATAGAGGGTAATCAGGTTGTCCCACGTGAGGCTCACAATTTTCATCCCCATTTTACAGATGAGGGAACTGAGGCACAGAGAAGTGAAGTGACTTGCCCACAGTCACACATCTGACAAGTGGCAGAGCTGGGATTCAAACTCATGACCTCTGACTCCCAAGCCCGGGCTCTTTTCCACTGAACCACGCTTCTTCCCTACTCTATCCAATGAAAGGAACGGATGTTAAGGAGAAAAGTTACCGTTCTAGGCGGTGTCTATTTTAGCAGCTGGATTCCAGGTTGGAGGACCCTAGAAGGCATTTTCCTGGAAACTACAGGGTGTTAGAAGACCTAAGAAGGATTTGGATAGATCGATGACTGAGAGTGAGCTATCCAGGCGGGATCACTGGAGGGAAAACCAGGGATGCGAAGGGAGAATAAGTATATTAGACATTCTATTTGGGGTTATTTGGGGGAGAGTCAGGGAACGGGGAAGGGAGAGTTAGTGGTGTGAGATGGTCCATGCTGGGTCATTGGAAGGAGAGTCAGTGTCGGAGAAGGAACAGTTAGGGATGTTGGATGGCCCATGGTGGGTCACTAGAGGGAGAGTCGGAGATGGAGATGGAAGAGTTAGTGATGTTGAAAGGTTGAGCCCCCAAATCATGAGGGTGGGTGTAGGGGTAGGCCACCAGCACACGGATCCTCCAAGCATCCTTCTGTCCCCCTGACAAAGCCAAGAGTTTGGGGCTCCATGGGACATTGGGCTAAACTAGGAAATGTGAGGAAAAAAAGAGTTTATGTTTTTAGTCTATGTTCAGTCCTTAAATTGGCCATACAAGTGGGAAGACTTGGATTTTGCTAAAGATCTATTCCGTGGCATAAATAGAATGTTGATGGAGTCTCCCTTTGAGAACAATGGACCCGATCAGCTTGTATCTATCCCAGCTCTTAGTACGGTGCTTAGCGCAGAGTAAGCGCTTCACAAATGCCATAAAAGAATGGATGGGCCTCAGTACTAAGAATACAGGACTAAGATCCTACACAAAGGAATTGATTATAACGTTAGTAGTTTGGGCTGCCCCACTCATACTCCCTCATTCGAGCAGTCTTGATCCTGCTCGGGGGCAAAAGGTGGGAGGCAGACAGGGATGCAACGCATGCTAAAGGGCACGAAAAAGTCTTTCTTCCGGCAGGATCCTGTCTCCCCCAGCTGAACCGCCCACACCCTAATGCCAGAATCGTGCCCGAGTGACATTGCCAGGAGGTGGTTGCCAAGGTTTTGTCCACCTGGTGGATCTCCCTAGGTGAGTCTTGGACCACAAGCTAAGATGGCATAGCCCTGTCAGACATTCCCCTACTTAAAGACCTGGAACAAGCCAAAACCCAGCAGTCATGTCTAGAAGAAAATGACCTCAGCACTGTTGGAAGCATTTCTAAGTAGATTATTTCCAGACTACTCTAACTAGGGGCTTTAAATTGTTAGACAGTAAATAAATGGCTTTCCCTGGAGCTGTATTCTATGTTTCACAGGCAGCAGGTTGTAAGATGTAGACTGTAAGTTCCTGTGGGCGGGTTTAATGCCTACCAGCTCTCTTGTAGTATACCTTCCCAAGTGCTTAGTACAGTGCTCTGTACCCAGGAAGCTCTCAAGAATATCACTGGTTGATCGATTAGCAGGCACCCAGCACATTGCTCTGCACACAGTAGGCATCCTGTGAACCAGCCTAGTAGTTAGAGCACGGCCTTATGAGTCAGAAGGACCTGGGTTTTAATCCTGGTTCTGCCAGTTGTCTGCTGTGTGAACCTGGACAAGTCACTTCACTTCTCTGTGCCTCAACTGCCTCATCTGCAAACTGGGGATTAAGACTTTGAGCCCCATGTGGGACGTGGACGGCGTCCAACCTCATAAGTTTGTATCTAACCCAGCACTTAGTTGCAAGGCACATAGTAAGCGTTTAACAAATGTCATTTAAAAAAATAGGCACTCTGTTGAGTATTCGGTACACAGCGGGCACTGTCCATTCCCCTCAAACTGAGAGGTATATGAAAAATGTTTTTCAAAAGCCTCCCCCCTGAATTCTCCACAATCTGCAAAACCCATGCTCTTTCTACTAGGCCATGAAACTTCTTACCCCAGTGTTAGCACAGTGCTGGCAACAAAGTCAGTGCTTAAAAAATAACAATTACGATTGTTATCATCATCATTATCATCATCGTCATTATTTTTATTATTACTGATGGAAATTGGGGGTGATGGTTGGAACGGACTGGTTAGCTTAGAGGGTCTCTTCTAATTAACCTGGATTTCAGCACACCTAGCTGCATAAATCTTTTATGAGCCTACTGGTCTTACCCTGCTAGGTCATCTCGAAAGGGTGCATGCTCTCTCTCTCTCTCTTCCTTTCTCACCACAGTCTCTCTCTTTCCTCTTTCTCTTCTCACTTTCTTGCTCTCAACTCCCTCTCTTTCATTCTCTCCCCTCCCCCCTTTCAGAAGTCCATCCAAAGCCAAAGGGATTCCACTGGCCCCAATGACCTATCCATTAGGACCTCACACAATGGTCCCATTTCCCCCTCCCCATCATCTCATCTCCCCTCAGATGGCCCTCCAGACCCAGAGGGGAATCTGTCCGTGGTTTAACTGATTCTCCCAACTCGAGGAGAGGAAATACATTCTTCTCCCTTCCCCATTGCACCAGCTCACAGAATTACCCTCTGAGAGCTCTCTCTTCCTTCTTGTGCTTATTCTTTCCAAATTCTGCCACGTATTTCATCTGAGCCCTGTGCTTTGTCAATGCTGAATAGCTCCAAAGGCTTTAATTGCCTGATTATCTGCTCTGGTGCTGGGAAATATTGGTTTCAGCATCTCGTTTCCCCCAGCTAAACATGGGTCGTGGGCCACCTCAAAGTGGAACCAAGGGCAGCAGTGCCTAGCCTTCTGGGGGTTCAGAGAGAGAGTGCCCACAGGTGCCTGTGCCCACTGACCTCCCGAGTCACCTGCGGGACACCTGTGAGCGGAGAGACCCAAACGAATAATGAAGACAATGTTTTGAGTTGTCATGGTGGAACCATAGGTGGGGGCTTGGTGCAGAGGCCTATATGCCAGGGGGTCCTGGCAAATCACTGGCTAAAGCCAATACCCCTGCCATCCCCTGAACAACCCAACATTAGAACAGGGCAGAGGGAGAGAGAAATGGGGACTCAGAGAATGAAGTGTTGCCCTGAATTCATCGAGGCAGTGGTTGAAAATTACCTACCTAGTAATAATGATAATAATGGTATTTGTTAAGCCTTACCATGTGCCAGGCACTGTACTAAGTGGTGGGTTAGTTAGGGCATTATCGGGTTGGACGCAGTCTTCGTTCCACATAGGGCTTGCGGTCTTAATCCCCATTTTACAGATGAGGTAACTGAGTCCCAGAGAAGGGAATTGATTTGCCCAAAGTCTCACAGCAGACAAGTGGCGAGAACCCAGATCCTCCTGACTCCCAAGGAAACTTGACTCTAACACCTTACTTCTCCTTTGGCATGCCTTCCTACATATTCATTCATTCATTCAATCGTAGTAAGCCCGTCAAACGGCAGGGACCGTCTCTATCTGTTGCCGACTTGTTCATTCCAAGCGCTTAGTACAGTGCTCTGCACATAGTAAGCGCTCAATAAATACTATTGAATTTATTGAGCACTTACTATGTGCAGAGCACTGTACTAAGTACTTGGGAAAGTACAGTACAACAATAAATAGTGACATTCCATGCCCACTATGAGCTTACAGCATAGAGGTGGGGGGAGATAGTCATCAATAGACATCAAAAGAGTTACAGATATGTATATAAGTGCTGTTGGGTTGGAAAAGGGAAAGAGAAAAGGCAGAAAGTCAGGATGATGCAGAAGGGAGTGGGAGATAAGGAAAAGTGGAATTTAGTCTGGGAAGGCCTCTTGGAGGAGATGTGCCTTCAATAGGACATTGAAGGGGGGGGGAGAGTAACGGTAGGATTAGAGGACGGAGGGCGTTCCAGGACAGAGGCAGGATGTAGGCTGGGGTCAGAGGCAAGACAGGAAAGATAGAGGCATAGTGAGGAGGTTAGCAGCAGAGGAGTTAAGTGTGTGTCCTGGATTGTAGGAGAGAAGAGAGGTGAGGTAAAATTAAAATAAAAATGGTAGTATTTGTTAAGCGCTTACTATGTGCAGAGCACTGTTCTAAGCACTGGGGGATACAAGGTGATCAGGTAGTCCCACATGGGGCTCACAGTTTTAATCCCCGTTTTACAGATGAGGTAACTGAGGCACAGAGAAGTGAAGTGACTTGCCCAAAGTCACACAGCTGGCAAGCGGCAGAGCCGGGATTAGTACTCAAGACCTCTGACTCCCAAGCCTGGGCTCTTTCCACTGAGCCACGCTGCTTCTCTGGTAGGTAGGAGGTAGGAGGGTCAAGGTGAAAGAGTGCTTTAAAGTCAATGGTGAGAAGTTTTCGTCTGATACAGAGAAGGATGGGCAACCGCTAGTTTTTTGAGTAGACGGGGGTGACATATCCTTAACTTTTTTTATAAAAATGATCTGAGCAGCAGAGTGAAGGCTGAACTGGAGTGAGGAGAGACAGGAGGCTGGGAGGTCAGTAAGGAGGCTGATGCAATAATCCAGCAGGGATAGGATGAGTGACTGTATTCACATGGTAGCAGTTTGGATGGAGAGGAAAGTGTGGATTTTAGTGATGTCGTGAAGGTGAGATTGACAGGATTTGGTGACAGATGGATCATGCAGGTTGAATGACAGAGATCAGTCAAGGATAATGCCAAGGTTACGGGCTTGTGAGACGAGAAGGATGATGGTGGCATCTACAGTGATGGGAAAGTCAGGGGGAGGACAGGGCTTGTGGGGATGTTTTGGCCATGTTAAGTTTGAGGTGATAGGAGGACATCCAAGAAGAACGGTCTTGAAGGCCGAAGGAGATGCGAGACCGGAGAAAGGGAGAGATCAGAGGTGGAGATGTAGATTTGAGTATCATCTGCGTAGAGGTGGTAGCTGAAGCCATGGGAGCAAATGAGTTCTCCAAGGGAGTAGGTGTAGATGGAGAATAGAAGGGAACCCCGACCTGAACCTTGAGGTACCCCCACAGTTAGGGGGTGGGAGACAGAAGAGGAGGCAGCCAACGAGGCTGAGAATGAACAGCCAGAGAGATAAGAGGAGATCCAGGAGAGGACACAGTCAGTGAAGCCAAGGTTGGATAACATTTCCAGGAGAAGGGGGTGGTCCACAGTGTCAAAGGCAGCTGAGAGGTCAGAAGATTAAGATGGAGTAGAGGCCGTTGAATTTGGCAGGAAGGAGATCATTGGTGACCTTTGAGAGGACTGTTTATGTGGCGTGAAGGGGATGGAGGCCAGATTGGAGAAGGTCAAGGAGAGATTATATATACACATGTGCATATATTTATGATATTTATGCAAATCATATATATCAGACATCTCCCTATAGCATCCTTTTGAGGGGGCTGGCCATAACAAAGTTTCACTGGGGATTTAGCCGGAGAGAGGCAGGGGTAACCTAGTGAAAAGAACACAGATTTGGACAAACGCAGATCAGGGTTCCCCGTTCTGCCGCTGGCCTGCTGAGCAGCCTCAGGCAAGTCATTTTACCTCTCTGGGCTGCCTCCTCTAAACTGAGGAGAATAATCCCCTCCTCCCCCGATTAGACCGTAAGCCCGTCAAACGGCAGGGACCGTCTCTATCTGTTGCCGACTTGTTCATCCCAAGCGCTTAGTACAGTGCTCTGCACGTAGTAAGCGCTCAATAAGTACTATTGAATGAATGAATGAATCCTTCACAGGGATGTGGTGAGGACAGAATTAGGTCACGGGGGTTATTATTTTGGGTCCTTATGGTCATTTCTGCACAATGGTATGCAGTTCCGGCTAAAGGCAGAGAGCCCCCGAAATCACCACGTCCATTCGGATTCTAATGCAAGGACCTGGTCCTGTACTAGAATCCGTTAGCTTCTAGAACCTACCATCCTGAATCGCAAGGCATTTTCAGCAGCAAAAGTCTGGCATCCTGCACTGTCTAGAGGGGCGCTCGCTGCCGTGTGCCATCAGCCCTTCAACTCGACCGATTATGGAGGAACGAGAGAGTAATCCCCTTCTGCCCCTCCCCTGGCAGCAGGGATGCGATCGAAGCAGCAGCATCTGATCTGACAGGACCCCACCCCCACCGCCACCTCGTCCCCGGCCCCCGTTCGTCCCCCCGCCCCCACCGAGCTCTCTCTTCAGCCGACTGGGGAATCGCAGGTTGGACAGCCGAGCACCGGCAACCCTGAGAGGTGAGCAGTGTGTTTCCAAGGCAGGGTCTCCCGACCGAAATCCACGGCGCGGGCCCCGGCTGCGGGCGGATGAATAAGGAATGCCATTAGTGGAGTGACTGGGTCACGGCATCATTATCGGGACGCCTTTGGAGAACGTAATGCGTTGGCTCCGGCAAAATGGGATTCTCCAGGGGCGACCCGACCGGGCAGGCCTCTCTCTTCGCAGATGATGTTATTCCTGAATAACAATGACTGAAATTCACTTATGGATGCAAATGGATCTGTGGCAGAGGCAGCCAGAGCAGCCTCTCACCGTGGTTACTCCCAAGCCGCCCGCTCCATTAAACATCTGAGGGAAGGATCCCAGAGGGCGGAAGCAAAGGGCACGGACCCAGGAGTCGTAGGACCTGGAGTCTACTCCCAACTCTGCCCCCGGCCTGCTGTGTGACCTAGGACACGTCTCATAGCTTCTCTATGCCTCGTTTTCCTCAACCATGAAATGGGGATTCAAGGCCTCTTCCTCCTAATGAGACCGGGAGCTCTTTGTGGAGCAGGGACTGTGTCCAACATAATTACCTTGTATCTGATCCAGCGTTTAGTACGGTGCTTTAGTCCATCACACCTGCATAACAAATACCATTATTATATCGAGAGAAGCAGCATGGCTCAGTAGAAAGAGCCCGGGCTTGGGAGTCAGAGGTCATGGTTTCGAATTCGGGCTCTGCCACTTGTCAGCTGTGTGACTGTGGGCAAGTCACTTCACTTCTCTGTGCTTCAGTTACCTCATCTGTAAAATGGGGATTAACCGTGAGCCTCACGTGGGACAACCTGATTACCCTGGATCTACCCCAGCGCTTAGAACAGTGCTCTGCACATAGTAAGTGCTTAACAAATACCAACATTATTATTAAGAGGGGCATAATGGGAACTGCTGAGGAAAGAATTTGCCTTGGGCATTGGTATCCATCCTTAGCACCTACATATTATACAAATATAAATATATATAAATATATATATATAGTTAAGTATATGCACACCTTATTTGTAAATAATTTGGGTCTGCCTGCCTCTCTCATTAGATTGTTGTAAGGATAACAGTGCTTGACAGATAGTAAGTGCTTAACCAATACCATTATCATTTTCATTATTATTATAATGGCATTTATTAGGCCTTATTTGGTGCCAAGCACTGAGCTAAATTCTGGGGTAGATACAAGATAATCCAGTTGGATTATCTTGTAATACTATCCTGTTCCACAAAGGACTTAAGGTCAAAGTAGGAGGGAGAACGAGTATTTTATCTCCACTTTGCAGATGAGGAAACTGAGACACACAAAACCTAAAGTACTTGCCCAGGGTCACACAGCAGGATTAGAACCGGGATCTCCTGATTTCCAGATCCAAGCTCTTTCTAGTAGGCCACACTACCTCTTCTTGAAGTAAGGACCTAAATCTTTTCCTTCTGTTGTGCTATAGGAAGTGCCGTGTACAATGCTCTGCCAACAGTAGGCACTCAAAATATATCATTGATTGATTGAGTGTCCCATTTGTTATCTCATGCAGAGGTGGGAGGCATTTATGGGGTATCACTAGCTCCTCCATTGTCTCTTCCCACCCCCTGCAGCTGGGGCAAATGGACAGCCCATCTAAAGGAACTTTTAATTCTGTTTGTGTGTCTGAATGAAAATCACTCAATCAATCAATCAGTGGTATTTATTGAGTGCTTACTGTGTGCAGGGCACTGTACTAAGTGCTTGGGAGGGTACAGTGCAACAAAGTTGTTAGACGTATTCCCTGTGCACAACAAGCTTACAGTCTAGAGGGGGAGACAGACGTTAATATAAATAATTTACAGCTAAAATAAATGATAAACAGATATGCAAATGTCAACTATGGCAGGTTGGTGGAAGTAGAAGGCATTATAATTAATCAGCCCATCAAACACAGGAACTGTTTGAGTGCCTCTTCTGTGCAGAGCACTGTACTAGACTCTCAAACAGTAGACAAAGGGTCCTGTCTTCAAGAAGCTTGCAATCCTAATGGGTAGCTGGGCCTTGTGAGAAGTACCAAGCAATCAGTCGATCAGTGGTATTTTCTGAGCATTTACTATGTGCAGAGCACTGTACTAAGCACTTGGTAGAGTACAGTGCAATAGAGTTGGTAGTCACATTCCCTGACCAGAAGGGGCTTACAGTCTAGGGGGGAGAAAGACATTACTCTAAATGAATAATTTACATTTTAATAATAATTACAATGGAATTTATTAAGCATTTACTACATGCCAAGCACTCTTCTAAGCACTGCGGTAGATACAAGGTAATTAGGTTGTCCCATGTGGGGCTCACAGTCTTAATCCCTATTTTACAGATGAGATAACTGAGGTACAGAGAAGTGAAGTGACTTGCTCAAAGTCACATAGCTGAGAAGTGGTGGAGTCAGGATTAGAATGCACAACCTCTGATTCCCAAGTCCATGCTCTTTCCACTAAGCCACACTGCTTCTTATATACATGTGTGTGTATATATGTATATAAGTGGTGTACAGCCTCATGGTTGGATACGGTCTGAGCAGACGTGCGATAATTCAAGTGTTTGGGAGGGATATTACAGGGCATCACTAGCTGCTCCATTAGGCTCTCACCCTCGAAACCACGGACACCCGGATACAAATGGACCAGCCCACCAAGAGAAACTACCCCAGCAGCGTGGCGTAGTGGATAGAGTCCGGGCCCGTGAGTCAGAAGGTCAAGGATTCCAATCCTGGCTCTGCTACTTGTCTGCTGTGTGGCCTTGGGCAAGTCACTTCACTCCTCTGTGCCTCAGATATCTCCTCTGCAAAATGAGGATTGAGACTGTGAGCCCCACATGGTACGGGGGACTGCGTCTCACCCGATTTTCTTGTATCCACCCCAGCTCTTAGTACAGTGTCTGGCACATAGTAAGCACTTAACGAATACCATTGTTATTATTATTATTTTTATTTGGCCCTGCCTCTTGTGATAAGAGCTCCTTTCAGGGAGTCAGAAAGAAAGATTTGACAGTAGAGAGGTTTTCCTAGGTCAGAAACCTGCAGAGCCACACGTGGCGGTCCCGGCCAGCCCCGAGGGCCTGCGATGGGGATGCCGTTTTAGAGCACGGGTAATGAGACTCAGAAAACGGCTTTAATTTTTTTTTTTAGAATGGCAATTTGTTGGTAATATCCAGGATCTGCTTTGGGTAATTAAAAGAATGATTAAGGGAGGCTAAGGCACTAATCCTCGAAATGACGCTGCTGAGGCTGCGGAGTTTGCTACAATTTACAGCTTCCCAGGGAAATGACGTAGTTAATAATTTTTCCAATAGTGTGCTTTATTGAAAGATGCGATATGACGGCTATAACGATATCAGCCTCAGCCTAGGACCTCAGACCTTGGACGGTGGACAGAAGTGCATATCAGACCCTACTGAGAATCAATCAATCAATGATATTTACTGAGGGCTTACTGTGTGCAGAACACTGTGTGTAAAGCTGCTTGGCAGAGTGCAGTGTATCAGAGCTGGTAGACACCTGCCAACAGGGAGCTTACAGTCTAGAGAGGGAGAAAGACATTAAAATAAAAGAGGGATACGTACTTGAGTGCTGCAGGGCTGAGCGTGAGATGAATAGTAAAGGAGTCAGAAGATGATGATGATGATGATGGTGGTGGTAGTATTTGGTAAGTGCTTACTATGGGCCAGGCACTGTGCTAAGCTCCGGGGAGGATATTAGCAAATTGAGTGGGACACAGTCCTTGTCCCACGTGGGGCTCACAGTTTCAATCCTAATTTTATAGATGAAATAATTGAGACACAGAGAAGTGACTTGCTCAAGGACACACAGCAGCCAAGTGGTAGAGACAGGATTAGAATCAATGACCTGGATTCTAATCCTGGCTCTGCATCTTGTCTTGTGCATGATTTGGACAGTCACACTTGGAAAATGGGGATTAAGACTGTGAGCCCCATGTGGGGCATGGACTGTGTCCAACATGATTATCTGGTATCTACCCCAGCAGTTAGTACAGCGCCTAGCACTTAACAAATACCGTTAATTCGATTGTATTTATTGACCGCTTACTGTGTGCAGACCACTGTACCAATTTTATTTATTTTATTATATTTTATTATAGCAATTTTATTGCTATAAACAGACACATTCCCTGCCCACAACGAGCTTACGGTCTAGAGGGGAAGACAGACACTAATATAAATAAATGAATTACAGATAGGTACATCAGTGTTGTCCCCTCTCAGGGTCACACCTAGAGAGTTTCCAGTATTCCGCCAGTCTCGACTATGGGAGGAAGAGTCAAGCAGAGGCATAACCAGTCCATTCCTAGCTCGGCCACTGGCTAGTGGAAGGCAATCTGCTTCAAGTCACAAATCACCTGTGCTGGTCAGCAGCGTCATGGGAGAGAGTCAAGGGCAAAGACCCGAGTTTACTGCATGGAAGGAGGGAATGGTAAACTATTTCCATAGTTTTACCAAGAAAACTCTATGGATCCACTACCAGAACAATTGCAGATGGAGGTGGGGTGTTCTGGGAGAGATGTGCCCTTGGGTTGTTGACTACTCGACAGCATATGACAAGACAAGACGTAAGTGCAGTGGGGCGGGGAGGGGGGATGAAAATAGCGAGCAAGTCAGGATGACACAGAAGAGAGTGGGGGAAGAGGAAAGGAGGGGCTTAATCAGGGAAGACCTCTTGGTGGAAATACCAAGAAAGCCCACAGCCAGTCATTCACTGGGATGAGGTGGGTTGTGGACTGAGAAGGTTGGTTGGTCTGAAATAAGACATGGATAAAGACTAAGAACGTGACCATTTAGGTAGGAAGGAATATAGGCCGCGGTGTCATCGCTTAATCTAAGGCTAATGACTTCCTGGAAAAACACATCATAATAATAATGATATTTGCTAAGCACTTTACTATGTGCCAAGCTTTGCTCTAAGCGCTGGTAGATACAAGGTAATCGGGTTGTCCCACGTGGGGCTCACACTCAATCCCCATTTTACAGATGAGGTAACTGAGGCACAGAGAAGCTAAGTGGCTTGTCCAAGGTCACACAGCAGACAAGCGGAGGAGCCAGGATTAGGAGCCACGTCTTTTGACTCCCAAGTCTGTGCTCTTTCCACAAACCCATACTGCCTACCTAGTGTAAGACATTGATCCAGGCACCCACCTATTATATTGTACTGTAGGGTCTGTGAGACAGAACCACAATCCTCACTGCCTCTGAAGCCAGTAACGTTAGCCTTATCCTAGGACTCCTCCCTCTCTTTTAACAGCAGGGCACTGTACTGGGCACCTAATCAGTCAATCTGTAGTATTTATTGTTTGCTCTGAGGAGAGCACTGTACTGGGGTGCTTTGGAGAGCACAGTTCAATTAGTAGCACTATCCCTACTATGATCTAGTGGGGGAGACTGAAACTAAACTAAATTCCAGACAGGAGAGAGTAATCCAGTATATAAAATATGTATATAAGAGGTAGGGGGTTGTGAGCTCTTGTGTGAAATGCTGAACTGGCAGATAGGGGACATAATACTGGGGGGGATTAGAAATGAATCAGGAAGCCCACCAGCCAGGAATGGGATTTCTGGAAGGCTTTGAAGATGAGACGAGCTGTGGACAGCTTGATATGCAGGAGAAGGAATTTCCAGGCAGGGCGAATGGCTTGAGCAAGAGGTGGGTGGCTGGAGACTCGAAAACAAGGCTTAATGAGAGGGTTAGCTGAAGAGGAACAAAGCAGGCAAGCTGGAATTTAATGGGAGAGGAGGTAGCAGGGAGCGAGAACTGACTGAATGCCTTAAAGGCGATCCTCAGAGGTTTCTGCTCGATGTGGAGAGGAATGAACAAGCATTAGCGGTTCTTGAGACATGGGGAGATGTGCACAGAATGACATTTTAGAAAAGTGATCCAGGTAGAAGAGTGAAGTATGGTTTGGAGAGAGGCGAGGCTGGAGGCAGGGAGGTGAGTGAGGAGGCTGTGGGAGATGAGTCAAATCAGAATTTGACAAGTGCCTGGACCTGCATGGTGCGGTTTGGATAGAAAAGAAGGGGCAGATGCTGGAAATGTCATGTAGGACAAACTGACAAGATCTGGTGAAAGATTGAAGGTGGCTGTTTAAAGAAAGGGAGCAGTTGAAGATAACGCTGACATTACCGTCTTCAGGGGCAGTGAGGATTGCCGTCTTGCTATGGTGTTGGGAGGAGAGGATTTGGATGACAAGATGAGGAGTCCAGTGTAGGGAATATTGAATTTGAGGGGCAGATGAAACATCCATGTAGAGATGTCCTGGAGACAGGAGGAGATGCAAGATTTCATTCTCTCCTTCAAGAGAAGGAGAGAGACGTATTTGGCTAATGGGGTAGATTTGGGGGTACTTGAAGCCACGGGAATGGACGAGCTCCTGAAGAGAATGTGTGTTAAAGGGGAGACAAGAAAGAGATCTAGAACAGACACTTGAAGGTGAGGAAGTGAGAAGCTGAGGAAGAGCCAGAGAAAGAGTTGGAGAAGGAGTGGCCAGTACAGTAAAAGAAGAACCAGGAGATAACTGTGCCTGAAAACTGTGCCCGTGTCAAGGTTATATACTGTTTTGAGGAGAAGCGGTTGGTGCACAGAGTTGAGGAGCACTTACCAAATACCACAGTTATCACCACAATTATTGTAAGGTAAGAGAAGAGAAGATGAGGTCCAGCCTGAGCCCAATCTGAAGAGTGGGTGAGGTGGGAAGGAGAGTGGGGTCAGCAGAGATTAGGAGTGAGAGGAGCTGTACTAAATGCTGGGGTCTATAAAAAGATAATCCGGTTGGACGTAGTCCGTGCCCCACATGGGGCTCACAATCTTAATCCCCATTTTACAGATGAAGTAACCGAGGCATAGAGAAGTTAAGTGACTTGCCCCAGGTCACACAGCAGACGAGTAGCAGAGTCAGAATTAGAACTCAAGCCCGTCTTACTCCCAGGCCTGCTGCTTCCACTGGGACAAGTTGCTTCCCAGCTGATGGGGGGCTTTGCTTGGAAAGGAGGTTCAGAGGAGCAGGAAGTGAGAACAAGGGACATCAACAATCTGATTTTCTGGTTTGGGGCATTCACAATCCCAGTGCTCATGCACTGTGTTGTCAGTCTCAGGGTCAGCGATTGATCTGTGACTCAAGAATTACTTTCCGCTTTTTTTTTTATAATGGTATTTGTTAAGTGCTTGCTGTGTGCCAGGTACTGTACTAAGTGCTGGATTATATACAAGATAATCAGGTTGGACCAAGTCCATGTCTCATGTGGGGCTCGCAATCTCAATCCTCGTTTTTCAGCTGAGGTACTGAGGGAGAGAGAGGTTAAGGGACTTGCCTGAGATCACGCAACTGACAAGTGGTGAAGCTGGAATTAGAATCCGGGTACTTCTGACTTCCAACCCTGTGCTCTGTCCGCTAGATCCTGCTGCTTCTCTTTTCTGCTCTTTCCTTGGATTTAAATCTCACACCCACACCCACACACACACACACACAGATTCCACGGGCCTTTGCTTCTGGAAGACTTACAGCAGTTGACTTCAGTACCATAAGTCAACACTGAATAATTAAAAGACTTGTAATTAAAGGCAAATTTAGTATTGACTGGGGCCAGAGCCTCACTGCCAGGCCAACTATCCTGAACGGGATCCAACAGCCTCCATCTGAAAGGGCAATTACTCCGTGTTGCCTTCGGCCACGGACAAAACGCTCCCCTCCCCACCCCCGGCCCCCCGTCCACTCGCCCTCTCCTCGGTGACTCCACAAGTATCGCGCAGAGGCGGCTTTATGGGCTAGCGAGGGAAAGTTATTATCTTCTCAAGCCTTCTGCCTCAGAGATGTCCCTTCGGTCCACTAAACGCCCCGGGTATAAATTTCAAATCCATTTCATTTAGGAGATGGAGGGCCTTGTGTTTCCCTTGAGCCTGACGGCTCATTGAACTTTCTCTGGGGACGTTTCCTCATGATACCTTTTCCCGATTCATGCTCCAGGATTGCCGACAGATGTGTGTGTGTGTGTACTGTGAGAAATAATACTGGTAATATTATTTACTAATCTCTTACTATATACTGTACCAAGTTCTGGGGGAGAATACATGTGTGGGAATTAGACATGTTCCCTGGCCTTCAGGCTCCCAGTTTAAGTATAGAAGGCAGGGAAACAGGACGGGTAACAGAAACATGAGGAAAGATGAAACACTAAAACAACAAAAGGCAAGAGCAAATTCACAGAATAAATACAAAAAAATGGTAGGGTTCTAAATTTGATGGAGTGTTTTTGTGTGTTTGCTTAGGAGTGGCTGCATTTCTATGTGGATCTGCATGTGTTTGTAGACATGTAGGAATTTGTGGGTATGTGTGTGTATGTTTTTGAGGGTTTATGTGTGTGGTGTGTGTAGCTGAGTGTGTGGGCCTGCTTCCGGGCGTTTGTATGTGTTTGTATGTGGGTATTGAGTGTGTGTATGTTTCTTCTAGTTCCAACTACAAACCACTCGCGTGGTTGAAAGATCACCAGCAGAGCAAAAGCTACAGTCAGTAATTCATCAGTCAACCACTCAAACAATCAATAGTTTTTATTAAGTACTCACTCTGTGCACTAAGTATTTAGGAGAGTCAAGTATAGCAGAGTGGGTTAACATGTTCCCTGCCCACAACGAACTTAGTCTAAAAGGGTAGACAGACACTATAAATGAATGTTGCGGATATGTACATAAGTCCTGTGGGGCTGAGGAAGGGGCTCAAATGCTTAAAGGGTAGCAATAATAACGATAATAATAACGATGATGTCCTTTGTTAAGCGCTTACTATGTGCAAAGCACTGTTCTAAGCGCTGAGGAGGTTGCAAGGTGATCAGATTGTCCCACGTGGGGCTCACAGTCTTAATCCCCATTTTACAGTTAAGGGAACTGAGGCCCAGAGATGCAAAGTGACTTGCCCAAAGCGGCAGAGCAGGGATTCGAACTCATGACCTCTGACTCCCAGCCCGTGCGCTTTCCACCGAGCCACGCTGCTTCTCTAAAGGGTACAGATCCAAGTACATAGGTGATGCAGAAGGGAGAAGGAGTTGAGAAAAAGAGAGCTTTGTCAGGGAAGACTTCACGGAGGAGTTGTGATTTAGAAGCAGCGTGGCTAAGTTTACAGAAAACAGGCCTGGAAGTCAGAAGGAACTGGGTTCTAATTCCGGCTCCACCACGTGATTTCTGTGTGACCTTGGGCAAATCAGTTTACTTCTCCGGGTCTTAGTTTTCTCATCTGTACAATGAAGATTAAGAATATGAGCCCCATGGGGGACAAGGACTGTGTCCAACCTGATTAACTTGGAACAGTGCTTGGCACATAGTAAGCACTTAACGAGTATCATAATAATAATTATTATTATTAATTATTTAATTCCAGGTCAGAGGGAGGACTCAGAAAAGGAACAAGTTCTGGGCACAGTGAACAAACTGCCTGTAGAGAAGCAAAGTGTGCGGGTTGGGCTGTGGTAGGAAATCAAAGAGGTAAACTGCAGTGGAACGAGCTGATTGCGTACTTTAAAGGCGATGGTGAGGAGTTTCCATTTGATGTGGAGATGGATGGGCAACCACTGGAGGTTTTTGAGGAGTGGGGAGATGTGGACTGAACTCATGAACTCATGAATAATTACTCCAGGGATAAATGAAGCCTTTAACTGCTTATTACTGGATATAACCTGCAGGCCGGCAAGCCAATTGGAAGCACACCTAGGCTGGGAAAGACCATGAAAAGCAGACAATCAAGCTGCCTGCCATTCCCTCAGCTCTTCAAATCTTCCCAGGGCCGAGATGCGAATCCATCGCAGATTCCCCTTCCGATGGCAGGGCCGGCGTTCTACTAGCAAACCTGGCCATTTGTTCTTGAAATTATAGTCATCTTGGGGAAGCTGGGCCTCTGAAAATTCAGCTATTCCCCACTTTCCCCTGCTCTCCACCGGTCTCCTCTCCAACCACCCATTTTCAGCTATTGATTCCGTCTTTCTTCCGATCTTTGATAGGCCCCCAAGGTCCCTTTTACTTTTGATTCTTCCCCTCCCCACCTCTACAAGCTGCAGTGCTCCATTCTGACTATTGTTCTTCAAAATGGATTCATTCAAACCTCTGTCCTGTTCTGTCATTGGCTCCATTTCTCTAAGGCGTGTTGGTGGGAAGAGTGGGGGGAAATTACTGCTCTTATGCTGTACTTTATCTTCAAAGTACATGCCTAATGGATAGACCACAGTCCTGGGAGTCAGAGGACCTGGGTTCTTATCCCAGATCCTCCACTTGTATACTGTGTGACCTTGGCCAAGTCACTTCACTTCTCTGTGCCTCAGTTCCCTCATCTGTAAAATGGGGATAGAGACTGTGAACCCCATGCGGGACAGGGACTGTGACCAACCTGATTAGCATGTAGCTACCCCAGCGCTTAGAACAAGGCTGGATACACAGTAAGTGCTCGACAAATAACCATTACTATTATTAGAATATCACTGCATGGAGGATGCTGCATTCGGGCAGATATTTATTGGGCTCATTTTTTGTCAAACATGAGAAGGGCAGATTCATCAGAAAATTGACATGGGTAACGCTATCATTTTTTTAGTGGTACTTGTTAAGTCTTTATTATGTGCCAGGTACTATACTAAGCATTGGGGTAGTTACAATTAATGAGGTGTATGTCTCCATGATCCTATTTATCTTGATGATGTTGTTTTGTTTCGTTCTGTTTTACTTTGCTGTCTGTCTCCCCCGCTTAGACTGTGAGCCCATTATTGGGCAGAGATTGTCTCTATCTGTTGCCAAATTGTACATTCCAAGTGCTTAGTACAGTGCTCTGTACATAGTAAGTGCTCAATAAATACTACTGAATGAATGAATGAATGAATTAGGTCAGATCCAGACCCTTCCCCACATGGGGATCACAGCCTAAGTAGTTGGGAGAACAGGTATTGAACCCCCATTTTACAGATGAGCAAACTAAGGCACAGAGAAGTTAAATAACTTGTCCAAGTTCACAGCAGACAAGGGACAGATTCGGGATTAGAACCCAGGTCCGCTGACTCCCAGGCCCATGTTCTTTCCCCAAACCACACTGCTCCTCGAAAATTTGAAAATTACAGTCAACATCTGACCAGGTCGTAGGCCTCTCAAGCTATCATGTTGTCTGATACTAATAATAATAATAATAACAATAATGATGGTATTTGTTAAGCGCTTACTATGTGCCAAGTACAGTTCTAAGCACTGGGATAGATACAAGGTAATCAGTTTGTCCCAGGTGAGGCTCACAGTCTCAATCCCCATTTTACAGATGAGGTAACTGAGGCACAGAGAAGTTAAGTGATTTACCCAAAGTCACACAGCTGATAAGTGGCAGATCCCAAGTGATAAGTGAATCCCAAGCCCAGGCTCATTCCACTAATCCACCTCCCATCAACATCCTGGGTTCCTATAGGAGATTCCCCTTAAGAAAGAAAGAATCCACATATCGCCCCTGCATAATTACCTGTCGTAGAACTAAATGATATAGCAAGAGGGCCACAAGAGTGCAGTTTACTGGCTTGCTGCCTTGAAACCGGCGTACTGCCCCGTTTACAGTGGACTACAGTCTGCAGAGCCCGTGGAAGGAAGATTATCACCTCCTTGTCCCCACTTTACCCTTGTCCTTCCTTGGTTCGATTCCTCGCCTCCAATGCCACTCTGGTTGGTTTGCGTCATTCCAGAGGTGTGCCTGCATGTTTCAGGGTGTACCTCAGTCAGGACTCTTCTCGGCCCTTGTGTATCATCCTACTTATTTTATTAATGATATGTATATATCTATAATTCTATTCCTTTATTCTGATGCTACTGATACTTGTCTACTTGTTTTGTTTTCATTCATTCGTTCATTCAATAGTATCTATTGAGCGCTTTCTATGTGCAGAGCACTGTACTAAGCGCTTGGGATGGACAAATCGGCAACAGAGACAGTCCCTGCCCAGTGACGGGCTTGCAGTCTAATCTGGGGAGACAGACAGACAAAAACAATAGCAATAAATAGAATCAAGGGGATGGACATCTCATTAACAAAATAAATAGGGTAATGAAAATAAATACAATTGAACGAAGGAGCACAGTGCTGAGGGGAAGAGAAGGGAGAGGGGGAGGAGCAGAGGGAAAGGGGGGGGGAAGAGGACTTAGCTGAGGGGAGGTGAAGTGGGGGTAGAGGGGCAGCAGAGGGAGCAGAGGGAAAAGGGGAAGCTCAGTCTGGGAAGGCCTCTCGGAGGAGGTGAGCTCTAAGTAGGGTTTTGAAGAGGGGAAGAGAATCAGTTTGGCGGAGGTGAGGAGGGAGGGCGTTCCGGGACCGCGGGAGGACGCGGCCCGGGGGTCGACGGCGGGCTGGGAGAGGATGGGGGACGGTGAGGAGGTGGGAGGCAGAGGAGCGGAGCGTACTGCGTGGGCGGTAGAAAGAGAGGAGGGAGGAGAGGTAGGAGGGGACGAGGTGATGGAGAGCCTTGAAGCCTAGAGTGAGAAGTTTCTGTTTCGTGCGGTGGTTGATAGGCAACCACTGGAGGTTTATTGTCTGTCTCCCCCTTTCTAGACTGTGAGGCCGTTGTTGGGTAGGGATTGTCTCTATCTGTTGCCGAATTGTACTTTCCAAGCTCTTAGTACAGTGCTCTGCACACAGTAAGCACTCAATAAATACGAATGAATGAATAAATGAATGAATGAAGGAGGTCTTGGTCAGTTCAGCTAGTACATCCTATGTTCAGGGAGAATATCTATCTGAATGTCCAGGAAAAAGCAGGGGAGATTTTCCTGCCCCTTCACTATCGCCATCATCAGTAGTCATCCTGGTGATGATGGGATCGCCATCATCAGTAGTCGTCCTGGTGATGATGGGATTATCTATTTTTGCTTTAGCCCCATTGTTCTTTCTCTGTTGCGCTCATAACTGCCCCGATCCCATCGTCCTTTGGTGCTACCAAGCTGCAACAGGTTCCTGCCCTGGTCAAAGAAATCTGCCTTTTCTGCTCCCGACAGTAACTCCCTGCCCCACGCAGTCTTCCTGCTCCTTCCAGTATTCCCCTGTACATTCAGTGTGAGTACTCCAACATCACCGGGATTAGAACCCATGACCTTCTGACTCCCAGGCCTGTGGTCTATCCAAGGGGGAGAGGAGCCTGGCAACTGATGCATATCGGAGGGTGAAACAATACACTAGGACAACACGAAGACAAAACAAAGCTCACTGAGGTACAGTGTTTGAGGATATTACGGTAGCCTCTGAGCTATGTTGGCCACTGGTTCCGCTCTAACGGGAAGAATAAAGATATATCGCAGAGAGGGACCCTACCCCGTGCCTGCTCTGGAGTGGGACCGATGGCGCGCTGCACTTCAGGGTGCACATTCCTGAGGGCAAGAGAATCGATCCTTCAATTCACCTATTCAGAAGTAGTTGTCTAACACTGGAATTTATTGTTAATCATTTCCCGGGTCCATTTTTGAAGGTTCTCAAAACTCCCCCAACTGAGCTACTTAACCCTACTTAAAACTCACCTCCTCCAAGAGGCCTTCCCAGACTGAGCTCCCCTTCTCCCTCTACTCCCTTTACCACCCCCCCTTCACCTCTCCGCAGCTTAACCCTCTTTTCCCCCCATCTCCCTCTGCTCCTCCCCCTCTCCCGTCCCATCCCCTCGGCACCGTACTCGTCCGCTCGACTGTATATATTTTCATCACCCTATTTATTTTGTTAACGAAATGTACATCGCCTCGATTCTATTTAGTCGCCGTCGTTTTTACGAGATGTTCTTCCCCTCGACTCTATTCATCGCCATCGTTCTCGTCTGTCCGTCTCCCCCGATTAGACCGTGAGCCCGTCAAAGGGTAGGGACCGTCTCTATCTGTTGCCGACTTGTTCATTCCGAGCGCTTAGTACAGTGCTCTGCACCTAGTAAGCGCTCGATAAATACTATTGAATGAATGAATGAACTGAGCTAACTCACTATGAACCCTCGGGTTTCCACATCCAGGAGAGAGAGTGCTCAGCCTATGCTCCGTTTAGGACCCATGGCATTCTTGGACACGAGCATGTCCTTTACATAGTTCTGTCGTGTGAATAAATCAGTGAAGGAAAAGAAACACCTAGGGATGTTCCCTACCTTGGAGAAACTAAGCAAAGAAAGTGAACAATTAGCAGGCTAAAGTTTGGATGAGTGTATGCGGGTGTGTGGATGTGTGTGTATACACAGGTCAATAGCTGCAATAATCCAGATCGTTCAAGACCCAGATCCTCTCTGCCAATAATAATAATAATAATAATGGCATTTGTTAAGAACTTACTATGTTCCAACCATTCTTCTAAGCACCGGGGGATACAAGGTAATCAGGTTGTCCCACATGGGGCTCACAGACTTAATCCCCATTGTACAGATGAAGTAACTGAGGCACAGAGATGTTAAGTGACTTGCCCAAAGTCACACAGCTGTCACGTGGCGGAGCCAGGATTAGAAGCCCTGATCTCTGAGTCCCAAGCCCGGGCTCTTTCCACTGAGCGACACTCCTTCTTCAAGCAATTTGGGGGGAATTCCAAGGCATTTTTCCGAGCTTGGCCCCCTCAAGCGCCCCAGAAGAGAGTTGTCGGGATCATCTAGGGCAGTGTTGGCCTGGCTTCAGTTACACATACAATTGTTCCTCGTCCAGGGTTTCCGGTGACGCGCTGACTGCTCACGCCCAACGCTCTCAGAATGAATAGCAGGATAAAGCAAGTCCATGAAATATTTATTGATTGGCCTGCATAAACCTGGACCCCTCCAAGTCCTAGGTGATGGAAATGCTTTCGCATGCAAATGAGATTTTTCGACAATTCATTAAGCCCGTTTGGAGCCACTCAGAGAGTCCGCCTGAGTCGTCGGCAGCCAGAAATATGAAAAGGGTTCCTGAGTGATTTATTACCGCCGTGCCGAAAAAGCCCCTAGAACCAACCAGGAGCCTCGATGAGGGCAACATCAGCACACGGCTGATGTGGTCCATCATTTATCCGCTGATTACTGTCATCGCTAGAGCTTCCGAGCTCCGTGTTTGCTGACTGAGGAAGGGTTGCTGCCCGGGCCATCGTGCCCGGCAGCCGAGCCGGAGCCGGGCCTGGGCACACCCCTCTCCCGCTCTCGCCCCTCGGCCGAAGCGGCACCATGACGCTTGGTGGCTTACCTGGGAAGACCCCACTGCCCCGGCCAGAGGCTCTGGGAAACTTCCCTTGGCTCCCGTGCCTGCTCTGGAGTGGGACCGATGGCGCTCTGCACTTCAGGGTGCACATTCCTGAGGGCAAGAGAATCGATCCTTCAATTCATTCAGAAGTAGTTGTCTAACACTGGAATTTATTGTTAATCATTTCCCGGGTCCATTTTTGAGGGTTCTCAAAACTCTGCCAATTACCTGCTGTGCGACCTTGAGTAAGGAACCAAATTTCTCTGTGCCTCAGTTGCCTCGACTTTAAATTGGGGATTTAATGCTCATTCTCCTTCCTACTTAGGCTGTGAGCCCATGTGGGAGAGGGGCTGTGTCCAGCCTGATTAACTTGTACCTATCCCAGTGCTTAGAAGAGTCCTTGGCATATAGTAAGTATTTAACAAATGCCATAAAAAAACCAAAATTTCCAGACACCTCGGAGTTGGGAGGGTCAGTATTACAGACCCATCTTGGTCTTTAGTTCCTGTTCCTCTTACTCCTCCTCCTCCACCCCACCTTCCTCCTCCTTCTCCTCCCCTTCCTCTTCCTCCTCTGCCCCGTCTTTATCCTCTCCTTCTCTCCCCTCCTCCTCTCCTTTTACCTCCCCATCCCTCCCTTCTCCTACCTCATCTTCTCCTTTTCTTTCTCATCCCGACTACACTTATGTCCATACACTTCATTTGACTGCTCCCCTACTGTACTGTACTCTCCCAAGCTTTTAGTACTCTGCAAACATTAAGCACTCAATAAATACAAGCGATCGATTGATTCTTCTCTTCAGAAGCCTGAAAGCCAGTCCATCGAGCTATGGAGGGGATTGTTTCTGAGGACCTGTAAAAAGGGTTACAATAGCTGTAGCTCTCCGAGAATGCCTGCTGGGTCTACCCACCTCCGCTATTTCACTCATTCATTCATCGGCCGTTACCAACCGATACCTGTCGGCGGACTCCACGTGCTTTGCGTCCTTTTTCCGGCCTTTTCGCTTTTTCGCTATCTGCACCCAGCACATCCCCTAGACTGTAAGCTCGATGCGGGCAGAGATTGTGCCTGCCAACTCTGTTAAATCGTACTTTCCCAAATGCTTAGTACGGTGCTCCTCACACGGTAAGTGCTCAACAGCCACGGTTGACAGATAGATTGATCACTCCAGGACTTAAACACTTCTGATTGCCAGTAGATTGTGCATTTGAAATGAGCGTCTCACTCCAGAATAGACCAATGACCTCGTCTAATTCTCACCCGTGTGTTTTTTCCTAGCATTTAGTCTAGTGCTTTGCAAACAGTTAGAACCTAATAAATACTCTTGCAACTATTACTGCTGCGACTAATAGTCGTCGTCGTCGTCCTCCTCCTATTACCACCACTGTGTGCTGGAGACCAGCAACGACGGGGCGGTATATAAGGTGAGATGCTTGTTTTTGCTTGTATCCTTCAGTGGCCTGACCCAAAAAGGCATTTTTTTTTCTGGTGGGGGAGACCTTTTAGTTCCCACATTCAGTCTTTAGAGAAGCAGCTTGGCCATGTGGATAGAGCACAGGCCTGGGAGTCAGGACGCGCTGGGTTCTAATCCTGACACCGCCAAAGGTCTGCTGTGTGAACTTGGGTAAATCACTTAACTTCTCTGGACCTCAGTTACCTCATCTGGAAAGTGGGGATTAAGATTGTGAGCCCCATTTGGACAGGGATTTTGTCCAAACTGATTACCGTGTATCTACCCCGGTGTTTAGTACAGTGCCTGGAACAGAGTAAGTGCTTAACAAGAAGCAGCATGGATTGGTCGAAAGAATAAGAGCTTGGGAGTGAGAGGGTGTGGGTTCTAATCCTGGCTCCACCACTTATCAGCTGTGTGACTTTGGGCAAGTCATTTCATTTCTCTGCGCCTCAGTTACCTCATCTGTAAAATGGGGATTAAGACTGTGAGCCCCATGTAGGACAACCTGATTTCCTAGCCTCAACCCCTACACTTAGAACATTGCTTGGCGCATAGTAAGCACTTAAGAAATACCATTATTATTATTACTATTAATAATAATATCAAGTACCACAATTATCATCATTATTATTATTCCCAGCTAGTGTGGGGCACTGCGGGTTTGTAGCTTTTTTCCAACTTAGTCCTTTGTTGGTCCCTACTTCCATGACAGACTACCTCTAACAAGGGAGTTGCATGATGATGAAAATCCATGTCTGCCCCTCTAGACCATGAGCTCACCGTTGGAAGGAAACAAATCTTCCAACTCTGTTTTTTTGTTGGTTCTGCTTTTTAATTGTATTTGTTAAGCGCTTACTTTGTGCCAGGCACTGTTCTGAGTGCTGGGGTAAATACAAAATAATCAGATTGGATATAATCCATGTCCCACAGTCTTAATACCCATTTTACAGATGAGGTAACTGAGGAACAGAGAACTTAAGAGACTTGCCTAAAGACTCACAGCAGACAAATAATGGAACTGGTTTGAGAACCCAGATCCTATGACTCCCACGACCGTGCTCTTTCCACTCTGCTTCATTGCTTTTCACACTTATTCCCAAAATAAGATCAGTCCTGCTGCTTTCCCCCTCAAATACAGAAGACAAATGCATTTTTTGGCAGCCGCTGTTCCTGGCTTACCCCTCGCACCTGGAGAGTTGCCACTATTCTACCAGTCTTGGATACAGGAGGGAGAGTCAGGGAGTTGCATACCCATTCCATTCCTAGCTGGGGCAGTGTCAGGGCGAGTGGAAGGCAATCTGCTCCAAATCAAAATTCACCCGTGCTGGGTAGGAGCGGGATGGAAGAGAGTCCGGAGCAGAGACTCACGCTTACTGCACGGAAGAAGGCAGTGGTAAGCCACTTCTGTATTTTTGCCAAGAAAACTCTATGGATACACTACCGGAATGACTGCAGATGGAGGTATGGTGTTCTGGTAGAGATGTGTCCGTGGAGTCACTGTGGGTAAGAAAGAACTCAACAGCATAAGACAAGTTCTTCTTTGTTTGTTGCTTCTTGCTTTTGTTTTATCTTATGGGTTTCCTCTTAGACACTCACCCTCAGAGTTAAGCCCTTCAACACCCCTATGTTTCCCCTGTCCCAGTGACCCACTGTGGACCATCTATCTCTGGCTCTAAACCCCTCTAGACTTGAGGTCAGAGAATGTGCAGAGTGATGACCCCTGACCCCCAGAGGCTGACAGTCTATTAATCAATCAATCAATGGTATTTATTGAGTGATTATTATGTGCAGGGCACTGTACTAGCTGCTAGGAAGGAAGACACTTGGTAGACATGTTCCCTGACCCTAATGAGCTTCCAATCTAGAGGGGGAGACACACATTCATATGAACGATTTATAGATAGGTACATAAGTGCTGCAGGGCTGAGGGTGGAACAAGCAACCACCAAATGCCCAAAGGGGACAAATCGAATTACATAGATAATAATAGTAATAATAATAATGATAATGATGGTATTTGTTAAGCGCTTACTATGTGCCGAGCATCGTTCTAAGCGCTGGGGTAGATACAGGGTAATCAGGTGGTCCCACGTGTGGCTCACAGTCTGAATCCCCATTTTATAGATGAGGGAACTGAGGCCCAGAGAAGTTAAGTGACTTGCCCAAAGTCACACAGCTAACAGGTGGCGGAGCCGGGATTAGAACCCATGACATCTGACTCCCAAGTCCGGGCTCTTTCCACTGAGCCATGCTAAGCATCATGGCCTAGTGGATAAAGCACAGAACTGGGAGTCAGAAGGATCTGGGTTCTAATTCTAGCTCTGCCTCTTGTTTGCTGTGTGACCTTGGACAAATCACTTCACTTCTCTGAGCCTCATCACTTCTCATCTGTAAAGCAGAGATTAATACTCTGAGTCCCATGTGTGCCCAACCTGGTTAGCTTGTATCTACCCCAGCACTTAGTACAGTGTCTGGTACATAGTAAGCGCTTAACAAATACCCTAAAAACTATGAACAGAGCTTCGCCATCGGCTGGGTCACCTGCGAAATGAGGAACAACTTTACAATGTGCAGATCACTGCCCGAGGCATCTACTGAGTGCAGACCGCGTTCAAACCTTACTGTTCTCTAGACTGTAAGATTGTCCTGGGCAGGGAATGTTCCTGTTTATTGTTATATCGCACTTTCCCAAGTGCTTAGTAGAGTGTGTTGCACACCGTAAGTGCTCAATATATTCGACTGACTGACTGAAAGACTGACTGTCCTTCTCCATCCAGCTTATTAACCAGCTTTCTATCTCTCCAGGAGTTGTCTCTCTTTCCGGGGACAGATTTGTTAGCGGTCAGGCATTCGGCTGCTTCCTGGCGACCCTAATCTTTCTCCTACAAGCTTCGACAGACCCAAAGTCTTAAAAATCTTCATTTTTAAATCACTCCTCAGGTTTCTAGACCTCTCCTCTTCTCCCTCCCTCGTCTGCTCTCATGTCTTCTCCCACCCAAATCCAGCCCAGGCTCTGGCTGTCACTGGGCCTGCGGCTGCTGGAGATGAATAGAATGTCTGCGGACTTCCTTGGGATGTCAGGGGCTAAAGGATTCCGGGCCGCTGTGCTGGCAGGAAAGGAACCTTAGCAATAATAATGATAATTATGGTATTTAAGTGCTTACCACGTGCCAGGCACCGTACTAAGTGCTGGGGAGTATATAAGCAAATCGGGTAAGATAGTCTGTTCAACGTGAGCCTTACAGTCTCAATCCCCATTTAAAGATGAGGTAACTGAGGCCCAGAGAAGTGAAGTGACTAGCTGGGCCAGTGTCGGAAGGGAACGTGTGTGCACGTGTGGGTGAGGGGTCAGACAGAGGTAGGGGTGAGTGGTAGATAAGACTAGACTGTGAGCCCGTCAATGGGCAGGGACCGTCTCTATCTGTTGCCGATTTGTCCATTCCAAGTGCTTAGTACAGTGCTCTGCACATAGTAAGCGCTCAATAAGTACTATTGAATGAATGAATAACCCTTTAAAATCTATATTCACAGCAAAGGTGTTTTTAAAAAAGGACCTTGAATAGGTCCCAATCCCACTCACTAGAATAAGAGATCAAGTCTCTGGACTTTGGGGTCCATCCAGAGGATGGCAAATCTAGCATTCTCACCCTCCACGCCTAGCAAGCCCAACTCCTTCATGTCCTGAATTGGTTCCGGCTGACATGCCTTCCCTGTTCACATCTTCTGTGCTCCTTTTATAGGAACAGATGGTGCCCTTTCAGTGGCCTTCCAGCACAGGGTCATTCAGAGGGGGTGGCCACCGGGACCCTGCTCCAAGGGATAAAAGTGCCACATGGAAAGCAAATCATCTACAGCCACTTGTCTGCTGTGTGACTTCGAGCAAGTGACTTCACTTGTCTGTGCCTCAGTTATAAAATAGGGATTGAGACGACGAGTCCCACATGGGACAGGGACTGTGTCCAACTTGATTTGCTTGCAGTGCTTAGTACAGTGCCTGGCAGCACACAGTAAGCGCTTAACAAATACTATCATCATCGTCATCTGCAGTTTGACTTTGTCCGGGCAAGAAGCTGGTCCGGCAGACCCCTCAGCTCATAAAGTGTGGGACGGCCGGGGAGAAAAAATCTCCGTCCGCTAAGGACTCACGTCTGCTCTACTTCAGCCTGGCCCATCCAGGAGGCTGCTGATAATGGGGGTCAAACAGAGTTATCGAGGGGAGCTGAGGGAAATGTCAGGGTTTCAAAGTCTAAGAGTTGCTATCTGGAATCAGGCCTACTGCCCAGCCACCATGGCGGCTCCATTAAAGGTAATGGAAGTCTCCCGTCTGGGTTGATAACGAGATACACCCCGCTCCAAATAAAGAGCGATTTCTGCTTCTCAATCACAAATCCATCATTCTCCATTCCTTTACTTTTATCTAGAACTAGCCTAAAGAGATGGTTCTATTAACTATTCCTCCCCAAGAAAAGTAATTAGAATCCAAGGTAATCTCCATAAAATGCATTATGACTTTAATATCAGTAAACTCCACTTAAATATTAAACACCGGGAGGAAATATTAGCAGAATTATCATAGAATAATCTCAGGTTACTCCAGGATAGCTCAGGATAAATGGGTTTTAATAAACTGGGGAGAATTATATGCATCATAATCCGGGTTCCTGACAATTTTATTTAGAGTTAAACTCCATTGAGATAATTAGTTGGGTTTTACTGGATCCATTAAATGCTTTTTCTGATGATCACATGGAAGAATGGCAAAATTAATTTCTTTCTTTAAAGCCTGAGGAATCCATCTCCCAAACAGAAACACCCCGTCGGACAGTAGCGCGCCCACACGTGCTGGAACTGATAAGAACAATTCGGCTCCAATGATGATGATATTTGGTAAGCTCTAACCCTGTTCCAAGCCCTGAGGCCACATAGGTCGGACACAGTCCCTGTCCCATCATGGGGCCTGCACTTTAAGAGGGAGAGAGAACAAGTACTTTATCCCCATTTTACAGATGAGAGAACTGTGGCCCGGAGAAGTTAAGTGATTTGCCTAAGATCACACAGCCGGCAAGTACCACAGGCCGGATTGGAACTCAGCTCCTCTGACTCTCAGGACTGTGCTGTTTCCACTAGGCCACACGACTTCCCAATTGTGGGAAGAGCAACGGGAGGGCAGAACCCCTCTGACATCATCTGCAGACAAAAGGGCTGTAGAACCTGAGGTGTCCCCACTGAAGCCTCCCTGAAACATTTCCCCATTAAATTGTAAGCTCTCTGAAGCTAGGGAACCTGTATCTTAATAATGCTGGTATTTGTTAAGCGCTTACTATGTGCCAAGCACTGTTCTAAGCGCTGGGTAGATACAAGGTCATCAGGTTGTCCCTCGTGGGGCTCGCGGTCTTCATCCCCATTTTTAGAGATGGAGTAACTGAGGCACAGAGAAGTTAAGCGACCTGCCCAAAGTCACACAGCTGATAAGTGGCAGAGCCGGGATTAGAACCCACGACCTCTGACTCCCAAGCCCAGGCTCTTTCCACTGAGCCACGCTGCTCATCTTGTGACTGTTGTCCACTCCCAACCAAGCACATAGTTTGTGCCCGGAGCTCATTCAGTGCTCCATTCCTACTGCCGATTGACTGACTGAGGGAAACGGAAGAGCCGTCCACTGGCGATTCAGTCAGAAAACGGGCCCGAGAGTCAGGTCATGGGTTCTAATCCCAGCTCCGCCACTTGTCTGCTGCGTGACCTTGAGTGAATCGCTTAACTTCTCTGGGTCTCAGTTTCCTCATCTGTCAAATGGGGATCAAGACTGTGAGCCCTACGTGGGACAGGGACCGTGTCCAACCCGAGTATCTTCTATCTGCCCCGGCACTTATAACAGTGCTTGGCACATAAATAAGCACTTAAATACTGTAATTATTCTTATCACTCTTAATAATAAAACAGGCCCGTGGACTCTTCAGTGAGGGGGCGCCATGGAACCTGGGCTATCCTTGAGTCGGGAGAGACTCCTCGTAAATCGGTATTGGTTCCTCTCCCCTTTATGACCCTTTGCTGTGGGAAAGGGAAATGGAATCTGGTCAATCACCTCCCAACTCTTATCTCCCCACAGCCTACTTTCTCTGTGAAGCTGTCCAGATCCCGTCCAGACCCTTCTCCCCTCCAGAGACGGGCTTTCTCTCCCTGAACTTTTCACCCCCGGATGTCGGGGGAGGTTTTAGCCCAAGAAACACCCTGGCTGCCGAAAGACCAGCGAGGAGGCCGCCCTACCTCCACTATCGGTGGTTCTGGGTGCTAAGGAAGAACTCTCCCAGCAGGGCGGGAGAGACAGGGAGGCCAATGTCCAGAGGGATCCCATCGACGCTATTATGTAGAAGTTAGCCTCGAAAACCGAAGGTCTTGGAGCCCCGCTCCATGTTGAATGACTCAAGTCTGCCTTTCCTCTAAATGGCCAGGAGGTCAGCACTTTGGATGCGTGGAGCACTTTGACGTCGCGTATTCCACTCCACCCTCTTGCCACCCCTGCGTCCTGGGGATTGTTATACTGTTATACAGAAGAGGACTTTGAGGCTCAGAGAGGTTAAGTGGCTTGCCCAGTGAAATCCAGCAGGTCAGTGACACAACTGGGACTAAAATCCCGGTCCCCCTGACTTCCAGACCCGGGAGCGTTCCTTGAGAGGATGCTGCCTTCTCCCATCAGTTGAGCCCCCACATGCCATACGTACAGCCTGCAGGAGGTTGTTATCACCATTTCTAGTGCAGTTTCTCCCCATTCGGGTGCAGAGTGTTCCAGAGTATTCGGGCAACACAGACCACCATCTGAAACCAGGATTTAGCCTGCAGTTAATCAATCAGGCGGTAGTAATAATAACAATAATAATTATTGTTAAAATAATTGAGGTATTTGTTAAGCGCTTAACTACGTGCCGAGCACTGAACTATGTGCCAAGCACTGTATTAACCACTGGGGTAGATACAAGAGAGAAGCAGCGTGGCTCAGTGGAAAGAGCACGGGCTTTGGAGTCAGAGGTCATGAGTTCGAATCCCGGCTCTGCCACTTGTCAGCCGTGTGACTGTGGGCAGGTCACTTAACTTCTCTGGGCCTCAGTTACCTCATCTGTAAAATGGGGATGAAGACCGTGAGCCCCATGTGGGACAACCTGATTCCCCTATGTCTACCCCAGTGCTTAGAACAGTGCTCTGCACATAGTAAGCGCTTAACAAATAACAACATTATTATAACCGGGTCTATCCCGAATAGGGCTCACAGTTTAAGAGAGAGGGAGAGCAGGTAGGTAGTTCATCCCCATTTTACAAATGAGGAAACTGAGGCACAGAGAAATTAAGTTTGCCCAAGGGCCTACAGCAGGCAAGTGACAGAGAAGGGATTAGGGCTTGGGAGTCGGACTCCGAGGCCCACGGTCCTTCTGCTTTGCTCGACCAATCTATCATTTTTATTTACTGAGTACTTACTGTGTGCATAACACTGTACTAAGTGCTTGGGCGACAACAATGAAGTAAGTAGACCTGATCCCTGTCCACAAAGAAGCAGCGGGGCCTAGTGGATAGACTTCAGACCTGGAAGACAGGGGACCTGGATTCTAAACCCAATTCCGCTACTTGTCTGCTGTGTGATCTTGGCCAAGTCATGTGGCCCAGTGGAAAGCGCACGGGCTTAGGAGTCGGAGGTCGTGGGTTCGAATCCCGGCTCCGCCACCTGTCAGCTGTGTGACTTCGGGCAAGTCACAACTTCTGATGCCTCAGTTACCTCATCTGTAAAATGGGGATTAAGACTGTGAGCCTCACGTGGGACGACCTGATTACCCTGTGTCTACCCCAGAGCTTAGAACAGTGCTCGGCACATAGGAAGCGCTTAAGAAATACCAAGATTATTATTATTATTACTTACTTCTCTGTGCCTCAGTTACTTCATCTGTAAAATGGGGATTAAGGCTATGATCTTCACGTGAGACAGGGGCTGTGTCTAAACTGATTGGATTTATCTATCCCAGAATTTAGTACAGTGCCTAGTACATAGTACGATCTTAAGAAATAGCATAAAAAATACCTTGTCTCCTTCTTAGACTGTGAGTCCCATGTGGATGGGGGACTATATCTGGCCTAATTAACTTGTATGTATCACAGTGCTTAAAAGAGTGCTTGATATATAGTAAGCGCTTAACGAATATTTAAAAAAGAGCATATGGTCTAGCGGAGGAGAAATACATGGCAGATTGTGAAGACCGAGCGACAAAGATTTTCTTGTTTTAATTTTTTCAGATCATTTCTATGGGTAGTAGTAAGGTGGGGTGGAAAGATTGTTTTGGGCAGTTAAACTATAATTCAGCCTGGGAATACTAGAAGATAAGATGCAGAGAGTCGGGATATATTAGAAGATCCTGATTAGAAGAATGTTCAGACTCCTCTTGGAGGTGGAACTGGGGTCAAAGAGACTGGAGATGTGGCAGAGTACATATTTATGGTATTTGCTATGTTGGGCTTGCTGTGTGTCAGACACTGTTCTAAGAAGCAGTGTGGCTTATTGGAAAGAGCCCGGGCTTGAGAGTCAGGGGTTGTGGGTTCTACTCCCACCTCCTCCTCTTGTCAGCTGGGTGACTTTGGGCAAGTCACTTCACTTCTCTGTGCCTCAGTTACCTCATATGTAAAATGGGGATTGAGACTGTGAGCCCCACGTGGGACAACCTGATTACTTTGTATCTATTCCACCGCTTAGAGCAGTGCTCGGTACAGAGAAAGTGCTTAACAAATACAAGTATTATTATTATTATTATTATTCTATGCAATGGGGTAGATACAAGCTAATTAGGTTGGACACAGTCCCTGTCCCAAATGAGGCTCATGGCCTAATTAGGAGGGAGAATAGAAGAACTGAGGGCCAGAGAATAATAAGTAATAATCATTATGGCATTTGTTAAGCATTTATTTTGTCCCAGGCAGTGAAGTGACTTGCCCAAGGTCACACAGCAAGAATTTGAACCAAGGTCCTCTGACTCTTAGGCCCGTGGTCTGGCCACTAGGCCATGCTCCTTCTATTCTTGTAGCACTGACTTGTCTGGAAATCACATTTCCCAGAGACCAGAGGTCTACATTTCCCAGAATCTCTTCGGGTTGATTTGGGACAGAGATTTTAAATTCAAGAGAGGTAACCTCTGTGGTCCCCCTTTCTGCCTGGTCATGCTCCAGTGCTGCCCTGCGTGCTGACAGAGCACAGGCTCAAAACCTTGTGCATCCAGGGTGTTTGCCGGGCTCGTCTGGTCAACCGGGTGTGAATGGAGCCTGGAGTCTCTGGAGAGGGTCAGCATTCGGCTCTGACTTGGCTGCCCCTTTTCTATCCTGGGCATTCAACGAAAGCCCCGTGTCAGAACTGAGCTTTTGAAACGTGGCTAGTGGTGCCTGAATTTTTTCCCAGTCCCTCCACCCCTGACCCTGCTAGCCCAACTTTCTCAGGTTGCCTCATGGCTAAGGATTGCAGTCTGTAAATTTGGAGCATAGATCAAGACTTGGAGCTGAATAAATGGGTGTTCCTTGCCAGTTAGATAGTAACTATGTCTGGAACCCGGATCTGGGATGTCTTAAGGATTCTGTAGGACTCCTGACCGCTGACAACTGAGGATGGAGGCATTGACAATATTTAAAAACGCATGGAATCGTTCCCACTGGAAGCTGGGTAGCTGGAAAGCCCAGCAGGTGTTAGGATAGATCCAAGGATGAACAGTCCGTGCTGAATCACTGGAGGGAGAGTCAGGAATGGAGAGGAGAGAGGGAGGGGTATTGGATGGGAGAGGGGAGAAGTACGGGTGTTGTATTATTCATGCGGGTCACTGGAGGGAAAGTCAAGGATGGAGAGGGGAGAATTAGAAGCAGCTCGGCCTCATGGATAAAGCCCAGGCCTGGGACTCAGAAGGACGTGGGCTCTAATTCTGGCTCTGCCACTCGTCTGCTGCGTGACCTTGGGCAAGTCACTAAACTTCTCGGTGTCTCAGTTTCCACCCCTGTAAAATGGAAATTAAGACTGTGAGCCCTTACTGGGCCAGGGACTGGGTCAAACCTCATTAACTTGTATCTACCCCAGCGCTTAGAACAGTGCCTGGCACATAGGAAGCTCTTAAGAAACACCACCATTGTTATTATTATTATTACAATGGTGCTGGATGGTCCTTCTTTAACCACGGAGGTGCCGTCCTAGACAACGGCCAGCACACGTTTCCTCCGAGCTTCCCGCTGCCCCTGTTAGAAGCCAAATCCTGGGCTGAAAGGACTTTGGGGTTGACTCAAAGGGAAATTGCCATGAGTCTGATTATCTTCCTTCTCCTGCTCCTGCCAGTCCGAATTCTGTCCCCCTAAGTTCATGGTGGGCAGAGAATGGGTGTGTTCATTATTACACTGTACTCTCCCAAGAGCTTAGTACAGTGCTCTGCACACAGTAAGTGCTCAATAAAGAGAAGCATGGCGTAGCGTATAGAGCATGGGTCTGGGAGTCAGTAGATCATGGGTTAATCCTAGCTCTGCCACTTGGCTGCTGTGTGGCCTTGGGCGAGTCACCTCATTTCTCTGAGCCTTAGTTAATTAATCTGTAAAATGGGGCTGAAGACCGTGAGCCCTGTGAGGAGCAGGGATGTGTCCAACCCGATTTGCTTGTGTCTATTCCAGCATTTAATACAGTGTCTGGCACATATTAAGCTCTTAACAAATACCATTATTATTATTAATAAATATGATTGAATTGAAATACAAAAGAATTGCAGGCAACGAGGGCAGCAGTGGCATCAGTAAAAGGGACAGGCAAGTGGAGAGTGGAAGAGGCTGAGCACTTCACGTTGTGGTTTTTTTTCCATAGAAAAACACTCTATTAATTCCTGTCTCCAAAAATAATAATAATAATAATATAATAATAATAATGTTGGTATTTGTTAAGCGCTTACTATGTGCCGAGCACTGTTCTAAGTGCTGGGGTAGACATAGGGGAATCAGGTTGTCCCACGTGGGGCTCACAGTCTTAATCCCCATTTTACAGATGAGGGAACTGAGGCACGGAGAAGTTAAGTGACTTGCCCACAGTCACACAGCCGACAAGTGGCAGAGCTGGGATTCGAACTCATGAGCCCTGACTCCAAAGCCCGTGCTCTTTCCACTGAGCCACGCTGCTTCTCCAAAAATACTTTGGCCTCAATGATCTGAGTGTCTCAGGGAAAACGGGGTTCTATACTTGATGTGTTGTACTTGGCGTGAAATATCTGAAACACATCCGTAATTCATTTACTTATAATAACCCCTGTCTACCCCTCCAGACGGTAAGCCTGTTGTGGGCAGGGCACACGTCTACCAAACCGGTTACGTTGTACATTCCCAAGCTCTCAGTACGGTGCTCCGCATAAAGTACGCAGCATGGCCTAGTGGATTGTGCATGGGCCTGGGGGCCAGAGGACCTGAGTTCTATTGCCGGCTCCATCATTTGCCTGCTGTGACCTTGGGCAAATCCCTTCACTTCCATGCGCCTCACTTTCCTCAACTGCAAAATGGGGATTCGATACCTTCTTCTCCCTCCTACCTAGATCGTGAGCCCAATGTGGGACAGGGACTGTATCCAACCTGACCCACAGTAAGTGCTTAACAAATACCATTTAATAAAGAGTAAGTGTTCAGTAAATACAATTGATTGATTTGAATTATTCAACTCATTGACTCACGTAGACATAGCCATAGCAAAAAAAGGTCTGCGGGTCAAAATCCGCAAGGGAAAATGTTGATTTTCCTTATATTGGCTACATCCTCCCCGCTGAAAGAGGATTCCCTGCATTGCCCGGTCCTTCAAAGGGTTAACCATGGTTCAATCCAAAGCAGCCTTTTGGGTGAATTTTAATTGCCTACGTTTTACATTTTTAATGGAGGAGAATATTTCTGCCTTCTAAGGGTTTCTAGCGGGCAGTGATTGACAGCGGCAGCCCGGCTTTATCATTCATCTGGTAATCTGGCCAGGGCTTGGTGGCTGGGTGGTCATTAGAACTCAGCTACGGCTCTAGCTGGAGCCCCAGAGAGCAGAGTCAATTACCAGGCCCTGCAAACAATTCCGCTCGAGGAGCCTTACCGGGGGAACGGGACAGGTAGGATCAGAACTGAACCCCTAATATAAATGGAGCTAATCATGTCATCCTAATTGGAAAGCAGTAATAAAAAGTAATTGAGTTTAATACATAATTTAGATCATAACCAGTTAAGTTAATGCATTTTGCTAAGGTGTTGGAAAAGAAATTATTTATCTCATGTGCGGCGGAGGCTCCATTTGTTTTCATAATGGAATGCTCTCCAATTGACTTTAATAAGAGCGGTTTGTTACATCAGATTTTGAATTGGTGCAGAGATTTGAAGTTCCTATGTTAATCTTTGACATGATATACTTAGCACTTATAGCCTCCTCTTAAAGGGACTGGATTTATGCTCTCCCGAGATTTAATATTCATTGTTGTCTTATATTACGGAAATTAAATTGGTTTTCTCCGGTGTTTTGATGGGAGGCAATTTAGCTTCTGATTTTTTATTTATTTATTTTTTTTAGGGAAGCTTTAGGGGATGTGGCCGTCTTGATGAGAGACTTTATTTCTCTTAAAAAATCAGTCGCAAGGCAGGGGGAAAATGCTTGTCTTAAATACTGAAAGAAGGTTTGTGCATCTGAAATTAGACAAAGAGTACGGAGCTTCTGGAGGAAAAATAAACTGGATTGCTTCTGTCTCCCTTTGGCTTCGCTCCTGCCCGCCACACCCAGTGGGTGAACTGCCCAGGATCACTGCACCACCAGTGTGTTTCCACGGGCCCTCACCTCAGAAGCGCTGATTGGTGGCCAATCAGAGGTGTCTCTCGACTCCTAAAGAGCCTTAGTCCTAAAGAAAGACATCTGTTTCTACTTTCTCTTTAAGAGCTCTGAAAAATTCACCTCCTTAGCCTTCCCAGATCGATCCCCTGACTCTCCTCATTTTAATCACTCTTGTTCCCCAGACGTCTCTGTGCAAAATGTTTCTGTTCCTATTGTCTGAGGTTCAAGGGTCCCCATCCTCCCTGCCTTTCAATTCTCACAGTCCTTCTGCGAGAGGATCCTGCCTGTTCTACTTAGAAAGCGTTTCTCCGATCCTCCCTTTCCTCCCCGCTGGGTAGGATTGTCTGGGCAGAGGGAGGCAGAGTGAAGGAGGAGAAAGGAAGAAAAAGTGAAGAGGGAAACCGAGAACGAATGTCTGGTTGTTTTCTCTATCCTACTCCACCGCCGCTGCCATAGCCGGATGGCCTCTCGGGGAGGTGGACTCCGGGGTCGCCCACGAATGGTACTTATGGCACTGGCACAGGCCAGGATTCTCCCCCTGCCTCAGCCCCTTCCTGCCTGATGTGCAGTCCGCCACCAGCCACCGTCATTTTTCGGGGACCCCGGCCCCTGGGCTTCTCTTGGCCCCTGTTTATTTTCAGAGGAGGGGCGAGGGGTCCCCTTCCCTATCCAGCATGCCTGACTCGCCTCAGCGATTCTGCTGTTTGCCATGGCAGGTGGGGGAGGTTGAGACCAGTTTGACCTCACCCAACCTGTCTGGAGAGGCAAGGAGCCGCCATCTTCTTTCTTGTTTTTTGTTTGTGGTACTGGTTAAAATTCTAACTATAAAGCACTTACTTTATGTCAGAGCACTAGTTTTAACTAAGCACTGGGGTAGATAAAAGATAATCAGGTTGGAGCCCGTACCTTTCCCACATGGGGCTCAAAGTATAAAGTGGAGGGAAGAGGATCTAATCCTCCTTTTGCAGATGAGGTAACGGGCACAGAGAAGTTGAGAGACTTGCCCAAGATCACACGACAGGTGAATGGCGGAGCCGGGATTAAAACCCAGGTCCTCTGACCCCCAGGCCCGTTAGGCCACACTGATTCCCTCAAGTTTCCCCTCGGTACCTGTTCCCCTAAGAGAAGGGAGGCCCAGCCGCCTCCTGTCCAGTCTCCTTCCGAGCTTCCTGCTGTGGAGCAGAGATAGCAGCCATGGCTTCATCATGCTGAGTTCACACGTTAGCCCCTCTGCACGAGACCCATTCCTGATTCCAAGAAGATCCAGAAACGGCTCTCGAGCCACAGATTCCCAACCCTGGACCCGCTTATACACTGCTGCCCAGATTATCTTTCTAAAATGTCACTAGCACACAACTCTCAGTCAGTCAGTCATATTTTTTGAGCTCTTACCGTATGCAGAGCACTGTACTAATTGCTTAGGAGAGTACAGGAGAGAAGCAGTGTGGCTCAGTGACAAGAGCCCGGGTTTGGGAGTCAGAGGTCATGGGTTCGTATCCCGCTCTGCCACTTGTCAGCTGTGTGACCGTGGGCAAGTCACTTAACTTCTCGGTGCCTCAGTTACCTCATCTGTAAAATGAGGATGAAGCATGTGAGCCCCACGTGGGACAACCTGATTCCCCTATGTCTACCCCAGCGCTTAGAACAGTGCTCGGCACATAGCGCTTAACAAATACCGACATTATTATTATTATTACAACATAACAAAAAACAGACACAATCCCTGCTCCAAAACCTCCAATGGCTGCTTCTTTCCCCCTGCATCAGCAGAAATGGCTGATCATCATTTTCAAGACTCTCCACCAACTTTTCCCTTCTACATATCTGCTCTCTTCACCCACTACCCGCAAGATCACCTTCTCACTGTATCTCGTTCTCAAGAGACACAGGTTCTAGCCCTGGCCCCTATGTGACCTTAGGTAAGTCACGCTTGTCTGTGCCTCAGTTTCTACATCTGTAAAATGGGGATTTTGACTATTTGCCCTGAGTGGAGTAGGAACTGGTGTCCAATCTGCATATATTGTATCTACTTAGGAGCTTAGCACGGGGCTCGGCGTATAGTAAGCAAGCATTTAACATTAATATTATCGTGATTGTTATTGTTACTTCTTCCACACCTAATCCCTTCCTCACATCCTTCCCCCTCCCTGGAACTCTCTCCTTCAAAACTACCAGAACATAGTTCTCAGCTTCAAAGCCCTCTGAAAATCCCATCTCTTCCAAGAAGCATTCCCTGATTGAACTTCACCATCTCAGGTGATGTCACGCCAACATCCTCCTTAGCTCATATACACATTCAGCCAATTTTAGCACTTTTTAATTTTATGGTATTTGTTAAGCACTTACTATGTGCCAGGCCCTGTTCTAAGCGCTGGGGTGCGTACGAGGTAATCAGATTGGACACAGTCAGTCCATCCGTGTCCCACATGGGACTCACAGTCTTAATCCCCATTTTACAGACGAGGTGACTGGGGAACAGAGAAGTTAAGTGATTTGCCCAAGATCATTCAGTAGACAAGTGGTGGATTCAGGATTATTCATTCATTCATTCAATAGCATTTATTGAGCGCTTACAATGTGCAGAGCACTGTACTAAGCGCTTGGAATGGACAATTCGGCAACAGATAGAGACATTCCCTGCCCATTGACGGGATTACAGTCTAATCGGGGGAGACAGACGGACAAAAAACATGACAGCTTAATCATGATAAATAGAATCAAGGGGATGTACACCTCTGGATTAGAACTCAGACCCTCTGACTCCCAGGCCCCTGTTCTTTCCCCTAGGCCACATACCAACCTTTAGCCCTCGTCCTCACCTCCAGCCCAGACCTTTCATCCTTCAGTCCCCTCCCTCCTCGCCCCTTTCCCCTCACCTTACAAGCGGCTTCTTCACGCACTGTGCTTCTCGGTTGCTATCTAAAGAATCGTTCCGGGGACAGATGCCCAGGGAACACGTTGGATGTATTGTTAATGATTCTATCATTATCGAAAGAAAACCTCTACCTGCCACGGAGGAGGAACTGACAGCCAGGAAATTGGCAATTTTGTCTGCACGCAAAGACAGTGTAGAAACACGGGCCACCAAGACGTACATTTAATCATTCAGAGATTCATAATTCATCCATTTATTTAGCACCTATTGTGATCGGAGCCCTAGGAAGATACAATTCGATAGGATTGTTAGACACAATCCCTGCCCACAAGGAGTTTACGGTCTATGGGAGGAGCTTACATGCTTATTCCTAGGGAGTTTTGGACTCACACAGCCTCCCATGAGAGGAGAAGCAGCCTCAGTCCCACAGTCTGGGAAAGGCATCTCTTTTGTCCTCCTTCCTTTTTCCCGAGAGGAACCACCTCTCTTGTGTGAGCCCCCTTCTTGCCTCATCTGTGGAGAAGCCAGCGTGACTTAGTGGAAAGAGCGTGGGCTTGGAGTCAGAGGATGTGGGTTCTTGCTTTGCACACAGTAAGCGCTTAACAAATACCATCGTTATTACTAATTTCGGCTCCGCCACTTGCCTGCTGTGTGACCTTGGGCAAGCCAGTTCACTTCTCTGTGCCTCAGTTTCCTCGTCTGTAAAATGGGGATTAAGACTGTGAACCCCACGTGGGATGACCTGATTACTTTGTATCTACCCCAGTCCTTAGAGCAGTGCTTGGAGAAGCAGCGTGGCTTAGTGGCAAGAGCACGGGCTTGGGAGTCAGAGGTTGTGGGTTTGAATCCCCACTCCACCACGTGTCAGCTGTGTGACTTTGGGCAAGTCATTTAACTTCTCTGGACCTCAGGTATCTCATCTGTAAAATGGGGATTAATGCTGTGAGCCCCACGTGGGTCAACCTGATAACTTTGTATCTACCCTAGCGATTAGCACAGTGCTTGGCACGTAGTAAGTGCTTAACAAATACCATCATAGCATAGTAACAAATACCATCATCATTATTATTTATTATCTCCAAGGCCCCTGGGTACGATGGGACCCAGTCAGTGAGTCACAATGCAGCCCGGTGTCTCCCAATGTCTCCGTGCTTACAGCGTGGGACGGATCCAACTGTTCAGCCCCTCTCACCCGCCTGCTCGCCCGTCCTCAGGGCTGAGATCTCACTTCCAGGACTAACAGTGGCATCAGTGGGGCTGAGATCTCACTGCCAGCAGCGACAGCACTGGAATCTCACTGCCAGGAGCAGCAGCAGAAGTATCGGGATCTCACTGCCCGCAGCAGCAGCCGTGACAGCATCATGATCAGACACAGAGATCAGCGAGATCTGTAAAACGAATGCAAGGTTTGACCAGCGCTTCCTCTCCTTTTCTCCTGGACAAGGGGACTCCAAACCAGACAGATTGTAAAACAGTCCTGAAGATAAGCAGACTCCCACACCACCTCCTACACCTTAACTCATCAGACTGTCCATATCTACTGGAATTGGTAGTCATATGAATTTACCTTCACCATCCATTCTTAAATATCCATGGGTGTTTTATTGATGTTGCAGATTACTCACAAACTAGAACTATACCCTCACCAACTTGTCTTGCCTTTCCTTTCACCTCCCTCTTCCTTTTATTTTTCCCCTAGAAATTTAAGCTCACTGTGTGCAGGGAATGTCTTTTTATTGTTGTACTCTCCCCAGAGCTAATTACAGTGTTCTGGACTAAGTGCTCAATAAATACGATGGACTGAGTGACCGAACCCCCCCCCAAACTCGCTGCAGACTCCACTGACTTTGTCAGACAGGCCAATCCCAAGTCCGATTCCCTTGAATACCCTGGTGATATCTTCATGGCCTCCCCATTTCATTTTTTCCTTTGGTTTGATTTAACTGCTCCACTTTTCCCCTCTTTAAGAAGGGCTTCTGTTGGAATTGGGGTTGCCCTGGTAAGAATACTGAGTTAGGTACCTAAAATTCGTGTCATTAACATAACCTAGGTGTCAGCCATTATCGATGCAAAATAATCAACCGACGGTATCTACTGAAACTATACTGTGTGCGGAGCACCGTACTAACCATCTGGGGGAGTAGCAGTAGAGTTGGTAGACATGATCCTTTTGCTTGTGGAATTTAGAATCAGCAGGAGGGTAAAAAGGGTTTCTGGCAATGGTAACACTATGGATATGCTACCAGAAGGATTGCAGATGGAAATGGGGCATTCTGGGAGAGATACGTCCATGGCATCGCTATGGGTTGGACACGACTCGACAGCAGAAGACGGCAACAAGTTTGAAAAACTGTTTGCCTGGCAGATGTAGCAGGTCAGTGTCCCCATTGGGGAATAGATTTATGTTCCTATGAGCCTATGAACCATATAAACTGAGCGCCTATTTTGTGCAGGGCACTGTACTGGGCATCTCCTAGTTGTATGGCGCTTTACTGGCCACCTTCCCTTTCAGCACACTGTACCAAGCACTTGGATTACTATAATAAGCATAATAACAATACCTGTGGTATTCGTTAAGCTCTTACTCTGTGCCAGACACTGTACTATTCCTTGGGCACAGTCCCCACCCCACACTGGGCTCCCAGTCTCAATCACCATTTTATAGAGGAGGGAACTGAGACACAGAGAAGTGAAGTGGCTTGCCCAAGGTCATGCATTCCCTGACCTCAGTGAGCTTAAAATCTAATGGGGGACACAGATCAACCTACATTATTTCTAAATTGTGAGAACAGTAGGTGTAAAGAGAGATGAAGCCGGTGTTAGGCCGAGTGTGGAAAGCTGAATAATTGAATAAATAACTGAATAAAAAGAAAAGGGATTGCTAAGTACAGAAGTGCTAAGGATGTTTAAATATACAATATGGCTGAAGGCGGCTGCTCTAAGTTGACCAAGGAGAGGGGAAAGTTTATCAGGAAATGCTTCCTCGAGGTGATGGAATTTCAGAAAGGCTTTGAAGCCTACTGTAGGCATTGCACTGTGCTGAGAGGTCACAGAGTGTAGAGCACTGTCCTGAGCACCATACCGGATGCTTGACGGCAGATATTATTTATTCATTTGCGGTATTTGTTAAGTGCCTATTATGTGCCAGTCACTGTTCTGAGCACTGGGGTAGATGCAAGGTATCCATGTTGGACACAGTCCATATCCCACATGGGGCTCACGATCTTAATCCCCATTGTACAGATGGTAATTGAGGTAACTGAGCGAAGTGACTTGCCCAAGGTCACACAGTAGACAAATGGCAGATCTGGGATCAGATCCCAGGTTCTTCTGACTCCCAGGCCCATGCTTTATCCACTAGGCCATACTGCTTCACAGCTAGAAGGACACAGTCACAGTCCCTACATTCGAGGTGCTTAGAGTCTACTAGGGAGTTGACAGTGAGAGCCGAAAATAAAAACCAGAACGGTGGACCACATCCTCCTCTGCTTCCTTTCAATGCTTCATGAAGTTCTTTTCTGTTTTTCTTCCAGACGCTCTCCCAAGCTCACCCATCTGACTCTCTGTCTCTCTGATCAGATCGAAGGAGACAGGTCACCGCTCTTGTTAATAAATAAGAAAGCACTTGCGCCTGCCGAAACAGCGCGACGGGCCTGCCTCGAATTCGTCCCAGGACATCTAGCAGGAAACCGCAGACTGCCCTCTTCCCATTCTCCCCACCCACTCATGCTCAAGCCAGCCCAATCCTCAGCCACCAGAACATCAATTCCGCCACCAGCAAGATTACAACCACCTCTTGTTTTTGCACCAAGAAGATTCCTGAAATCTGAATTAACTTCCAAGGACTGCCAACTTTAGTCCTCTAGCAACCCTGGCTTCTAATCCCCGCTCTGCCACATATCTGCAGTGTGACCTTGGGCAAATCTCTTAACTTCTCCGTGCCTCAGTTACCTCATCTAGTCTGGACTATAGACTGTAAGCTCATTGGCGCAGGGAATGTTTCTGTCCTATTGCTATATTGTACTTTCCCAAGTTCTTAGCACAGTGCTCTGCACACAGCGCGTGCTCAGTAAATATGATTGACTGACTCATCTGTAAAATGGGAATTAAGGTTGTGAGCCCTACGTGGGATACGGACTGTGTCCTACCTGATTAGCTTGTATCTGCGAAGTGCTTAGTACAGTGCCGGGCACATAGTAAGCACCTAACAAGTACCATAAAAAAAAAATGGCACACCTATCAGGTCTGCAGAGGTGAACAATTCAGGAATTGGCTAAAAGAATCAATCAGTCAGTCGATTGTATTTATTGAGCTCTAAGCCGAAGCATAAGAGTTGATTCACCTGTGCTGGGCAGGAGCGACATGGGAAAGACTCAAAGGAGGATGATCAAGTTATCAAAACGTTGAGCAAAGACAAGGGCAGAGACTCAAGTTTTTTGGGTGGAAGAAGGCAGTGGTAAACCACTTCTGTATCATTACTAAAAAAACTCTACGGCTGCATTTACCAGAGTGACTTTATGCCGGAAGGTGGGATGTTCTGAAGAGGGTGTGTCTGTGGAGTCGCTATGGGTCGCAAACGATTCGATGTCATTTGAAGAAGAAGACGACTGTGTGCAGAGCACTGCACTAAGCATTTAGGAGAGTAGAATGTAACAGTGTAACTGACACATTCCCAGTCTAAAGAAGTTTACAGGCCAGGAGGGGAGTTCCTGCCCGCTCCTCACCAACTTTTGGAATGCCCAGTCTCATTTTCAATCCAGGAGGAATTATAGTAGCAATAGCATTTATTAAGTGCTTACTGTGTGCAGAGCACTGAAATAAGCACCGGGAAAGAGTACACCAGTGGGAATTAGAGCCAGAACTTGTGTCTCAAGGGGCTTCCAACCTATGAATGAAAAGGGGATTCTTGCCCCATTTCAGCCCAGGTCGTCTTTTGAGTACTTAAGCAGCTTGGGCTGAAAGAGACAAGGCAGAAGGACCCTGTTTGGAACTTTTGACCAGTCCAAGAAACATATGATTGACAACTGGTGGCTCAGGGTGGGCCCTGCCTTCCCATTCCCTGTGAAGTGTATGGATTACCTGTGGATATCGATTATCTGCGCTTTCTCTCCCTTCCCCTTGGAGTGACTAATTGCAAATTAGCTTTCATCAGTCAATCAATGGTATCCATTGACTGCTTATTGTTTTATTGTATTGTACCTCCCAAACACTTAAGATAGTGCTCTGCACACAGTAAGCATTCAATAAATATGATTGATTGACGGCTAATCAATCCATAAATGGTATTTATTATGTGCCTACTGTGTGCAACACACTCTACTAAGCACTTGGAAGAGTCCGGTACAGTAGAGTTGCCTTTACTAGGTGAGAGCACTGCATTAAACGCTTGAGGTTTAAACTAGAATGGATAGACACAATCTCTGCTCTCAAAGAGCTTAGAATCTAGCAGGGGAGACAAACATTAAAATAATCAGTGAGTGAGAATTGGCTTCAGTGGCATTCCCAGAACATCCCGTAGCCACCAACATTTCTCTACTTCTCTGTGTTACCTTAACTGAGCCTGGTACTATTCGCTGTACAAGGTGGCGGCTCAGTATAACTGTGAAACTGCGTGGCAAGAAACAGTGGACGTTCCTACGCCTGTACTAATTGCGGAGGTTAAATTCAAATACTTTCTAGAGCCAGAGAATACCATCACCACAGCTCTAAGCATAGGCCTAGGCAGGGGACTATGACGAGAAGTCAGTCAGGTGACATCAGCAACCACCATCAGAAGGGAACATCCCGTCTTGGGAATCACCAGTGTTTCTCAGTGTTTTTGTTTTTTTTAGTATTAGTTAAGCGCTTACTTCGTGCCAGTCACAGACCTAAGTGCAGGGGTAGATACAAGCTAATCACGTTGGGCATAGACCGTGTCCCTCATGGGTCTCGTATTCTGAATCTCCATTTTACAGATGAGGTAACTGAGGTACAGAGAATTGAAATGGCTTGCCCAAGGTCACCCAGCAGACAAGTGGAGGATCCAGGTTTTAGAATCCAGGTCCTTCTGCCTCCCAGGCCCATGCTCTATCCCCCAGGACATTCTGTTTCTCTTTGATAGAGTTCTGTGCCTCAACTGCCTAGTTAAAATGGCAATCCAGGTGGATCTGTGTTCTCCTACAGAAGAAGGTTCCTCCTCGCCCCCCTTCAGCCATTTGTAATTTCAAATTGACCTCTTTGCTCAAGACCAAAGACCCGGCCCAAGTTTCACTCCTGGAAGGAGAGATGAAGGGCATACTTGAGGAGGAGAAATAGACTCGGCAAAACGGGATGAAGCTTCAGTGCCCCATACTCTCGGGAGGATGCTGGAAGAAATTCTCTATCAAGGAGCCTCTTCAGTCCCGTCTCTCATCACATGATGAGCAGGAAGACCACGTTAGCCAAGAGCCGGTTTGCTTCGTCTTAATACACGAGAAAATTAACAGCAACCTCGAGAGAGAGCCTTCTGGACTACAGAAATCCACCCACGTGTCCCAGCTGGCTGTTTTCTCCCCTAAAGACGTTCAAACCTTTGGGCCAGAGAACTGCTCCACACTGGAGCAATGTGGGGAGACAAAAACAGCCTGTTTACAAATTGAACATCGAAATGGAAGTTACTAGCTGGAGCAACAGGCTCCCGGTGACAGGTCACTTTAGATTGGAGCTGAATTTATGAAGATTGCCTTACCTGAGGCTATGGTAATCTGTGCCTTGTGAAGTCGTTCTCCCTCGGCCTCATTTCGAATGCAGTCAGAGACTGCCGTATTTCACTATGACAATGTAATCACAGCTCCACATTAAAAAGTCATTATTGTTTAGAATCCGGCTTGGTTTGAAAAACACTTACTATAAAATTCAACGGCCTTTGTAAATTACCGCCAAGGTTTACTCAAGAATACAAGGTGCGCTGATTTAAATCTGGAACTTAATACTCTATTGATTCTATGGGAGATCTTCGGTCACCACGTTTACGGGACATGATTAGTGAGCTATCTCAGTAATAAACTCCCCGGTGCGGGTTCATAAATAATTATGAATTGAATTTCCTTTTATCAGATCTCATATGCAAGGAGATTTAACAGGAAAGAATTTTATATTCCAGTTTTGGGTCATTCGGTAAGCGAGGGTGGAAATCAATAGCCACATACAAAGGAAAGTCAGCAGGCCTCTCTCATCGTTTTCTGTTTGCCCCGACTGACGGCTCCCATTTGGAATTTGGGACCAATGGCAAGATTCGGTCTCGGTGACAGTTTAGTCTGAACTTTCAGGGTCAGTGGAAAACTTCGTCGGACGACGGAGACATCTGGGCCATTTACCTTCCAGTTTTGCTGAGCCTTTAGAGCCTAGCGCCAATAAACAGATAAATTCTACCTCCTTAGTGGAGTTTTAAACCCCAGATTTATATTCTTACAAGCCCTCGCTCATTTACCCGTTACAGTACATGCAGCGGTTATTGAATTCCTACTTATCTTGACATCGGGAGAACTCTTTTCCGGCAAGCGTGGGGGGACTCTCTGCTGTGAGTGTTGAATGAAGGCTTGACAATAAAAGCAAAGGACGCGACGGACCAATTACCGACGAGCTTCTTCAGTTGAACACCGGGAGCTGTGTTGAGGAGTGTTTCCGGAACCACTTTGGGTCTGGGGAGTATGTGTCGTCATTATCCTCATCATCATCAGTGCTATTTGTTGAGCACTTACTCTGTACAGAACACTGTAATAAGTGCTTGGGAGGGTAAAATAAAACAGAGTTGGCAGACGTGTTTCCTGCCCTCAACAGTCTTAAATCTACAGCAGAACACGTAGGTAGCAACAGGATATGATGTGGATTGTTGGTTTGCATTCTAAAATCTGGAGGGAATGGGGACGAGGGCATCGGGTCCCGTTTATTGGTCGGGATCACAGGGACCGGAGCATCATAGCCTTCTGCCGCTGCCTGTTTGGAGGTGTTACTGGCCACCTACCCTTTCAGCACACTGTACCAAGCACTTGGATTACTATAATAAGCATAATAACAATACCTGTGGTATTAGTTAAGCGCTTACTCTGTGCCAGACACTGTACTATGCCTGTATAACACCATCTCCAGGGAGAGAGAAGAAAGAGCTGAGTGTGGCCACATCAATCAATCGGTGGTATTTATTGAGGACTAACTCTATGCAGTCCCCTCTCGGGTCACACCTGAAGAGTTTCCAGTCCTCTACCAGTCTCGGGTACAGGAGGGAGAGTCAAGCAGAGGCCTACCCATTCCATTCCCAGCTTGGCCAGTGGCTAGTGAGTGGCAGGCAATCTGCTACAAGTCAAAACTCACCCGTGCAGGGCAGCAGGGGCATGGGAGAGAGTGTCGAGGAAGGAGATTTGAGTTTACTGCACGGAAAGCGGCAGTGGTCAACCACTTCCATATTTTTCCCAAGAAAACCCTGTGGATACACCACCTGAATGATTGCAGATGGAGAGCGGGGCGTTCTGGGAGAGACGTGTGCGTGGTGTCGCTGTAGGTCGGAAACGACTCAACGGCATAAGACAAGAAAAGAACTGTATGCAGAGCACTATACTAGGAATTTAGCAGAGTACAAAATAAAAGAGTAAGTATCACCAGATTATCTCACTGCTCTCTAACAATGATGGTATTTGAAGCACTTATTATGTGTCAAGGACTGATCTAAGTGCGAGGGTAGATACAAGCTAATCAAGTTGGACACAGTCCCTGTCCCCGTGGGGCTTAATCCCCATTTTACGGATGACGTAACTGAGGCACAGAGAAGTTTAGTGACTTGCCCAAGGTCACACAGCAGACAAGTGGCAGAACCGGGATTAAACCCAGCTCCTTCTGTCTCCCAGGCCCGTGTTCTAACCATACTGCTTCTAGACCTTCCGGACTGTGAGCCTGTTGTGGGCAGGGATTGCCTCTATCTGTTGCTGAATTGTACTTCCCAAGCACTTAGTACAGTGCTCTGCGCACAGTAAGTGCTCAGTAAATACGATTGAATGAATACATAGGATTGAATGAATGAATGCTTCCTCTAGTGCTGGCAAGAAGGAGCATGGCATAGTGGATAGAGCATGAGTCGGAGAGTCAGAAGGTCACGGGTTCTAATCCCTACTCCAACACTTGTCTGCTGCATCGCCTTGGCAAGTTCACTCTATTTCTCTGTTCTTCAGTTACCTCATCTGTAAAATAAGGATTGAGACTGTTTGCCCCATATGGAACAGGAAATGTATCCAACCTGATTTGCTTATATCCATACCAGAGCTTAGTACAATGCCTGGCACATAGAAAGTGCTTAGCAAATATCTTGGGGGTTTTTACTGGGTACCCACCATCATGACTACGAATGGAACATTCAACACCCCTAACTTCTCCCTCTCAAGGATGATATATATATTTTCATTACCCTATCTATTTTGTTAATGAAATGTACATCGCCTCGATTCTATTTAGTCGCCATTGTCTTTACGAGATGTTCTTCCCCTCGACTCTATTTATCGCCATCGTTCTCGTCCGTCCGTCTCCCCCGATTAGACCGTAAGCCCGTCCAACGGCAGGAACCGTCTCTGTCTGTTGCCGACTTGTTCATTCCAAGCGCTTAGTACGGTGCTCTGCACAGAGTAAGCGCTCAATAAATACTATTGAATGAATAAAAGATTTGAAAAGGCCAAAAGGAACTGGGATAATTTACCACAGAGAAGACTGGCAACATTGAAAAGAGAAAAGGCCAACGGTCTTCGTGTCTATGAGTATCATCGTGTAGAGGGCAGTGGTGACAATTCGCAGTGGTGACAATTCTCCAACCCCACTGTAGGTGTAACAATACAAATTGGATGGAGTCCCCTGCAGAAGACAAGAATTCAACTTTTCCTTGGTTGGCTGAAGTAGATTTAGGACCTTTGTAAGAGGGATTCTGAGAAGTAGAATCAATGAGTACAATATGGGATGGAATAGTAGGAAGGCTAGTCCATTTTTAGAAGGGTCATAAATGGTATTTTCTAGGGGATATTCCTTCTCCCCACGCGGGAAAAAGACTGGAGTTTCCCTGGGACACTGCTGCCCACTAGACTGTAAATTCTCTGTAGGCAGGGAATACATCTGCTATATTGTTATAATGTACTTTCCCAAGTGCTTAGGACTTAATGTGTGCTCTGCACACAGTAAGCTCTCAGTAAATACCATTGACTGACTGACTGACTGGCCTCGCAAACCATTCCTGCTAATTCCTGATGGAGTACCATCATTCCTGCTCCAGTAGTGAGGCCTCCCCTCCAACCAAATGTGGTTGCCTATCAATCTTTGTATCAAGCAAAGACTCCTCACTATTGGCTTCAAGGCTCTTCATCACTTTGCCCCCTCCTACCTCACCTCCCTTCTCTCTGTCTACAGTCCAACCCACATACTCCGCTCCTCTGCCGCTAACCTCCTCACTGTGACTCGTCCTCGCCTGTCCCACCATCGACCCCTGGCCCACGTCCTACCTCTGGCCTGGAATGCCCTCCCTCCTCACATCGGCCAAACTAGCTCACTTCCCCCCTTCAAAGCCCTAGTGAGAGCTCCCCTCCTCCAGGAGGCCTTCCCAGACTGAACCCCCCCCCCTTTCCCTCTGCCCCTTCTCCCCTCCCCATCGCTCCTACTCCCTCCCTCTGCTCTACTTCCCTCTATGACCCACAGCATTTGTGTATATATGTACATATTTATCATTCTCTTTATTTTATTAGTGATGTGTATACATCTATAATTCTATTTATTTTGATGCTATTGATGCCGGTCTACTTGCTTTGTTTTGTTGTCTGTCTCCCCCCTTCTGAACTGTGAGCCCGTTGTTGGGTAGAGATTGCCTCTATCTGTTGCCGAATTTTATTTTCCCATCGCTTAGTACAGTGTTCTGCACACAGTAAGCGCTCGGTAAATATGAATGAACTAAGGTTCACATGTCCTGAAAATTTAGATAGACATTGGAGCCTGCTGACTCCCTAAACGTGACATCTTCACCCTGCCCTGTGAGCATGACATGTGAGAGGGTACGTGCTTCGATGATTAAATCTGGAAATGAGTAGTGCCAAACCTCAGGAGAAATATCGATCATGCAGAAGATGATATGGGGAAACTGGAATGATAAAGTAATCCCCCTAAATTATGTGTAGCTGAAAAAATGCAACTGCAATTATGGAGGGGTCATAATAACTGTAATATTTATCAAGCACTCTCTTTGTGCCAAGCGTTGTACTAAGTGCTGGAGTAGCAACAAGATGATTGAGTTGGACATAGTTCCCTCTTCCACAGTCTAAGTGGGAGGGAGGACAGATAATGAATCCCATTTTACAGATGAGGAAACTGAGGCACAGAGATGTCACAGGGCAGGGAAGTGGCGGATCCCAGGTTAGAAACAAGGTCGTCTGGCACCCAAGTCCGTGTTCTTTCCACTAGGCCCAGCTGCTTTTCATTATGGGCCATTATGAGGTTTTACTATTTTTTGTACAAAAGTGGGTAAAAATCATATTTGAATTAAAAATATATTTTAGCTTCTATTCCTAATCATGGGTTCTAATCCCGGCTCTGTCACTTGTCAGCTGTGTGACTCTGGGCAAGTCACTTAACTTTTCGGTGCCTCAGTTACCTCATCTGGAAAATGGGGATTAACTGTGAGCCTCACGTGGGACAACCTGATGACCCTGTGTCTACCCCAGTGCTTAGAACAGTGCTCTGCACATAGTAGGCGCTTAACAAACACCAACATTATTATTATTAAGAGAGAGTTAAGGGTGTTTGGTGACCAGGAGACAACCGTAATCATCATCATTAGCATATTTTGAGGATCTCCTGTAGTCAGCAGAGCACTGTACTATGCACTATGCAGAGTGACTGTACTAAGCGCTGGGGTAGACACACGGGAATCAGGTTGTCCCACGTGGGGCTCCCAGTCTTAATCCCCGTTTTACAGACGAGGGAACTGAAGCACAGAGAAGTTAAGTGACTTGCCCACAGTCACACAGCTAAGTGGCAGAGCTGGGATTCGAACTCATGAGCCCTGACTCCAAAGCCCGGGCTCTTTCCACTGAGTCACGCTGCTTCTCTCTTTAGGGGTCTTGGAGCTGTTTTTTGCACTTCTCTGATACATAAGTAACAGGAACACTTATTGACAGCCTACTTGATATAGTATATTGTACTTGGCTCTTATTATTCCCGAATAATGAAATGATAGGTTCTCTGTCTACCAGGAGTTTATATTCCAACAGGAGTGACAAACATAAAAATACAACACTTCTTACTTACAATGTTCCCTGTAATTTAGATGGTGAGCCCTCTGTGGGACAGGGACTGTGTCCAATATGATTATCTAGTGTCTACCTCGGTGCCTAGCATAGTGTGTTGCAGAGTAGGTGCTTAAATACCGTTAACAGCTGTCAAAATAAACAAATGAAAAGACATGTGTAGATAAGTGTTTAAAGAAAATACTAATAAATGCTGGAGATGGCTCTATTGGTGATTTGGCTCAAAGTGTGGGAAATCTATCAAGGCAAGCTTGTCAGAGGACGGGACATTTTAGCCCGTCGTTGGGTAGGGATTGTCTCTATTTGTTGCCAAATTGTACTCTCCAGGCACTTAATACAGTGCTCTGCACAGTAAGCGCTCAATAAATATGAATGAATGAATGAATGAATGAATGAATGAATGGGGGAACCGGGTCCTGCTGGCCTTCGGCTGGGACTGAACGAAACCTGGACAGACTCCAACCAAGGGCTCCTCGACCCTTACGGGATGGCCAAGTTCCTGTTGCTAGTAAAAGCTGAAAATGAAAGCAAACACTAGTTTATGGATTTTTTTTCCCCCTAAATGGCTGATGTGGTTTCAAAGAGCTTATTGAAGATATTTCCAAAGAAGTAATGTGATTCAATACATTGAATTGGATTCCGGGGAATTACCACCATAAAGCACGCAGTCAAGTTACAATTAAGCTTGTTGGCGAGGATAGAAATCTAGACCGCATTTCCTATAATAGATTCCCTACGTGAGACAGTCCACACGAAATGTGATGCAGCCATCTCGCCAACTCCGCTATCTCAAACCGGATAGGAGGTTGGTGGGGGGACCAGGGTCTTCTGAGGTATTATGCCAGGTAAATATGGGGGGAGTGGGAGCTTGAGGCTAAGACCATCAGTCCCTGAGAGAGCACCCAATGGGTCAGCCCCCACCCAACCAACCCAGGCCAGGACTCTGCCTCCGATAAGGCCCCTTGGAAGCTTGGAGAAGCTGGATGCTAGTTGTCCTCCTGGACACCTGCCCTCATGGTTAGTAATAGACCATCCACCACTCCTAACTCTCTCCATTCCATCCCTTAATCTCCCTCCAGTGATCCAGCATGGATCATCCAACACCTCTAACTTGCCCCTCTCCATCCCTGACTCTCTCCCTCCAGTGACCCATCATGGACCAGTCAACACCCTAAACTTTCCCCTCTTCATCCCTGACTCTCCCTCCTGTAATCTGTCATGGACCATCCAAGGACCCTTAACTCTTCCCTCTCCATCTCTGCCTGTCCCTCCAATGACCCAGGTTGGACCACTTGCCACGGATCTCTCCATTCCTTTCTGGGACCTACCAGTGTGTCCAGCTGCCCAGATTTCCATGGGAACAGATTCCACTTGCTCGCCCCACTGCAGGGGGAAAAGTGTTTCCAGCTGTTTTGTTCCGAACCTGCCCCCCGCCAACTCCAATGGGTGGGCTGCGATTTGGAGAACCACAATTATAAATTCACCCTCTCCACTCCCTTCCTGATTCTGTTACCTCTCACCCAGAGATTCTCCAGACTGAAGAATCCTGATCTTTGGAAATCTCCCTCATGGGGAAACTTCTCCATCCCTTCTCTGTTTGACCTTCTTATATTCCAACTCTGAAGTTTCTCGTAGTTTCCCTGACTCTTATATTCCACATAAGATGCAGCAGTCAGAACTGTGTGCAGTGTTCCAATCAATCATATTTTTTGAGTGCTTACTGTGTGCAGAGCACTGTACTAAGAGCTCGAGAGAGTACAGTTTAGCAATAAACAGACAGATCCGCCGCACAGCGAGCTTACAGCCTAGAGAATCTGTGTGCCGTGATCTTATCTGGTAGCATATTTGTCTTGTCTTATGCCGTCGAGTCATTTCCAACCCATAGCTACACCACGGACACTGCTCTCCCAGAACACCCAGGAGGGTATCCATAGGGTTTTCTTGGGAAAAATACAGAAGTTGTTTACCGTTGCCTTTTTCCGCACGGTAAACTTGAGTCTCTGTCCTCGACTCTCTCCCATGCCACTGCGGTCCAGGGAAGTTTTGTGACTTGCAGCAGATGGCCTTCCACTTGCTAGCCACTGGCCAAGCTAGGGATGGAATGGATACGCCTCTGCTCGATTCTCCCTTCTGAAACCGAGACAGGTAGAGTACTGGAAACTCTCTCCAGGTGCGACCCTGAGGTTAGCATACTGACCCCTTCGATTTTGGTCTCTATCCCATCTCTGATGATGCCAGGACTTGGCCTCGGTGACTCTTGCCACTCTCACATCGGAGCAATGGCTTAGAAGTACAGTCAACAGTGACGCTGGCATGATTGGTATGATTGATAGTTATGAGTTCACCATCGGGCAGTTTGGCTTATCCCTATTCTCCCAAACACTTAATACTGTGCTCTGCACAAAGTAAGCCCTTGATAGCCATTGATTGATTGATCCCTATCATCATGACATGTCTATGAAATTTCACTGTGTACTCCCTCTTCTGGACTATTTGATAAAAATAATGACGACGCCATTTGTTAAGCGCTCACTACGTGCCGTACTGTACTAAGTGCTGGGGGCGGGGGGAAATACAAGCAAATCATGTTAGACACAGTCCCTGTCCCACATGAGACTCACGGTTTTAATCCCCATTTTACAGTTGAAGTAACTTAGGCACAGAGAATTGAAGCGATTTGCCCAAGGTGACGCGGCAGATAAGTAGAAGCGCAATATTAGAACCCATGACCTTCTGACTCCCAGGCCCATTCTCTATCCAACAGGCCATGCTTTCTGCCCTTAAGAAATACAGCATCCTCAAAGATAGTGAAAATTTGGGGTCTTGTAGCTCTACTGATATCTTTCCCAGGTCCAGGTCCTCCTCCTGGAGAATGGGTCACATGACTTTCCAGCAGAATTTCACATTCATTTATCCCACTGGGGATAGACTCATGATTTACAGGATATAAGCTAACCATATTTTAGGGGTCGAGAATTTCCAGCAGGATTGAAAAGTGCACGGTTTAATATGCCAGATGCTGTGGTCTTGGCAAAGCCACAAAGATTTTCCACGGGCCCTTCCCAAATTCTTGTACCTATTCCATCTCCTTTCTCCTTTTAAGGGATGTCTAGCAAGAGCCAGACTCAAGTACTTGTGGATATACCTCCGTTCTTCATAATTATGTACATATGTTTCGATGTTTGTGTTCTGCTTAATCATTTATTTATTCATTTGTCTGTTCCTATGCTAAAGATAATGATTGAGTCATTTATTAAGCACTTCCTATGTGTCAAAACTCGCTCTAAGCATGGGGAAGATACAAGATAGTAAAGTCGGATACAGTCCCTATCCCACACAGGGTTCACAGCCTAAGTAGTCAATCAATCGATCGTATTTACTGAGAGCTTACTGTGTGTAGAGCACTGTACTAAGTGCTTGGGAGAATACAGTGTAACAGAGTTGATAGACATGTTCCCTGCCCACAACAAATTTACAGTCTAGAGCAGAAGCCAGACATTAATACCCATAGATAAATGAATTATGAATACGAACATCAGTGCTGTGGGGAGGAGTAGGAGGGAGAACAGGGATTGAATCTTCATTTTACAGGTGAGGTAACTGAGGCACAGAGAAGTTAAGTGACTTGTCCCGGATCACAGAGCAGGCACATCTTGGATTAGAACCCAGGTCCTCTGACTCCCTGGGCCTCACTCTTTTCTACTTGGCCATGCTGCACCTAGTTGCACCGGTTTGAGCAATTTTTCTCCCAGCTCCATTTTGTATTTGCAATCTATGTATGCCTGGTACTTCTCCCCCCCCATTAAATTGTAAGCGCCTCGAGGGCATGGCTTTATCTGCTATTTTGATTGTACTTCCCCACATGTCCAATTCAGTGCCCCATCCACAGCTGGCACTCAATACAGTGCTGGACGCCCAGGAGGCACTCAGCAAATGCCAATAAATTGATGTAGGAAGGGATGAAAGAATGAATCTCATGATGTATCTTCAGTCTGAGTCACTTCCAAAAATCCAGGCCAGAGTTGATTGGAAACGAAGGCACGCAAACTAGCGGATAGAGCCCGGGCCTGGGAGTCAGAAGGACCCTGGGTTCTAATCCCGGCTAAGCCACTTGTCTGCTGTGTGACCTTGGGCAAGTCCCTTCACCGCTCTGGGCCTCAGTTACCTCATCTGTAAAATGGGGATTGATTGGGAACCGAATGTGGGATTTATCCCAGTGCTTAATACAGTGCCTGGCACAGAGTAAGGGCTTAACAAATGCCATAAAAAAAATTAGAGCTGGAAGCACGGACACCTGCTTGAAATCCATCCTCCAGGCCCCAGGTCTTAGAAGATCTGCCCTGTGCCAGAAGGTGCTGCTCCAATCAGGTTAGGGGAGAGGAGAGATCCGATAGGAAATGCAGTCAGCTGCCTTCTTTATGTGGCAGTAAACTGAGGTGATCTATCCCTGTCCACTAGTGTTTATAAACATATTGTAAACAAGCATAAATGAACAGCGCATCTCTCCAGGGGGAACAGATGCGTCCTTAATCCTGATTAAGTGTTTTGTTCTGCTTGAGTGTCTGGTGGAGGTTTATGCTCCTAAGCAGGGAAGAGAGACAGTAATGACGGTCTCATATTCTCCCAGCTTCTTCCCAGCCGGCGGCAAGAAGCAGGTAACACGGTAAGGGGTTTTCTGCTGACGGTCGCTTCCCTGCCCACTGAAGGGTTCCATTTTGAAGGCTCTAAGTCCCGAAGGGCGAGTTGGGAGTTCGTTATGGGCAGCGAACTTGTCTGCTAATTCTGTTGTATTATACTCCCCCAAGCGCTTAGTACATTGCTCTACACATAGTAGGTGCTCAATAAATACCACTGATTGACTGATTGGGAGTTCCCCATGGTCCCTGACTCTTGTGGTCCAGATTGGGACCACGGTCTGGGTTGTGAGGGGTGGCGTTACAGCCCAGTTTCAGTACTCTGTGAGAAGCACTCTACCGTGCTCTATTCATGTGCAGGGTGTCCTACTAGTAGTCATTGTTGTAGCAGTAGAATAGTATTTACCGGATACTATGCCCTATTGTAAGCACTATGTAAATACAAAACAAGGAACTTACACATTCCTCACCCACAAGGAGCATACACTGTAATGGGGAGACCGTCACGAAAATATTTACAAATGGAGTCATCCAAGAAATAATCATAATAATAATTGTGATCTTGGCTAAGAGCTTACTATGTACCAGGCACTGTACTAAGCGCTGGGGTGGATGTAAGCAGGCTAATTGGGTTGGAAACCGTTCCTTCCTATGAGGGGTTCAGAGTCTCGATCATTTTACAGATGAGGTAACTGAGGCCCAGAGAAATGAAGTGACTTGCCCAAGGTCACGCAGCAGACAAGTGGTGGAGCCAGGATTAGAACCCATGACTTTCTTGGTCAACTTGCCACACTGCTTTCCAAGTAACTGAATATACAGCTGAGATTAACATATATTTAAAAGTGCTCAGGATGGGTGCAAATAAGTACGGAAGTGCTGGTGGTGGATGAGGCGTGCGGACAACTCAGGGTGCTGGGAACTTGTTGGGGAAGATTTGTAGGAAGGGGGATTCTAGGAGGATATTTGATATGGGGAGCGCTGTGGACTGTCTGGGGAGGGAGGGAGATCCAGGCTGGGGAATAGCATGGGTGTGGGGGTGAAGGCGGGAGAGATGAGAGCGAGTTGCAGTTAAAAGGTTAGCGGGTGAAGAGGAGAGCAGATCAATAAGATTATGGCAGATGGTGATTGTAGGGAGGGTTTTTTTGGTGCTTTTTCTTTTTCGTTGTGGAGAGACACTGGAATAATAATGTTGGTATCTGTTAAGCGCTTACTACGTGCCGAGCAGTGTTCTAAGCGCTGGGGTAGACACAGGGGAATCAGGTTGTCCCACGTGGGGCTCACAGTCCTAATCCCCATTTTACAGATGAGGGAACTGAGGCACCGAGAAGTTAAGTGACTTGCCCAAAGTCACACAGCTGACAAGTGGCCGAGCCGGGATTCGAACCCATGACCTCTGACTCCAAAGCCCGTGCTCAGTGGAGGGTTTGGAGGAAAGGGGAGATGTGGGTGAAACCACGAGGTGTCAAGAAGATGATTAGGATGGGGGAAGAGGTTGGAAGTTGGGAGACCACCAAGGGGGCTGATGGAATTGTAGAACCCAGTGCTTACCAAGTGTTTACTAGGTGCAAAGCACTGCACTAAGTATTTGGGGACATACAATAATAGAATGGTGGAGGGCGAGAGGGGGAGAGAGACCCTGAAACAATCTGAAAGCCTCCAGAGTTCAATGATCTACCCATCTGGAGGCAATTTCAATGTTAATTACAGTATTGATTGTATCTCCCTCTGGCTGCTCTTCCCTTAACTATTTTTTTCCAGCTCGATTTGTGTTTCTATCTCTCTGGGAAGAAGTGGGGGCCAGTGCAGCCACCGGTGTTCAGACCAAATGAGAAACGTTCCTGGGGGTCTCGACCGGAGCGAATCTAAAGCAAACCACCATCACAGGTGCCCAGGGGTGCCAAAGAGCAAGAAAAGAGAGCGGAGAGAGTGATTCCAGGATCTGGCCCCCTAATCGGGTCAATCATTCAATCAGTGGTATTTATCAAGCGCTTACTGTGAGCAGAGCACACTGGACTAGGGGCTTGGAAGAATGCAACACGAAGGAGTTGGTAGATGTGATCCCTGCCCACAGAGCTTACATTCTAGGGCAAATCAGATCTGCTGGTTTCCAAAATTTCAGAACTTGGCAATCCTCATAGACTCCTATGAAAGAGGAGTAGGCCCCACAAGCACAGGCCTGGGAGCTAGAGGACCTGGATTCTAATTCCATACTCTTTCAGTTGCCCGCTGTGGGACCCTGGGTAAATCACTTAACTTGTCTGTGCCTCAATTTCCTCGTCTGTAAATGGGCATTCGATACCTGTTCTCCCTTCTTCTCGGACTCTGAGCTCCGTGTGGGACAAGGATTGTGCCGGACCTAATTAACTTGTTTCTATCCCAGAGCTTAAAACATTGTGTGACCCATAGTTAGTGCTTAACAAATATGGGGATGATAATAATAAATGATTACATTGCCGATGACTTACTGTGTTCATAGCCCTGCACTACTGGGCCAAGAACATTCTACTAGATGTTAGGAATTATATAATAGAAGTAAAAGACACAACCCCTACCCTTGAGGCATTTACAATCAAATTGTAAAAATGATTTGGGGGCTTTTCATGGTATTTAAGTGCTTACTATATGTCAGGTACTTTATGATAATAATAATGATGGTATCTGTTAAGCGCTTACTATGTACCAAGCACTGTTCTAAACTTTACTAAATGCTGTAGTGGATACAAACTAATCAGGGTGGGCTCAGTCCATATGCGTTTATTCATTCAATCGAATCGACTGAGCACTTACTGTGTGCAGTATACTTAGTGCTTGGCTTTGAAGCTCTCCATCACCTTGCCCCCTCCTACCTCACCTTCCTTCTCTCCTCCTACAGCGCAGCGCAGACACTCAGCTCCTCTGCCGCAGCTAACCTTCTCACTGGGCCTCGTTCCCGCCTGTCCCGCCATTGACCCCCGGCCCACGTGCTACCTCTGACCTGGAATCCCCTCCCCGCTCACATCCACCGAACTCTCTTCCCCGCTTCGAAGCCCTATGGGGAGCTCCCCTCCTCCAGGAGGCCTTCCCAGACTGAGCCCTCCCTTTCCCTCTGCCCCTCCTCCCCTCCCCATTCCCCCTACTTCCTCCCTCTGCTCTACCCCCTTCCCCTCCCCGCAGCACTTGTATATATTTGTACATATGTATTGCTCTATTAATTTTATTAATGATGTGCATTTATCTATGGTTCCATTTACCTATTTTGATGGTATTGATGCCTGTCTACTTGTTTTGTTTTGCTGCCTGTCTCCCCCTTTTACACGGTGAGCCCGTTGTTGGGCAGGGATTGTCTCTATCTGTTGCCAAATTGTACATTCCAATCGCTTAGTACAGTGCTCTGCACACCATAAGCGCTCAATAAATACGATTGAATGAACGAATGAACACTCCTGCAGGAATATTCTCCCCGATTTACAGATGAAGAAACTGAGTAAGGTTAAATGACTCACCCAAGGTCACACCCCAAGCCCAAGCTTAGCCAAGGTCAGAACCCAGTTCTCCAGCTTCCCAGAGCCCTGCTCTTGCCAATAGGCCATGCTGCCAAGCACCAGAAATACAGGAGGAAGGAGTTTTCCTTTTTACAGTTCCTGGGAGCTCCGTTTGCTGACTTCCTTCCTAATTCTCTTACCCATTAAACCCTGCCACGATCCCAAAACCCAACCCACGTCTGCCTGCCTTGCTTCCTTTACCAACTCAGTTTCTGCGTGCCCCGGCCCACCCCTTTTATCCACACTCTTTCCGTTCCCACTGAGCTATCCGGGTGTAAGAGGCAATTATGATAAAGTATCTCCCAGGATGCTGCTCTCTCCCTCTCCACTCACCACGCGGGTCCCTCGTTCTCCGCGTCTGCCAGCTTCTCCCTCACGGCGAACTGCAGATTCCCCGCCACTGTTATTTAATGCATATGGAACGAAGAAAATCATCCAGAGTGAAGGATGGTTATAGTTGATTTGACCTTACTTCCTACAATACGAGGCCCATTTCTGCCAATCGTGATCTCACTGCCGCTTTAATGACCTCATCTAATTATTGCTAACTCAAAGACCTTCCTCGCCTTAATGGGAGTCATAGAAGGCACCCCAGCCGACAAATGAACTCCTCACACGGTGCTGGTCTTTAACCAGAAACAGAGATTCATTTGGAAAATTAGAAAGAAAAAAATGCCATTAGGGAGAGGAAGCCTGTGATGATGGGGCGTTTGTTTCCCTGACTTGAATGAGGAGGAGATAATGGCACTGCCAGGGAAGATGGAGACGAGAGCAGTGCGGCAGAATGCAGTAAACAGGCTGACCAAGGGAGAGGGGCTGGGAGGGGTGGCGGCCACCTCTCCGGATGTCCTGGTCTCGTCCTGCAGCTGGCCACAGCCTGTGAGGACAGGGTCCACGGATCTAGTAAAACCAAGAGCAAATGCCATTGTTGGTCAGCAACAGTGTGTTCCCCATCAGGGCAAATCCTGCTGGGATTTTCCAAAGCTATGTCTTCCGGAAAATGGCCTCCAACCCGCCCCAACCCTACCCGAGGTATTTATTGTATCACCCTTCCCCGAGAGTCTCCATTCTCCAATGCAGGGACCACTCCTTCTGGTTCAATAGTTCAACTTGAAAATATTTGGCGTTACACTGATCACTTGACCCATGGGTTAATGATCTGTGTTGGATTATGGATGGGAGAGTCAGGGGTGGAGTGGGGAGAGTTGAAGGTATTGAATGGTCTGTGCTGGATCACTGGAGGGGAAGACAGGGTTGAAGAGGGGAAAGGGAGGGGTGTTGGATGGTCCGGGCTGGGTCACTGGAGGGAGAGTCAGGGGTGGAGAAGGGAGAGTTGGATGTATTGAATGGTCCATGCTGGTTCACTGGAGGGAGAGTCAGGGTTGGAGAGGGAAAAGGTAGGGGTGCCAGATGGTCCGTGCTGGGTCACTGGAGGGAGAGTCAGGGTCAGAGAGAGGTGGTCTGCCTTTAAACATGAAAAACCTGGTTATTCCAAGTGTCCTGGTGCCTCTTTTGGAGACAGAGTTCTGGGCTTGTTGGACCACTGGACATTATAGTCAAAGGGCAATTCTAGTGAGAAACAAATGATGGAAATTAAATAACTGTGTGCTAAGCTCTGTACTGAGCACCTACTGTGTGCAAAGTACTGTACTGGGACTTAATGTAAGCGGGGCAGATTGGGCACAGAGAGGTGAAGCGTATATGTCCTTAGTGCAAACCAGTGTGCTGAGTACCACCTCAGCCCCTAATATGTGCAGAACAGTCTACCAGCTTGTGGGGGGCATTAAAAGAAGTATAAGACACAGTCCCTGTCCTCAGAGGACTTTCATCCTGCCAATTTGGGTGCTTCTATATCTTTTCCCCTTGTACAATGTCTTCGCTTCCCCCTTGGAAAGTTTCCAGTACCAGCATCTTTCAGGGCCTTCAAGTGGCAGCAGGGCCAGAGCCTGGGGTCGTGCAGTGGGAAGGGTGAATGCAGGAATCTCCAAGATATTGTCCCAGCTGAAGGGAGAACCAAGAAACTGCCAGGCAGCCTGCATCTGCCCTGTTTCACTCAGACCGATGATTGTATCTGACAGAGCTGGGATTGGTATTTAGAACCGTGTACACAGAAAGAGGGTAAATGACTCCCCGATGTATTCTCCTTTCACCCGTGAAGAACACTATTTGAAAGAAAAGAAACATGGATACGTTCGTGCCTGTCCTACCCACCGCGACTTTATCAATCTGCTCCCTGGCGGGGGAGAGAGGACTCAAAGCCAGCATCCTCAATTACCCTCAAATTTCTCTGAGGTCCTGCCATTACCTCTCCACGTCTTTGTTCATTTCATTTCTCTTCAATCCAGTGAGAGAAAAGGGGCATGTTCACCACACGCCTGCTGGGTGACCTTGGGCAAGTCACTTAACCTTCTCTAAGCCTCAGTTTCCTCATCTGAAAAATGGAGATTCATACCTGTTCTCCCTCCTACTTAGACTGTGAGCCCTATGAGGAACTTGATTATCCTGTAACAATCAATGAATCAATCACTTTCACTGAGTGCTTACTATTAATAATAATTATGGTATTTGTCAGTGCTTACTGTGTGCCAGGCAAATTGGTTTGGACCCGATCTCTCTCCCACAAGTCTCGTAGTCTTAATCCCCATTTTACAGATGAAGTAACTGAGGCCCAGAGAAATGAAGTGACCTGCCAACAAGGTCACACAACAAGAAAGAGGCAGAGCTGGAATTAAAGCCCAGGACCCTCTGACTTCCAGGCCCGGGCTCAATCCACTAGGTCATGCTGCTTATTGTGTGCAGAGCACTGAACTAATCGTGCAGGAGAGTACAGTATAACGGAGTTGGTAGACACGCTCCCTGCTCACAACAAGCTTACAGTCTGCATTCATTCATTTATTCATTCAGTCGTATTTATTGAGCGCTTACTGCGTGCAGGGCACTGGACTAAGGATGCGGAAAGTACAATTCAACAATAAAGAGAGACGATCCCTGCCCACAATGGGCTTACAGTCTAGAAGGGGGAGACGGACATCAAAACAAGTAAACAAGCATCGATGGCATCAATCTTACTGTATCCTGTTTAGTACAGTGCCCACCTCATAGTAAACACTTAACAAATACCACAGTTGTTATTCATACCTTCCCAAGGCTGGTACGGTTGATTGCCACGTCGATGGTTGTGGCAGATAGGAGGGTGATTGGGGGCAGAGGGGAGTTACTGTCACAGCTGGAGATCAAGAGATATCGGGATAATAATAAAAACGATTAATAATGATGGTATTTGTTAAACACTTACTATGTGCCAGGCACTGTATTAAGCACTGAGGTGGATATAAGCCAGTTGGGTTGGTCCCTGTCCCACATAGGGGTTACTGTCTCAATCTCTATTTCACTGAAGGAGTAAATGAGGCACAGAGAAGTAAAGTGACTTGCCAAAGTCACACAGTAGACAAGTGGCAAAGCCAGGATGAGAACCCACTAGCTTCTGACTCCCAGGCCCGTGCTGAATCCACGACGCCCTGCTGCTTCTCCGTGCCATGCTGCTTTTCCTTGGACAGGCACCTAGTAAGGATTTAACAAACACCACTATAAAAAAAAAACCACAACTTGGGACAGGTGCAGGTGGAGAGACGTGCTCTGACTCAGTCAGTTCCGTGACATGGTGGCTTCCTTGGCTGTGATGGTGGACTGCCAATCTCAGTCAGTCAGTCAATCTTATTTATTGAGCGCTTACTGTGTTCAGAACAGGACAGCCACACCCTGCCTGATCACGAAGCGGGAAGGATGGAGGGTGCTGGGTGTAAGGGAGGCATCTAGCTTGGTTTAACCACCCATCTCGCTCAGAATCATCAACAGTAGCATCCCTCTCAGGGGGCAATTTTATGAAAACTGCAGCCTCTGAGATATCTGTCCAGGGTCAGTCCAGTGGCCCATCTGGTCCTGAGCTCTGGGTCCGACAGACAGCGGGATCCTTGGAGGAATTGTGTGCCGGTCGCTTGCCTAGGTAACTATTTCAAATTACAGTTCTCTAAACTGAAAGCTCATTGAAGGAAGGGAATATGTCTGTTTAGTGTTGTACTGTAGTCCCCCAAATGCTTAGTACAGTGTTCTGAACGCAGTAAGCGCTCAATAAATAAGATTGACTGACTGATTGAGATTGGCAGTCCACCACCACAGCCAGGAGTGCCACCATGTCATGGACCTGACTGAATCATAGCACGAGTCTCCAACTGCATCTGCCCCAAGTTGTTGTTTTTTTAAAGTGGCATTTGTTAAGTCCTTACTAGGTGCCAGGTAATAATAATGTTGGTATTTGTAAAGCGCTTACTATGTGCAGAGCACCGTTCTAAGCGCTGGGGTAGACACAGGGGAATCAGGTTGTCCCACGTGGGGCTCACAGTCTTAATCCCATTTTACAGATGAGGTAACTGAGGCACAGAGAAGTGAAGTGACTTGCCCACAGTCACACAGCCGACAAGTGGTAGAGCGGGGATTCGAACCCGTGACCTCTGACTCCAAAGCCCGGGCTCTTTCCACTGAGCCACGCCTAGCCCTACGGGAGCTACAAAATAATCCAATGGACAGAGTCCCTGTCCCACATAGGGCTCACAATCTTAATTCCCATTTTCCAGACGAGGTAACTGAGGGACAGAGAAGTTAAGTGCCTTGCCCAAGTTCACACAGCGGACAAGTGTCAGAGAGAGGATTAGAACTCCGGACTTCCTGACTCCCAGGCCCATGGTCCATCCACTAGTCCGCACTGCTTCTCATGCTGGTTCCCTATTGAACTTGATTCTGAAGGAGAGTTTGGGGAGCTGGATGGTCCATGCTTGTCCCTGGAGAAGAGATAGGGGTGGCTCACAACCTCGAGCCATCTTCAATAGCTGACGTTTCTCGGCCCAAATTCTCAGGTAAAGACAAAATTTCTGAGGGGTTTTTCCTGGCCAGGATTCAAAGGCACCTTCCGCTTCTTGTCACTGGACTGGGCGTAGAAAAATGATCGTCCCCCAAGGCTATGTTTTCCCTGAAATCTCCTTCCCTTTCAAGCCCATCATAAATCCTCCAGGTAGCACCTCAGAGTGTTTTGTGTGGCTCAGCAGTTATTTTATTTCTAATTGGATTATCCTAATTAAAAATTAGTTGGACTTCTCAGTGTTTCTGCGTAAACTATAAATAATCCGAAGCAATTATTCCGCTGTGTGCAAACATGCTGCATTCTGTTTTCAGCTCGATTCAGTGAATATTCACTGACTCCAGTGGAAAGGCTGGAGATTGTGAGAGGAAAGCAGGTAAGGACCAAAGGACTCTAATATGTGGTTTGTTGTGTGTCCAGAGTCACAACTCCCATTTGTGGTCTTTTGGTTTGCGTGGATCATGATACCTATTAAGTGCTTTTTTAAGTGGTATTTGTTATGCGCTTACTAGGTGCCAAGCACTGTATTAAGTTCTGGGAAAGGTACAAGATAATCAAGTTGGACATAATCCTTATCCCTCATCAGGCTCACAGTGTAAGAGGAATGGAGAACAGGTATTTAATCCCCAGTTTATACTAGAGGAAACTGAGGCACAAAGAAATTAAGTTACTTGCCAAATGAAACATAACAGACCAGCAGAGGATTGTGGTCTGTTTTCACTAGGTCATCTTGAGAGACCCATGTGTCATCAACCCAAACTGTGTGACACTATATAAAATAATAATAATAATAATGGTATTTTTTAAGTGCTTACTATGTGCCAAGCACTGTCCCAAGCACTGGGATAGATACATGTTAGTTAGGTCGGACTCAGTATGTATATATACTTCCCTCTTGGATGACCTTTCTCTTTTTCTTCTTCAAACTTCAAGGCATATGACAAATAGATTAGTCACACAGCCCAAAGAATTTCAACTCAGGTTCAATTTGATGATGAATATCCCTGTAAGCTACAGAACATATTTTTCCCCCTCAGTCCCCAGGTCAGAGATCAAGATCTAATTTGCGGGGAGAGAACAACTCCAGCGATGAATTGAGGACTGGCAGGGCCAGAACTCTGGAGAGAATCTGGAGAGAATCAGAAGCAGAGGGCCCGGGAAACTATGCCGTCTGAAACTCCAACAGGTTCCTGAGGGATTTAGTTAGACCCACAGATGAGCAGTCCAAGCTGGGTAACTGGAGGGAGAGCCAGTGATAGAGAAAGGAGAATTAGGGTTGATGGATGGCCCATGCTGGGTCACTGGAGAGAAAGTCAAGGATGGAAAGGCTTGTGGGCAAGGAACATGTCTTCTGTTGCATTGCGCTCTCCAAACCACTTAGTACAGTGCTCTGTACCCAGTACACACTCAATGAATACCATTTATTGAGAATTAGGGGGGTTAGATGGTTCATACTGAGTCACTGGAGAGAGAGTCAGGTATGAAGAGGGAAGAGTTAAGGACATAATAATAGTAATTATGATATTTGTTAAGTTCTGAGTGCCAGGCACTGTACTAAGCACTAGGGTGGGTACAAGCAAATTGGGATGGGCACAATTCCTATCCCACGTGAGGCTCACAGCCTCAATCCCCATTTTGCAGATGAGGTTACTGAGTCATAGAGAAGTAAAGTGACTTGCTTAAGGTCAAACAGCAAGCAAGTGGAGGAGCAGGGATTAGAACCCACACCCTTCTGATTCCCAGATTTTCACTACCCCATGCTGCTTCTCAATGGGTGGCCATGCTGGGTCACTGAAGGAGAGACACGGAGGGAGAGGGGAGATGTCTAGGAGGGAAATCAGTACCCAGTTTCTTCAAGGATCTTGGTTCCCCTGTCAGAGACAGGGCTCTGGACTAGAGGAAACCTGGACTTGAGCCAGGTTGGGGTTGGGGTCTGGGGTGGTCCTTAAGCTCTTCGACTAGATGAGATGTGTCATTTTCTCTGCCAGCTTTCAGGGAAACAGGCACACCTCAAACACCTTTACCATCAACTCTTAATTGAAATGGCCAAGCTTGACACCTAAGCTTGGTGAAGAAGGAGGGGTTAATATGGGGTTAATATGCCGGGGTTAATATGGAAATCATTCACTCTGCCCATTTAGATGAACTGCATGCCCACGCTAGAGGAGCAGGCTTGGGACACTCCCACAAACTTTGCTTTTACTTTTCTCTTACTTTTCTAGCACCTTGGGTCACAGTTCCCTCCTTGTCTGGGACCTGGAGGAGGGGGAGGGAATTCCATCCTGTGTCTGTCCACTAGGTGGTCTTTTATTCATTCAGTTGTATTTATTGAACACTTACTGTGCGCAGAGCACTGTGCTAAGTGCTTGGGAAAGTACAATATAACAATAAACAGACACAGTCCCTGTTCACAATGAGCTAACAGTCTAGAGAAGGAGACAGGCATTAATATAAATGAATAAATGACAGATATGTGCTGGGGGGGGTTAGGCGGGTGAATAAAGGGAGCAAGTCAGGGCAACCCAGAAGGAAGTGGGAGAAGAGGAAAGGAGGGCTTAATCAGGGAAGGCTTCTTGGAGGAGATCTTTCCTTCCTCTTGGCAATTAGGCTGGGCTGGCGCCCTGGCTTCAGGGGCACCTACTGCTCTCGTCCCAGGAAAAAACAGGCAAAATATTTTGCTTCCCTGAAATTGTTGCTGGGCCCCTGGCCTGAGGCTCGATTTCTCAGTGGGTGAGCCCAGTTCCCACCAAGAAATTCCCTTCCTCCATGATTCCAGGCTATGATAACATGTGGATCCTGGGGACAGCAGTGGTAACCAAAATATTAGGTGAAAATCAGTCCTTGAATGATGATCCCTTAGATCAGCCCCCCCACCAGTCCAGACAAGGACTGTCTCTCTCATAGCGCTACCAAAACATTTGGGGGGACCATGTGCTGGTTTGCCATAATGGTCACCTGTCCTCATGGTTAGGGATGGACTATACAACACCCTTACCTCTCCCCTCTCCATCCCGGAATGGCCCTCCTGTGCACCAGCAGGGACCATCCAACACCCCTAACTCTCTCATCTCCATCCCTCATTCTCCATTCAGTGACCCAGGATGGATAACCTAACACACCTAACTCTCCCTTCTCCATCCATGACTCCTCCTCCAATGATCTAGGATGGACCTTCCAAGATCCCTCTCTCCTCTCCATTTCCAATTCTCCCTCCAGGGACACAGAATGAACCATCCAACACCCCTAAATCTTCCCTCTCCATCCCTGACTCTCCCTCCAGTGACCCAGCATGAACAGGCTCATCCATGGATCCATACAAACCTCTCTGGGCTCCACTGATCTTTCCCACCACACAGCCTCCCCCAGGAATACATTCTGTGTGCTCGCCCCCTGCTTGGAGAAGACTTTTTTTGGCTACAAGTTCTTTAAACAAAATATTCTGATGAAATAGTCGCAACAAGTTTCAATAAAGCTGGTAGACAAGACAAGTCTTCCCGCTTGCCTTCAGCGTGAGCAGGTCTGAGGGCTTTGAATGGAAGCTAATCTTATCTAAAAACTCATGACTTATTATAGATGCAACAATTGTCCCTGACCTGCCAAGGCATGAGTCTGTGGTGTCATAGCTTAGGGCCTCAAATGTAGAGAGGGGAGGGACAGGAGGGGAGCATCACTTCCACAAGCTAAGCAAGATTTCTGTGCCGGGAATGCCCCCGCCTTCCCCAGTACATTCTCCTTCTTCCAGGCCAGGGTGGAGTTTCGAGGAGGAGGGAGGAGAGTCTGTGGACCTCAAAGCCTGTGCTGCTGTCTCTGATGTAGAGGAAACCTCGTACCACGTCTGTGATCCTTCAGTCACCCTAAACGACCCAACCCCACCCCTGTGACGAGCCTGTCAGGTTGGCTCTGACTCCCTCCGTTCTTCCCTGCTCTGAATTCAGGAGAAATCAAGCCGAGACAGGGACTTGTGGTGCCAGAAGCCTGCCTTAGTGAAGCGGCGTGGAGAGGCCTCAGCTAAGGCCTGGATCTCGGAATCGTTAATGGGATGGAACAGAGAGCTAAGGGAAGGGATGAAACGCTGATTGCTCCAAATTTCAGATAATCGAGTTTCACCCAATTGGGGCTGTCTGTGCACTATATAATTTCTAGGATGATCAAACCTTGCCTGGGATGGCGGGGAAGGGTACTGAATCATGGAATTGAGGAAATGAGAGGAGGAAGAGTTCTCTCACATCACTTGCTGCGGAGGTAAAATTGGTCTCCTTTATCAGCCCTCTCGGGCTCCCGGCTGGTTCTCGTTCAGATAGATGAGATGATGGTATTTTCCCACCAGTTCCCTGGAGATGAGTTTGAGATAGAGGAGTGTTTCCTGTTTGCCGACCCCAGGTTTCTTCCTCCTGCTCTCTCCTGCTGTAGCAGCCATGGACCGGGAAGGAGGAATCATTTTTCCTCAGTCTTCCCTCAGATCCCGGCTCTGCCACTTGGCAGCTGTGTGACTGTGGGCAAGTCACTTAACTTCTCAGTGCCTCAGTTACCTCATCTGTAAAATGGGGATTAAGACTGTGAGCCTCACGTGGGACAATCTGATTACCCCGTATCCACCCCAGCGCTTAGAACAGTGCTCTGCACGTAGTAAGTGCTTAACAAATACCAACATTATATCGCTTGCCTGAAGACACGGCCCAGCCAGTGATGGGTCACAGGAATGGTGCTGAGAACAGGCATCCACTGATAACACAAATCACTCTTTAGTGGATGGCAGTGTGCCTCGTGGAAAGAGCAGAGCAGTGGAGACCTGGGATTCGGCTCCAGCTCAGCCACTGGCCCTGTCTCCCCCGATTAGACCGTAAGCCCGTCAAAGGGCAGGGACTGTCTCTATCTGTTGCCGATTTGTACATTCCAAGCGCTTAGTTCAGTGCTCTGCACATAGTAAGCGCTCAATAAATACTATTAAATGAATGAATGAATGGCCCGCCATGTGACCTAGAACAAGTCATTTAGCCTCTCTGGGCTTCATTTTCCTCATCTGTAAATGGGGATAAGATGGATTGGGAATCCCGTTTGGGGTAGGGACCGTAACCAAACTGATCACCTTTATCTTCCCCTAGCATTTAGAATAAAGTGCTTAATTGCAGCAATATCATGATTTTACTAACCGCTTGGGGAAGATACAAGTTAATCAGGTCAGACACAGTCCCTGTCCCACGCAGGGCTCACAGCCTAAGTAGGAGGGAGAACTGTTATTGAATTCCCCTTAACAGATGAGGTAACTGAAGCACAGAGAAGTTAAGCGATTAGCCCAAGGTCACACAGCAGGCGTGTCGCAGAGCTGGAATTAGAATCCAGATCCTCTGATTCCCAGGCCTGTGCTTTCTTTTCCCTAGTCCACGTTGCTTCTCTAGTTTACCAATATTTTACCAAAATGCCTCTAGCTGACTTCTGAATTTAAATATGACCCTAACTAATCCCCACCTCCTTAATCAGGCCTGCCTATCAGCCACTTATTAGCCCTCAAGCATTTAATTAATTATTCATTTTTTGCTCACTTTTAGTCATTACCTATTGTATTTGTGTCTTTGCTCTTCTTCCTGTTGTGTGACTTTGGTTAGAAACCCCTTTACTGAACTGAAAGCTCCTTGACGATAGGGACTTCCAGTTAGTGACACTCAGTTAGTGTCACTGCGGCACCTCTGCTCTCTGCTATGGAAGAGATGCCTCTAATTTGCCTCAAAGATTGCTGGGTAATTCCCGGACACCATCCCACGGCACAGCAGATGCGCAACCCGAGGAGCTCGGGAGATTCTGGGGAATTCCTCCAGACTCAGCAGCGGGTTGGAGAAGGAAGCCGACGGCCTCACCTTCCTCCCCAACACGATAGCGTGGTTCGCCCTGGAGTCTGCGAGCTCACACGGACGGGCAACGAAGGCACGCCCCTGTTATAGAGAAAAAGATACAAAAATATTTACTCTATGTGCTGGAAGCACTCAAGGAGGAATCCTAAGCCTCCTAGAGCTGAGAGAGAGTAAACACATCAGCAGTAAAAATTAGGCAGTGGAGAGGGTCGAAATAAAACCCTGGTGAAACCCCAGGCCAATCCCAGTCTGGCACCAATCCTGAATTTTTCCCGAGTTAGTCCCTGAAGTTAGCAGCACCAAATTATCTTATTCTTGGGACACTCAGCTTCCAAGACCCCAAAGTCAGGGCACAGTCTTTGGTTTCAAGGAAGCGGAGGGAGGAGGAATGTGCCTGCTACATTTTCTTTTAACCCCTTCTCGCTCCATTTTTGTGCAACCCATCCTTGGAATTGTCTAGGTGAGAGCCAGTCCGTCCAAGAGTGATTGAGAGGTGTGTAAAATGTGCCTCTCCTCATGTCCAGGTATGCCACCTGGTCCTCCCCTCATGGCCAAAAACTCCAGTGCCATGTTTGGAAGACCATCACAGCCAATACTCCTCTCTACACATATTAGGTGGCCAGTACAGAGGTTTGCCTAGAGAAGTAAGCCAATATAGCCCTCTGCACAGAGGAGGCACCAAGACAACATTCTGAATGCAATATTGTGCACACATTAGATGCTCGATACAGTTCCCGCACGTGGTAGAAGTCAGGAACAGTGCTCTACACAGTGGGGCCATGGGCACACAAAAAGGACATTTTAAAGCTAGCCCTGTGAGCTCACTCCGGAAGATTACTCCCAGCCTCGAAGAGAAGCGGAATGTTATTTTAATCTGAATGAGAGTATCAGGACACCCTTCTGGGAGAGAGAGAGAAAGGGAGAGAGAGCAGGAATCTTACCCCCATCTAGCAGTTGAGCAAACTGAGCCCCAGAGCGGGGAAGTCATTTATTCAAGTTCACACAGCAGGCCAGCGGCCGAGCTGAGATTCGAACTTGGGCCTCCTGAACACCTGGGCCTCCTGAACCCCAATCCTGTTCTTTCTCCACTAGACCAATAATAAGAAGAAACTCTTACTGGGATGTTTGAAGGGTAGTTCTTCCTGGAGTCAAGGAGATAGACAAAGTGACCCCTGGAGGCATTGTCTCTGGAGCTGACAACCACCACCCATCAGCAATGTGTATAAGAGATCACCCATAAAAAGGAAAGAATCCACCCGTCACCCCAGAATAATTACCAATCGAAGAACGAGATGATACGTCAAGAGGTCCACAACAATGCAGTTTACTGGCTCACCCATACACTGGCTTAGAGATCACTGGAGTCTGTCCCCAGAGCCAAGGCCGTTGTCCCCGGCATCCATTTTATGTCCTCCAGTGCTCTTTATCCATCCTCAGTCCCGCCATTAAGATGGGACTCTTCACCTCTGACCTTAATCTGGGTGGCCAAGGGCAGTCTCGAAGTGTTTCTGCGTATTTTGGGGTATCCCATTTGGGAGACTGTACAGTTCTTGCAGAAGAGTCATGGTCCTTTCACTAATATGACCTTCTTGGCTTGGCTTGTTTTGTTTTGTTGTCTCTCTCCCCCATTTAGACTGTGAGCCCATCGTTGGGCAGGGATTGTCTCTATCTGTTGCTGATTTGTACATTCCAAGCGCTTAGTACAGTGCTCTGCACAGAGTAAGCACTCAATAAATATGATCGAATGAATGATTATGTGAGAAATGTTTCCATACCTCTTCAGTTCTGGCAATCCCAGGGATTAACCCTTCTTCATTATAGCTCCATTGTCCCTTCTCCAATGTCTTTTTTTTTTCTGATGGTGTTGGTTAAACATTTACTATGTGCCAGGCACTGTACTAATCACTGGGATAGAGTCAGGCTAATCTCCGTTGGACACACCCCATGTCCCACTTGGGGTTCACAGTCCTAATCTCCATTTTCAGATGAGGGAACTGAGGTACAGAGAAATGAAAAGACCTGCCCAAGATTACATAGCAAGCAAGTGGCAGAGCCAAGATTAGAACAGGTCCTTCTGATTCCCGGGCCCATGTTCCATCCACAAGGCCACGTTGCTTCTCATGTTGCCCTGATCCGCTAGACCACACTGTACTGATCGCACCAGGCTTCTCTGCTCTAGTTACTATTTTGTCACTGCCAGGATCTCTCTGCTCCACCCCATTCTCCTGTTCCTTCCAGTATTCCCTGTACACGCAGTTAGAGAACCCCAACATCACCTCTAGGACCCCTCACTCTCGATGCCTAGCCTCCGGACCGCTCACTTCCAGTCCTGGGTTTCTGAGGTATTAGGAGGTCTCCATCTCCAAGCAGTTCCAGCATCAAGAAGTGACTTTTTAAAAGTCTCATTAATCCAGGCTGTGCAATGATTTCCTTGTAAATTATTATCATCATCATTGCTATTGATGTTTGTTCAGTGTTAACTGCTAACACTGTGCCAAACAGGGTGATGGATTTGGCAGGGGGGGTAGGGAGAAAGGCAAATGGGAATGGTAAATCACACATGGTCTTTGGCCCTGGTCTAAAACAAGGACAGGGAGGAGGGCCCAGGCAGATGCACAGGCATTGATGAACCGGGACGATTCAGTAAGACAACGACATGGAATAACAGTAAGGGCAAGAGAAACCGTAGCCTAGTCAATCCTGAGAAGCTGTGTGACTTAGTAGAAAGGACACGGCCCTGGGAGTCAGAGAACCTTCATTCGTACCTTCAATCAT